>NC_084482.1:122700914-123000914 GCF_030035675.1 Rhineura floridana | reverse complement strand
CAACTCCAGGCACTTGGACGAGGTTTCTACAGCCAACTCTGGTAAAGACTTAAACGAGAGATAGAGCTGCGTGTCATCCGCATACTGATGGCATTGCAGCCCACATCTCCTGATGATAGCTCCCAGCGGCTTTACGTAGATGTTAAATAGCATGTAATAATACATCTTTATTCATTTATTTAAAATATTTCCATCCTGCCATTCTACCCTACAATAGGGCACTCAGGGCAGCCATCTTGAAAATATTTACAATACAAGAGCCTCCCTTGTGGTCTTTCTCCTATAATTTTCTCTGTAGTGCCACCCATACTACCCTCATGGGGAGTAACATTGATTGCACTGTGTGTATATGACATGCTAGAACTTGCAGCATATTCAGGGAAACTCATTCACATTCACAGTCTTGCATAGGAACAGGGATGTCCAACTGTTTATATTATCAGGGGTCAGTATATTATCCAGATACTAGGTCAATGAGTGGAACAATCTGTCTAGGTTCTATAATACAGTTGGCATCACTTAGCAGGAACATCTTCACAGTTATGGGTGAAATGTGCTCAGGTTTAAGGAAAGTATGGGTGTCCTGAAGTATATCTTCAAGACTTAGTGATGGCCACGAGCTTGGATGGCTTTAAAAGAAGATTAGACAAATTCATGGAGGACAGGGCTATCAATGGCTACTAGCCATGATGGCTGTGCTGTGCCACCCTAGTCAGAGGCAGCATGCTTCTGAAAACCAGTTGCCAGAAGCCTCAGGAGGGGAGAGTGTTCTTGCACTTGGGTCCTGCTAACAGGCTTCCCCCAGGCACCTGGTTGGCCACTGTGAGAACAGGATACTGGACTAGATGGGCCACTGGCCTGACCCAGCAGGCTCTTCTTATGTTCTTATGACTTAGGCTGACAGTGATCGTTTACCTTTTCAGAATATGCAGAAGTTAACACTACAACAACATGCACACGAATAATACATGAGACACATCACAAGTGAAACTGTGGACAACATTTTGGCAGAGTTGGCAGAAGCCAGAGAAAGCTGCACTGGAGGTCAAATCTGTCAAAGGCTGCCAGTTTTCCCAGTTAGAACCAGTACGGTGTAGTGATTAGTGTCTAGGACTAGAGTAGCCATGTGTCTTTCTTTACAGAGGACAGTCCTCTGTCTGAAGGACTGTTCAGTCACCAGTTTAAAGAGAAAGAACCCTAACCCAAAGAGAGAGCAGGGGCTTTGGAGAGGCCCATCAACAATAAGCATCTTGAGTAGGCACACGAGTCACCTGGTTACAGCCCTTTCTCTTCATGGTGAAATGTATTTCTAAATATAAATTTTAGTTATTATTTATATATTGACATCTCTCTATATAAATTAGCACATGCAAATATTATGCAAATCAATAGCCTCTTTTTTGGCAATGTGTGTTGTAAGTGGCCACCCTTACTAGGCCTATGAAGTTTGCTGGATAATCTTGGGCCAATCACTCTCAGTCTAACCTATCCCACAGGGTGGTTGTAACAGTAAAATGAGGGAGGGAAACAATGTATGCCACCCTGAACTCCTTGGAGGAAGGTTGGGATAACAATGTAATAAATAATTAAATAAAATGCCAACATCACTCTAAACAATGTCAAGTTGAGCATCGCATTTCTTGCTACCTGGATTTGAGATGCCATATAGGTCCAATGGCCCTTGACTGTGTGCCAGGCCAGCAGGTTTGTTTGTTAACTGGAACCTCTTTTGCCTCATTGCTACAGTGGTGATCATGAAACAAAGTTGCCGTGTTCCTGATGAATTTTGTGATCTCCTAGGCCAGTTTTTGCTTTTCTGTACTGAGGCCCGAGTATAGTGTGTTCCCATGAGCCTGCTGTCTTCATTCCCTTTCTCCTGCTGCAGCATTTTTGCTGGAGCAATGCCCTGTTACCTTGCTTGTGTCTGTTCAGTTCCTTCCCCTGAGGGCTCTTTGTTGTGGGCGCCTATACATTTATTTGGCTTTAAGCTCCTGATGCTCCAAGTTTCTTAACGGGATGAAAAGCCTTTAAGGAAATTTATGCTCCAGCCTTGGACAGTTTACATAGAGCCTTGGGCTGTTGTGGGTGTCTATGGGGCTGTGCTCTCAGAAGGAGGGAGTCTCTCTTTCCAAACCCCATTTTGAGCTGTGGTTTTGGTTTCCATAGTGACTCTTCCTGTGGCAGAGAAAAGAGGTAGTGAGTGCAGCACTGTGAGCGTGGCAGGCGGCTGCACTCCTTCCTTCTCTTGCTGCCGGGGATGCTTTGAGGGCCGTGCTGCAGCCTCAGGGAGGGGCTTCTCCTAGGCTGATGGTCCTGGGTTAAAGGGACTACCTGTGACAGCAGCACGAGGCATGCTGGGAAAACCCAAACACCTGGGCGTCCAAAATGGCCGAATGGTAAGTGAGTACACTTCAGTTGCTACTACTGAGGGATGGCAAGGCCAGAGGCTTCAGCTCAGAAGCCTGAGGAAAAGGTTCTTTCTGTGCCTTCTACCCCTGGTAAAGGATGCTCCAAGAAAGCAGCCTTTCCAAAATTTCGGTTGTGGTTTTTTATGCATTTTGAGGTTGGGTTGGTCATTTGTCCAGGAAGGTCAGCATTCGCTGGCTTTCTCCTTGCAGGGCCTCTCTGGGCCAGCTGGATGCCTTTCCCTTTCATGGATCTCTGACATCTAGGTAGATAAAGTGAGAGGCTGTAACATTGCTATAGTGGTGGTATGGGATACAACTATCACAGAACATTTCATCTGCACTTCATTTTCTTTAAGCCTGATTACATTTCGCCACTTTGTCCCACCTCATTCTTTGCAATTTGTGAGAGACTCTCTGTGTAGCTGGTCTGTGTAGAGCCTTTGTGGCTCTTGCCTTACTATCCGCCCCCCCCACTCCCGACCAGATTGTTTTTGTCACATCGAGCGTGAGGGTTTCTGTGGCCTGTGAAATCACAGTGCTTTTCAGAGGCTCCAACTTGCACTGAGCCTTGATCTGCACTGAGTACAGAAGAGCAGGACTGGCGTGAGAGTCTCTGGTATAATGTTGCACAACTCAGCATGACTGGCAGCCACAAAAGGCAAGGAAGGTCTGTAATCAGATGAGATGGGCTGTCAAAACTGGGTGTGGGAGCCTCATACTGTGAGCAAAACAAAAGCAAGGAGTTGCAAGTTTGATGTGTGGCAGGGGGAGAGAGAATCTGGCAGCTATTTGTTTAGGGATCTGTGTTATGGAATAGCAGGGCTCCATAGGAATAATAGATGGAAGATTATTGTGAGCCAGCTACAAAACCCTGATCGGTGGTTTAGAAAGTGAGTATAGCCTTGTTTGCTCTGGATGGGAAGGAGGTAGGACCCAAACAAATCTGATGTGGGATCAGCTTGAAGGAGCCTTTGGGGATATATCTGCAGGGTGGTTCATGTACAGATTTTCCTTGACTATGGTCACAAGCAATATGGAGTCCTATCCTGTAGTGCAGAGGTGGAGAATCTGTGGCCCTTTTGATGTTGTTGGATTCTAGCTGCCATCAGCCCAATAGTCAGGGATGATGGGAGTTATTTATTTATTATTATTTATTTATTACATTTATACTCAGCCTTTCTTTTCATGATAGAAACCCAAGGCAGCTTACATATGATTCCCATCCAGGCACTGACCAGACCTGACCCTGCTTATCTTCAGCAGGGAGCTGACCTTATGTGCCTTCAGACTGTAGCCTGGGACCAAGGCTGGGAGTTGCAATCCAACATCATCTAGAGGGCCACAGGTTTTCCCATCCTGCTGTAGTGCCAATCAAAATGGAAATTTCAGATAAATACTCCAGAGACTGTGCCCTGTAAGTTTTCCCCTACCATATAACATTAGGTTGAATTCAGCCCTGTTGCAGTAGAACCAGCTGTGGGTTTCTAGGGAGGAATGGCTTCACACGTTCTCATATGGAGAGCTATCTTCTCACCTGATGTTAGAAGAGCTAAGCTGTCCTTTTCAGAATACTGATGTTCTAGATGGGCTCCACTGGGAAGAAGGGCAGGATATAAATCAATCAATCAATCAATCAATCAATCAATCAATCAATCAATTAATTAATTAAATAAATAAATAAATAGTATTAGGAACCTTGCACATGTCATCGTGATGGCTTGGGCAAATGGCATTACCAACATTGCCACACCTATCAGTATGTGATTTGCTTGACAAGGCTGTGATACTGTGGCAAGGCTGGTCTCTGTGTCGTATCTGAGCTTTCTTGGTGATGGGAGTCTCTAGCTCAGGAATGAGGAACCTTTCTCAGCATTTCCTTCTGGGCTAGCTTCTGGGGGCCACATGCCACTGGTGCGCAGGGCCAGAGGCAAAAGTGGGCAGAGCAATGTATCTTGGTACACTTGGCTAGTTTCTACCCATATGCACACACCCTTCTCCATCTTCCATCCAGACAAGCAAGAGGTGTTATCAGAATTCAAGGACACATTCCAGTCAGGCAAAAGCACTCTGGGAGACCAAAGCAGGGCTGGTGAGGAGTGTGGCTCAGTAATGTGTGTGGCCTGAGGGCCAAGCAGAGAGGCCTGGAGGGGGCCTGAGGTTCCCCATCCCTGCTCTAGTTTTTGGGGGTGGCTTTTTGGTGCTACCATTATACAAAAGAGTAATATTGAGCTTGGAATACTATTGACCTTGGGCAATTCCTCCTGAGGTGGGTCTGGGAATAGGGGTTAACAAAGTCTGTCATTTACTTTCCCCAAAGGCAGCTGGGTCCGGGTGGTGGTGGAATCCTGTTCTTGCCTATGGCATCACTGCTTTCTCACCTATCTTACACTGCTTGCAGCAGGTTCTGACTATAGCAGACTTCCATAGCAGCACGGGAAATGGGGTGTGTGGCAGAGCTTGGCACTCATCCAGAGCTGGGAACTTTGTGATAACAGATGGTTGTCTTGCATCTGCATCTGCTGTGCGTAGCAGAACACCCTGTGAAGGCTTCTGATACTGGAGGCAGAGACTACCACTATCCTGGGTACTGCTCTTGCTGAGCTCTCCCATAACCCAAAGAACACTTTGACCACTCTCATCCTTCTCTTGCAGGGCCTGGCTGTGTCAGATGGGGGTAAGTAAGCCCTCTGCCTTTGGGATGAGTGCTGGGCATGGGGGAGTTAAAAACCTGATAATGACAGCAGTATTTGCTGACTCCTCGGTGTGGAGTGGTATGAAGGTTGGTAAACTCCGTAAGAAACAAAAAAGACCTGTTTACACCCACAGTGGTTGGCACTTTGAATGGCACAAAGCAACTTCCAACTACTCTGCTGTTAAACCGTGAAACAAACGTTGCCCCAAATATCTCCTGGAATACTTTGTTGGGTGGAAACTCAGAACGCAGAACAGCAGCTTCCAGCCCCAAGACCTACCACTATAATCATGTATATAGAAGCCAGAGCCTTGGTCAGGGCCAGCCCTATCATTAGGTGGAGTTAGGCGACTGCCTCAGGAGTGTGTTGGGAGGCAGGGAGCAATGAGGAGGTATGGAGGACAGGGTTGTGTATGCCACAAGGCCTACCCTGCTCCTCCTACGCTAGCCTACTGCCATCAGAAGCTGTGGAGGATGCCATATTGTAGCCAGCGGGAGTAAGATTCAATTGCCACTCCAGTTTGCTTCTTTATGTGAAATGAGGATGTCATCTTGTCCTTCACCTCAGGTGGCCTTGAGCATTGCCAGGTGGAGCAGAACCCAACTCATAGTGTCACCATAGCTATTGGGAAGGAACTGAAAAACCTCTCTGTTTCACAGAGTTAAACAGCACAGGGGCTCGAGGCAGTAATAACAGCGTGGACAGTCTACTAAGCACCCAGAGTGCATCTTATTCCTTGGGACAATCTGTAGCCCACTGGGCTGAGTCCTTTGAAACACTACTGCAGGACCGCCTTGGTGTTGCCTACTTCACTGTGAGTAAGATACCACACTTCTGTTTGTCATAATCTGCCTCTAGACAAAGGGAAGGGAATTGTTGGCCCATGGGGCTCATCTTGCTTGCCAAGGTTTCTCTAGAGGCCGACCAGCCTCTGACCCAATTTTCTGGTACTGAGGCTGGGGGGAAAGTGTGATGTAGGAACAGGGCATTTTTCTTCCCCATTGTGGCACTGAGCTGAGTATTAAACCTCTCCATCCAGCCCAGTGCTATGATGAGGAAGAAAATGGCCCTTTCCTGCTCATTAGATTGGTGATCTGAAAAGCAGGGAAGGAGTTATTTTCATCCCCATCACAATGATGGGCTCTGTGTGGAGGCTCTACCCAGTCCTGTGCCATGACAATGGGGAGGAAAATGATCCAACCGCCACCCCTCAGTTATACCTCTGTGTATGTGCCTGTCATACTGAAGCACAGGTTTATGTCTCTGTGTGTGTTGCCTGTGATGCTGTGTGCCTGTCAAAGAGTTTACACCTTTTTGCCTTGCATTGTATTGCATTCTTTGACGCCTCTTTGTGCTGTGTCAGAGACAAACAATGTAGTGCCCTTCAGATGTTGTTGGTCTCTCAACTCCCATCATCCCCAGCCTGCATGGCCAATTGTCAGTTTGAAGTCCACAACATATGGAGGGCACCAGGTTGGCTATCTTTGTGGTATGTTATGAGAAACTGCCTCCTTCCCTACAGACCCTCTTGGGTGTTAAGATCAGCAGAAGGATCCCTCTTGGCAGTTTTCCCCATTCCCACTCTAGCTTCCATTGCCTGGTTATCCTGTTGGCAAAGACCTGGCTGAATAGTGCCTAGATGGGCCCTTTAATTGCCCTTGACTGTCCCAGAACATTAAACTGTGAGACTCCTGGGACAGAGAGGGGTCATTTTTATCTCTATCCCTCTTTCCAGGAATTCTTGAAGAAGGAGTTTAGTGCTGAGAATGTATATTTTTGGCAAGCCTGCGAACGGTTTCAGCAGATCCCAGCTAGCAGCACCCAGCAGGTAAGAGGATCACCACCAGGGGTAGACTAGGTAGACTTATGTTTTGCCCTGGGGGGGGGGGATATGTAACATGGACAAGTGTAAAGCTCAGTTTGGTTCTAATTTGTCCTGAATGGAATATTCAATTTTATTTTTTGACCACGAAGTTTTGAAACTGTGATTTCCAAAAATGAAAACTTCAGTTCAGTCTTCTGCACAAGATGCAGGCAGCACATTTATCAATAATCAGAAAATGCACTGCCTATTTTTGAGGGGGGGGGGACAGCAGAAGCATGCCAAGAAATATTAGAATAACTCCTTGCCTCCAAGCAACACTGGATGAACAGCACTAAGAAGAAAGGAAAAAACCTTGAAGGAAATTCTGTACCCAAGGAAACCAAATTCTTGGCCAAGAAAAGTTGAATTCCGCATCCTATACACATGATTAAATTCAACTATCTTTGCTTATTTTGCATACTTTACTGCTTTTGCTGGTCGTAGGGAAGGGCAAGGAGCTATGCAGGGCTCCAAAATCCCTCTCTTTGATTACTGGGAAACTGCCACTGGGTTTGGAGTTTTATCAGGCGTTTCCAAACACTTTCACGCCTGCCTATGCAGCCATAAGCACTAGAAACTTCATTTAAAAAGAAAAAAGAAAAGAAAGGTGAGATTTTCAGATGTTGAATTTGGCCCCCAAATTAATAGCAATTTCATACTCTTCTGGTACTAGCTTAGAAGTACTGGATGCACACAACCTTATGAGATGACTAGAGGGGCCCAGTTGCTCTTCTCATATATCCTGCACTTAGGGAGACAATAAGGATGGCACAGAAAGCAGCTGCACTTGGTACTTTGGCTTCTTGTCTACAATGGTTTCATAATTCATCTCTTCCCACATGCTTTCTCCATAGCTGGCCCAGGAGGCTAGGAGGATCTATGATGAGTTTCTGTCAAGTCATTCGGTGAGCCCAGTCAATATTGACAGACAGGCCTGGATTGGTGAGGAGATGTTGGCTACTCCTACCCCTGACATGTTTCATGTCCAGCAACTCCAGGTGAGGACAGTCCACCTTAGCTAGGTTATGAGGGGTGTGTTTGTTAGGAAGAGAAAGGACAGAGCAGGAATAGGAATCTAAGCACACTACTTGCTTCTCCAATCAATAATTTGAAACCTAGTCGCTGAAGTAATCTGAGGTAATGGAACGGCCATAGCTCAGTAGTAGAGCATCTGCTTTCCCATGAAGAAGGTCCCGCATTCAGTTCCACCAGCATCTCTGAGTAGGGCTGGAAAAGACTACATGTCTGAAATTCTGGAGAACCACTGCCAGTCAGTGTGGACAATACTATAGATGGACCAGTGATCTGACTCAGTATAAGGCAGCTCCCTATGAGGAGCTTCCTATGTTCCCATTAGATCCATGTCCCGGAGGGCTGCCTGCTGCCAGAAAAGGTGATGGACACTTGATTAACCCCATGCTTCTCTCTTCAGATCTTCAACCTGATGAAATTTGACAGTTATGCACGCTTTGTCAAGTCTCCACTGTATCAGGCATGTGCAAGGGCTGAAAGCCAAGGGCAGCCTTTGCCAGAACTGAGGCCCCACTCTCGAAGTGGCAGCCCCCCAACTGACCATGGCAAGGTACAAGGACTCCACTTGCACGATAGCATTTAGGAAATTTAAGGGATCCCATTTTCCTCCTCCTGCTAACCAGGTCTAGCATGCCTTGAGCTGATATACTCTCTGGCTTTCCCCTAGAAAACAAAACTAAAAGCAGGAAAATCACTGCCACTAGGTGTGGAGGAAGCTGGCAACTTGGCCAGCAGGAGCCCTCGAAGATCCTTTCGGAAAGGAGATCGGAGGGAACGTCCCTGGGGAGGTGAGTCCTAAGCTGAAAATGGGGACAGAACCAGAGCTTGGAAAAGTTACTTTTTTGAATTACAACTCCCATCAGTCCCAGCCAGCATGGCCACTGGATTGGGCTGATGGGAGTTGTAGTTCAAAAAAGTAACTTTTCCAAGCTCTGGAGAACAATAGTTCAGTTGACACTGGGATGGCATCAGGGGTGATTAATAACTTGCTCTATGGCCAAGGATCACATATCCTCCAAAAACATGAACCTAGTCTGCTGACCGTCTGTCCTAGAGGAAAGAAATGGCAGTGAAGGGCCATCCCATTGGCGTGAATCCCAAGGCTCTTTGAATTCCTCAGCTAGCTTGGACCTGGGTTTCCTGTCATCTTATGCAACCAACAGCTTCCAGACAGAGGTGAGTGCTTCTGAAACTTAATTTAACTGGGAGATTTTGGATCCTGGCAGTGAAAGCTGTACTGTGCTGCTGCTGCACACCCCCTCCTGGTTGGGACACGCTCCCTTTCTTGCAGTGTGGGTGCTCAGCTTAACATGTTGCTTAACATTCTGCTGTGACTGTCGCACGATGTGTCCTACCCAGCCCCTACACAATCTATAATGGGCCATATGACTGTGCAATGTGGAGGAGTTCTCTACAATGTGGAATTCTCTGTAGCTGCTACTGAGAGCACACAGGAATGAGCTGCTGAGGTTGCTCTGGTATTTTAGCCGCTGCAGTTTTGGTCACGTCCAATAGACGCCCACCCGAAACTGCTGAAAAGATGTTGCTTACAGCCATGGAGAGTCCCAGCTGGTGGGAGGCAATCCTCCTTCCTGAATACAGCGACCAATAAAAGGAAAGCAGAGAGTGAAATTATCCCAGAGGAGAGTATTGCTAGAAAAATCCAAGAAGAGCTGAGGTTGTGTGCTTGGGGGAAGTGGGGTGTTGAATATTGCCACAGGACTGCCAGATCTGCATAATAGGAATGTACTCTCAAGGCCTTTTCTAAGGAAACCAACTTTTGGGGAGCAAAATAATTTCACACACACACATTTACAAAGTACTTATTTTTTCTGGATGGTTAATCAGATCCTTCGTTTGCTTTGATAAAAGTTACACATAATTCCAGAAGACTTGGCATAATTCAGCACAGTTCTAAGCACATTCACCAGGTTCAGTGGTGCTTATTCCCAGGTAAATGTGGTTAGGACTGCAGCCTTAAATTGATAACAGCAGCATATATGCAAAGAACTGGACAATGCATTCACATCACTGTCAGATCCACAGAAAGGGGGAGCTCCTGGAGATGACAGCAAGGAATGCTGACATTAGACTGCCTAGCTAACAGACACACCTTGAAACCAGCATTTCTACACATTACCTAGAATGCTGAATAGTAGATTAAGATGGTAGAATTCTGGACTGTATCACTTCAAATGGCAGGTGGTAGGGAAGGGTCATATATTTGAATTGCTCCCCTGTTTAAAAAACAACAACCAACTCCCTGCATGAAGTAAAACTAGCACATTATTAGGGAGATACTGGAATGATTCATTCAGTGAAACTGAGTGGCAATAGATTCAATACAAGACAAAATAAAGCATTTCTTTGCATAATTGACATCAAATTTAGTGCCACAGGTCATGGTGATGGTCAGGGTCTTAAAATGCTTTAAAAGGAAATTAGACAAATTCATGGACAAGGGGGGTTATTAATGGCTATTGGATAGGGATACTATTTAGAACCTCCATGTTCAGAGGTGGTAGACCTCATAATACAATTTGCTGGGAAGCAACAGTGGGAAAAGGCTATTGCCTTCATGCTGTGCTTGTGAGTTTCTTCAGGAAATCTGGTTGGCCACCGTAAGAAACAGGATGTCAGACAAGATGGACCTTTGGTCTGATCTAGCAGGCCTCTTATGCTAATTTCCCCCCTGATGCACTAGTTTACTAATGGAGGAAGGTTAAAAAATAAAGCAAAAATGACATCTACCAAAAAACACGAGTTGCATTAAAATAATGTCCCCCATTTGTGGTTTGAAGTGGTACGTTCTAGTATTCTGTCACCTCACTCTCCATAATGCACACAACAGAAGAGATGTGCCTTTTCTGCACACATAGGTGCAGGGGGAACCATGTACACCATTATGTATGAAAATCATGCATAGTGTATGTCTATTTTATCATTGGTACATGGGTACTCAACCTTAGGAAATAATCTGGCATAAACTCTGAGCCTAACAGTCCAGCCAGCCAAAGATTGATAGTGAATGTGTTATATTCTCCTCCTTCTAGAACCACAGGAAGAGCCTGACTGGCCCAGAATCTGACAATCAGAACCAGACTGTCAAGTACTGTTGTATTTACTTTCCTGATGGGACTGCGTCTCTGGCCCCTGTGCGCACTGGCCTCTCCATCCAGGACATGCTGGCTGGAATTTGCCAGCGCCGTGGCCTCCATCTGCCTGATGTCAAGATCTATCTTGTGGGAAATGAAAAGGTATGCCCAGCTGATAAGGGAAAAGGATGGCTTTCTGGAGGAATGCCACTGCAGGAATTTAAGAGGAAAGGATGCTATGCATGCCCTATTTCCAGATAAAATTTAGACTGGGACATCTGTAATCTTTTTCAGAGGGCAAAATTGTCCAGTTGCTGCAGTACAGTTGCTTCACATGTGAGCTGTGTGCTGAGAAGTTCTTGCCTAAATTTTCACTGTAGCTAGAAACTCACTATAGGCAAGCCAATATTCTCTCAGCCTCAAACCCCACGTGCAATAATTGCTTATCTTATAGGGTTGTTGTAAGGATAACTGAGGTAATGAATGTGAACTGCTTTGAACACTGCAAAGTGCTATATAAATGCCAAGTGAAACTGAAACAGAACTGAAACAGAAAGGAGGGATACAGGTTCTCTTAATACATACATGCTGGCACACATACTTACATACAATATTATTAGTCCCTAAAGCAGAAAGCAAAAGAGGTATAAAGAAGTGATAGGATATTTACTAGCTGTCTATCTTCATTTTACCATGCTGGTAAAAAATGAAAATGCTCCCCCCCAATCAAAACCGTTCCCAATTGTTACCCAGCCAGTGGGGAGGACTACAGCTGGGTGGGACAAAGACCAATGCAATTGTCCTTGCCCATATATTTGTTCCAACAGACAAATGCTTGCTACAACTGTGTGGAATCTCACACATGGGGAATTGGCTCCTGTCTGTTGAAACAATAGAAGGGAGAGACAGTTTCTGGTGCTGAAGATGAGATCACTGCCCTGATGGAACTCCTCCACTATTAGTTATGTGAAAGAGCTCCACATAACGAAAAGAGCAGGAGCTGGGCCACTGGTCCCACACTCAGGTTCCCTGTCTCCTCCTGATGTCTGCGGGTTGAGTATAGATGTCTGAGCCAGAGGACCTTGTAGGCTTCCACAGTTGCTGCAACCCACCTGGCCTTTCTGCTCCTTTGAACGCATGGGTTCCCTTCATGCGCTTAACACTTGAATGGGACTCATGTGTTCTGGAAGCCTGGGATTTTAGCCATTGGCGAATAAATCCTTGGGCCATTTGCACTTGAGCCTTTCTTGTGCAGTTTGGGTGTGTGAGTGTTAATGGAGCACACAAAACAAAAGAGAGCTATTTTAAAATCACATATACATTTCATGGATGTGTGTTCCACATTCCCATTATATAGCAGGAGATGCAAATAATGATTTGGGTATCCTGTATAAAAATGCCCCTCCGTGTCTTAGAGGTGTCAGGCGTGGGCACGCCTAGCTTGCAATAGGCTGCCAATGAGTCTTTGACACAGGTTATTATTATTATTATTTATATCCCGCCCTTCCTCCTAGTAGGAGCCCAGGGCAGCAAACAAAAACACTAAAACACTCAAAAACATAATAAAAACAGACATTAAAATATATTAAAACAAAACATCTTTAAAAACATATTTATAAAAAAGTTTTAAAAACATCTTAAAAAGCAATGCCATCACAGATGCAGACTGAGATAAGGGCTCTACTTAAAAGGCTTGCTGAAAGAGGAAGATCTTCAGTAGGCACCAAAAAGATAACAGAGATGGCACCTGTCTCATATTTAAGGGAAAGGAATTCCACAGGATAGGTGCCACTACACTAACGGTGTGCTTCCTATGTCATGCAGAACAGACCTCCTGATAAGATGGTACCTGCAGGAGGCTCTCACCTGCAGAACATAGTGATCAACTGTGTATATAAAGGGTAAGACAATCTTTCAGATATCCTGGTCCCAAGCTGTATAGGGCTTTATATACCAAAACCAGAACTTTGAACTTAGCCTGGTAGCTAATGGATAGCTAGTGCAATTCTTTCAGGAGTAGGGTGACATGTTGGTGATACTATGACCAAGTGAGCATTCACACCACTGCATTTTGCACCAGCTGCAGCTTCCGGATCAACCTCAAGGGCAGCCCCACTTACAGCGCATTACAGTAATCCAACCTGGAGTTTACCAGTGCATGGACAACAGTGATCAGGCTATCCCGGTCCAGAAATGGCTGTAGCTATCTTACCAGCCAAAGCTGGTAAAAGGCACTCCTAGACACTGAAGTCACCTGGGCCTCTAGCAACAAAGATGGATCCAGAAGCACCCCTAGACTATGAACCTGCTCTTTCAGAGACAGTACAACCCCATCCAAAGCAGGCAACTGACCAATTATCCGAACTCAGGAACCACCAACCAACAGTGCCTCCATCTTGCTAGGATTCAGACTCAGTTTATTGGCCCTCATCTAGCCCACCACCGAGTCTAGGCACTGATCCAGGGCTTGCATGGCTTTCCCTGATTCGGATGTTACAGAGAAGCAGAGCTGGGTATCATCAGCATACTGCTGACACCTCACCTCAAATCTGCTGATGACTGCTCCCAAGGGTTTCATATAGATGTTAAACAGCATGGGGGACAAGATGGTACCCTGTGGCAGCCCAAACCACAACTACCAGGGGCCCAAAAGACAATCACCCAATGCTATTCTCTGAAAATCCTGGAGGTAGGATCAGAACCATTATAAAACAGTGCCTCTGATATCCATCTTACCAAGTCAGCTCAGCAGGATACCATGGTCAATAGTATCAAAAGCCACCGAGAGATCAAGTAAGAATAACAGGGTTGTACTCCCCCTGTCCTTCTCCCAATAAAGGTCATCCATCAGGGTGATCAAGGCCTATTCAGTCCCATAACCAGGCCTGAACCCAGATTGGAATGAGTCAAGATAATCTGTTTCATCCAAGAGTACTTGTAATTGCTGCACCACAACACTCTCAATCACCTTCCCTAAAAAGGGGGGTATTTGCGACCGGTCGGTAGTTGTCACAAACCAATTGGTCCAGGGTGGGCTTTTTCAGGAGTGGTTGGATCACCACCTCTTTCAGGGTGGCTGGAACCACTCCCTCCCACAACAATGCATTGATCACACACTGAATCCACTTAGTCGAACCCCCTTGGCAAGCTTTAATAAGCCAAGAAGGGCAAGGGTTGAGAGGACATGTTGCTGGCCACTTCCTTGCAAGCACCTTGTCCACATCATCAGGCCGTATCAACTAAAACTGATCCCAAGAAGTTGCAGCACAGGTTAGAATAGATGATGGGCACATTGGACAGGGGTGGACAAGGTGTGGTTATGAATGGGCTGGAGATCAGGTACTGAATCAGGCAAACAGGAACAGAGGGCCACAGACAGGAGATGTAGCCACAGACCATCTGGAGGTTAAATATGAGAGAGGTAAGGCAGAGTCTGTGTTGCCACTCAAATGTGGACAAATAGAAGAAAAGGTTATATAGGGTTTGGTGTCTCTCCATTGGGTTGGGGAGGCCAGCTGACCAGCCTGAAGCTGTGGGGCCAGTTGACAGGCCAGTACTGCAGCCTAGAGCACACCCTGGCCCCATAAGAGTTTAGCTTGACTGGCTAGTTGAAGGCCCAGAACACTAATGTGCAAGACACTGAAGACTGGTTACTGGAGGCATCAGTTTGAGACCCCCCCATTATCATAATCACTTTATAAGAGAGGGGCACCCTATATTCTTCAAGTGTCCCCTTCTAATTTTATCCCACATAGTTGACAAGCAAAGAGCTCAAAATCAAATCAGCTTAGGTTCACGTCAGGGTGAATATTTCTTTTCCCCAGGGGTTGGGCCACTGCATGCATAGTTTCTGTTTCTCTGAAATTCAAAAACCTTTATTATTGTTTTTTCCAAAGTGCTGCTAGAGATAAATATTTACCTAGATATCCACAGATATGCTCCAGATACCCACCCAGATTGTATGTAAACTCTTTCAAAGGCATATTTGCATTAGGCAAATAATTTTCAGCTTATAGCCAATTACAAGATTTGTACATAAACTCATAGTTCATTTGTAATGAAATCAGCTCAGAAAGATTTCTGGTTCGAAGAAAGATTAGCATCAAATATTTTCTGATTAACAGCACAATCCTATACATGTCTATACAGAAATAAGTCCCGTTTAATTCAAGAGGACTTACTCCCAGGTAACTGTGTATAGCTTTGCAGTCAAGGTTGCAACCCAAACACACTTTCTAGGGAATACATCCTACTGAATTCAGTAGAACTTATTTCGGAATAAATATGCTTAGAATTGACCTGAACAGCATTTGTTGGATGCCAAATCCTTTTTAAAATGTTATATTTAATAATAACACCCAGCAGTTAAATAGTATTTCTTGGCCATTTAGAATGTTGTATGTGCACTATCTCAGTAAACTTTACAACAACCCCATAAAGTACATCAGTATGATTATCCCCATATTACACTCGGAGGAAGGACTGCAGCTGAGGGATTGTCAATACCCGATACGGACAAGATTTGAACCAGGGAGTTCCTCTGTCCTCAAGCCAGAACACTGTAATAGTAATTCCTCTGTTTACAGACAGTTTTCACTGCCAGACAAATGCATAAATTATCAAATCAAAAATAATAATAAAAAAAATGTAAATGTACTGCCCTCAAGTCGATTCCGACTTATGGTGACCCTATGAATAGGGTTTTCATGAGGCTGAGAGGCAGTGACTGGCCCAAGGTCACCCAGTGAGCTTCATGGCTATGTGGGGATTCGAACCCATAGTCCAACATCTTAACCACTACACCACACTGGCTCTCAGTATTCCAAAATAGCAAAAACAAAATATGCCTCATGAAAAATAAAAACAAAACATGATCCAGAGAAAGGGATCTTGAAAAATTATCAGACATTACTGAGACATTATGAGGAATGCTTAAGTACTTATGTTGCGACAACACATGTGTTGCAACATAAGGGAAATAACATGGACTCATGCTGGGAGACAATTCATACCCAATAATAAGTTAACAAACACAATGTAACATAGAAAAAAGCCCTTAGTCACTAGGATTTTCTCTCCTAATCCGTGTTATGTGATATTACTCCTTAATAATGCAATATTATTAAAACTATCTTCCTAGAGCTATATCCTTGATCTCAATAATGGTACCATTTCTAATGGTACCAACTCATGTATATCTGTCACCTTATTTTCTAGTTTTATGTCAAATATGTGCATCTATATATACAATAGTACGTGAATGTTTTTCTTTCTACTTCATTAATATACCTGCCTTTCCTTGGCTTTTCACAGAAACCACTAGCACTGAACCAAGACAGCTTAATCCTGGTGGACCAGGAGGTGAAACTGGAGACTAGGGTCAGCTTTGAGTGAGTGTGATCTCTTAGGCCTTTCGGACCAGCAGGCAGAAACTTTGCTTCATCCCTCTCAACATGGGGCCAGGGCTGTATGCTCTAAGAGGGTGGCCCATCTGTATTTGCAAAAATATACAAAAAAACACTTGTCTGTCTACAGCTGATCATGCCACTGGCTGCACTAAGGCTGGTGTGAGTCTTCCATACCAGTACACTGGCGGTTAAATGAGTAGATGGTATGTGTTGCAAGGGGTTGCAAGCAGACAGCATGTGAACCCACTATTTACACTCCTCTTGGATATAGTGTTTTTCCCCTATCTTGTGAACATTGCTGTATCACTATCTAAGCCAGTATGAATACAGATCAGGGCTCACATTGCACATGAGACTCTGCATCTCAGACCCCAAACAAGGAAAACTAGGATTTCATTCAAGACAGCCTAGGTTTCAGTATTCTTCTTCCTGCCTCCCTTTGCCAATTTGTATATATAGGCCCAGTGTTGGGTAACCACCATCCTTCCTGTACTGTTTTCCTCTGCTCTCAGTTTCTGTAATCTTGCCCATGGATTGTGAATGGGGACTGTGATGGAATATCTGGTTTGTAAGCATAAGGCATCAGAAAGGGATGCCTGTCCTTCATCTGTGGTAGATTAATGGAGTGCCCAACTTCTGCAAGGTGACAGTGCCTTATAGGGTACACTGCACCCATTGGGTTTGTTTGCCATTTCTTCTCCTTAGGCTGGAAATCACACCCATCAATAAGACAGTGCGCATTGTGGCAAAATCTACTAAGCATCTGCGGGAGGCACTGCAGCCCACCTTGGAGAAGTACGGCCTGGATCTTACACGGGTGCTACTCCGGCGGGTGAGAGTGGTCTTTGAGGAAGTGAAATGGGATGTATATATGAAGTCTAGGGCACCTTAGCCCAGTGGTGGTGGGAAACCTTTGCCTTTCCAGATGTTGTTGGGTTCCATTTCCCATCAGCCCCAGCCAGCATGGCCAATGGTCAAGGATGATGGAAACTGGAGTCCAGCAATATCTGGAGGGTCGCAGTTTCTTCGCTCCTGCTGTAGCTTCTGTGGGGTGTTGGGACCCGCAGAGATAGAATTGCTGGTTACATTTGAATCTCAAAAGTTTCCCCCAGGTTCTTTCAGTATTTCTAGTCCACCACATAGTTAAACTATGGAAATCGTTTCCACATATTGTAGTGATGGCCACCATGTTGGACGGCTTTAAAAGAAGATTAAACAAATTCATGAAAGATAAGGCTATCCAGGTCTGGTGCTAGCAGGTGGCCAGGCGAGGCACTAGCCAAGGGCCCGGGAGCTCACAGGGGCCCATCACCAACCTGAGCCCAACTCTGCCACACCAGTACTTATCCTCCTTTCTCCATTGCCTCCTTCTTTCCCTTCAGAGCTTGCTCTGCCCCTCCCACTTCTGCACCCTGATGCCCAGCTCAGTGGGGCCTCCCCCGCATTCGTTCAGTCACTTGCCTGCTCACACAGGTTGATGAAGCTCATGAGTGTTACCCCTTAAATGGCCCGGATTCTTGGGGGGGAGTCCACACCCAGCTTGGCAGTAGCCGGGGCTCTCACTGTCCTCAGTGTTGTCCTTGCTGCCAGGGCATGGCCGTGGCAGCTTCCATTTCTCCCCTCCTTCCCAAGACCCCAGCTCCGCAGGGATACACACTTGTATTCTACCTCCCCCCCCCATATGTCTTAAGGGAAGAGGCTTTTTTCTTTCGCTTTTGATCCATGTAGAAGAACACATTTTCTTTTTCTTCCCCCCTTTCTTCCTTCTCCCATATACACAATTTTTGGGGTGTATTCCCCCTAATATAAAGTTCAGTGGATTTGTTCTCCCTTTACCCAGCCACCCAAAGTCACTAAGCCAGGTTGGCGGAAGGGGAAAAGAAGCCAAAGCAAAATGGTTCAGTCCCATTGAGGATTTTTTCTGTCTCTCCCCCCCCCTCCGTTAGGAGTGTGAATTGGGTCTCCATCGCTGTAGCTCTACAGCCTGAGCAGGTTTACTCGAGGAGTAAAGTTTCTTGGGTTCCACCATGGTCGGGCTTTCCTTTTTCTTCTTTTTTAAAAAAACTCCCAGTTTAAAGCACGTGTGTAAGGATTGAACTGCTGTCTCCCAATTCTCTGAGCAGGTTCATTGAGAAGTGAATCTCACCAATATTCAGTCATGATGCTACCTCCCAAACGTACCCTGCTAGAATTGTGGCTACACCACAGCCTGTTCCTTTGTCGTAAATCTCCTAGTTCAGCCACAGGGCTTTACTTGTAGGTAAATGCATGCTTAGCATTGAGTGGGTTTACTCAAAAGTAGTTGCACTGAGAGCATAGGCTTACTGCAGCTTTTCAAAGTTCACACGAGGGCATATAGATAGGTGGTTGTGAGAGAGGAAAGAAAAGGCTTCAATAGAAGGTGACCAAAAAAAAAGAAGAAGAAGAAAATGCAAGAAAGGGAAAAGATAATCAATTCCCCAGGTAAGGAGAACTTTAGTTAAACTTAAATTAATAGGCAAATCCTATGCATGTCTACTCAGAAGTAAGGTCAATTTGTTCTGATGGAACTTACTCTCACATAAATGTGCACAAGACGGCAACTTTAACATTTCAGTGTTGATTTGGAGTGAAAATGGCTTAGTGGCTTTTAAAAAAAGAATTGTAAAATGGCAAGATTTTTTAAACTGAAAGAAAAAATATTTCTTATTTTGGAACTATAAGTTGCTTCAGCATGGGAAAATCTTCAAACATCATCCACCAAAGAGCAACTGTTCTGAGGGTTATGAATCTTCCCCAGATTGCCTGTTCATTTTCATTTCAGGCAAGTTGACATTAGGAGGGAGCAAGAGACATAGGAAGGTGAATTAAATGACAGTGAAGGTGACATGCAGTGGAAGAAAGTGAGCAAAATAAAAAAGGTGAGGAGTAAAAAAAAGACAATACCAGCAGGTGAGGTAGAGGAAGGTGAGGGAAAAAAAGGATACATATATTTGAGGACATGGAAGAAGGCATGAGCAGAGAGGAAAAGATAAGTGGTGGGGCTAAGAGGGAGGAGGAGGGAAAGGAGGAGACAAGGAGCCCACTGGTATCCTGTGCCCAAGAGTCCCAAGAAACCTGGAGCCGGCCATAAGCCTATTAATGGCTCTAGCCATGCCAGCTATATACTACCTCCACTGCTTGAGTCAGTATACCTCTGAATACCAATTGCCGGGAATCACAAGTAGGGAGAGTGCTATTGCACTCATGTCCTGCTTATGAGCTCCCCATTACCATGTGACTGGCCAGTGTGAGAACAGGATGCTGAACTTGGACCATTCACACCAAACATTTGTTCCACTATTATTCCACTTTAAACAGTCATGGCTTCCCCCAAAGAATCTTGGGAAGTGTAGTTTATGAAGGGTGCCGAGAGCTGTTAGGAGACCCCTATTCCCCTTACAGAATAACAATTATCAGAGTGGTTTAACAGTCAGTCCCTCTTGCCAGAGACCTCTGGGAATTGTAGCTCTGTGAGAACCGGGGTCTCCTAACAACTCTCAGCACTGTTCACAAACTATACTTCCCAAGATTCTTTGAGGGAAGTAATGTCTTTTTAAAGTGGAATAATAGTGGAATAAATGTCTGATGTGAATGTGGCCTAGATGGCCTTTGGTCTGATCCAGCAGGGATGTTCTTATTAGGGACAACGTTTTCCCATTCTAGAGTGAAGTGACAGGCCACGAGAGACTGATGCCCAAGCTGCAGTCTACGGTAATGTTCTGTTCCAGTTAACATAGGCCATTCATAGGTCTAATAGTTCTTCAAGCTAGAGGGAGAGTCCCAGGATCTCATAGACCATTGATTCTTTTTTATGGGCTACAGTATGTGGCTATTTCTGTTGTTCAGCTTCTTTTTGAAAAGCTGCCTACTCTAGCAGCTGTCTTGAATCAATTACCCTCATGTGAAGCCCTCCATCTTGGCCTTTCTCTGCCTAACTCTGTTCTCCCGCTGCAGCCTGGTGAACTCCATCTCCTGAATATGGAAGAGAAAGTTACCACTGTGGCTTCTCAGAAGCTTGTGCTAGAGTCAGATACAGGTACATGAAGCCCAAAGACACACACACACTAATTTAGTATCTTGAGCTCTCCTTGCCTTGTTAATTTTCCTGTGGTTAGCTTGTAGACTGCTTAGCACTGTGCAGTATGAGACAAGGACAACTTTACAGGTGGATAATGCATACCAAGGAGGGAAGGAGGGAAGGCCAATGCACATGATTACCTTGTGTTTCATGCCAATGTTGGTCAACAAATCATCTTATATATTTGACATGACCAGTAAATGCAATTTTGCATCCTTTACTCATAAGCCTGTTAAATGTTGGGTGCAGAACAATGGGCAAAATTTCAGCTCCTGCTCATGGTGAAGAAATTAGATGAACAGCCATTCACCATAAGTAGGACAGCTGCCATGTAACCTACCTGCAAATAAATGAGTGCTCAGAACAGGTTGTCTGGAAGTGCCCTTCCTGTTGCATCCAGTCTTGGCCTTTAGTTCCAGCCATCCTCCCATTGTTGTCAGAGCCTGAGGTCTGATTTGTTGCTCTGCTCCTCCTCCAAGATCTAATATCCATATGTTTTATTGCAGAGGTGAAACCTGTTGGTGTGGGAAATGCTGCAGCAAGCCCTCCTCGTGAGCTGAGTGAGGTGAGTCTTGGCCATGATGATTGTAAAGCTGTTCCTAGACTATATTACTTGAGACCTCAGTTGAGGCAATTGCATGATTGAACGTTTCTCCACTTTAAAACAAAACACCACATTCCTGCATGCAGAAAACTAGTTGTCAGTGAGAAGAGTTCTGGGCTAGCATTCTTCCTGATAACGAAGTTGAGATCCCCCCCCACCAGCCATGCATACCATTGGCACAGTCCAGGAACAGTTTTTCCATCTCGTTTTTTGTTTGTTAGGCCTATATCACGGGCGGTATTTAACGAATGCATCCCATCAGTGCAAGGACTACTGCTAGAGCAATAGGACTTTCCAAATCTGTTCTGGAGGGTTGGGGAACCTAGTTCTGCTGACACTGCGCTAGTTCTGCTGACACTTTGCTTATTTAGCACTATGCTGGATACAACTCCTGGTGCTCGGGTTGGTAGAGGTTGGCCATTTTTGGCTTTGATTTTAATCATGTCTTCTCTCACTACGATTCCAGGATGATAGTTCTGTAGAGACAGAGTCTGAGGCTGAGTCATTTGGTGAGGTGTCCTGTTCCTTCACCAGGCCCCCCAGGAGTAAACAGAATCGGCGCACGTATGACTTAGAAGGTAAATCTTCTCTGACATTACTTGGCGCCCACTCATATATGGGAGGTAAAGAAGATGCTTATTATTTATTTTATTTATTTATATCCTGGAAGCAAGCGATGCAGTCCCAGGGAATTAAACAAAGTCATGTTAATCTATATACATGTTACATGTTAATTTCTGTAAATGTATGAAATTTTGAATGGCACTACATTGCTTATAGGCCATGATCCAACCAATGTAAAGCACTTATAAGCCCCTTGATTTCAAAATTTGTATGCTCCCCTTCTCCACTATTAGACTGAAAATTTATCTAGAATGGTGGTTGTTTTTGTTTTTGAAGCAGCAAATAGCAGTATGTCAATCTCTGCACCTCAAGGCCTCAGTCCTATCCATTGTGTGTGGATGTTGCTATACTGTCATTCAGTTGGGACTTGTGGAATTATCCCACAAAGTAAATACGAATGAACCAAAAGATTTAGAATCACAGAACTGTAGAGTTGGAAGGGGCGTATAAGGCCATCGAGTCCAACCCCCTTCTCAATGCAGGAATCCAAATCAAAGCATAATTAGTAGATTCTAGGCATGTAACATATATCAAAGAATCTATTCATGTAACTACAAATTCCCGCTGAGTTTGGTCAAACTGGAGTTTTAGCCACTGATTGCATTCAGGAATCTGAGCTAATATAAATGGATCTGCATCTTTCAGAACAATCTAAATCCCAGCTGGACAGCTGTGGAGTGTTATGGAGCAGTGTAGCCCCCACCACATCCACAGCCCATCACTCATGCCAGCCAAGGCAGAAAGTGGGGTGGAGGGGGGCAGTCATATCTGTTACGGTCTAGGCCAACTTAGAGATGGCATAGTGATCAGACCCAAATCAGGCATGGTGCCATCAAATGACAGCAGCAAGGTTGGCTCAGGATCCAGTAGATCCTGGTCAGACTCAGCCCCTTCTATTTCAAGGATTTCTGTGGTCTACTGCTAGCAGTACTTCTGCCCACCTGCACTTTTGGTGGACAGAACAGGAAGCTCTGTGCTGGTGGCATGATGCTAGTGTCACTCCATGCACAGAGGCCAGCAGAGTGGTTCCATGCACAGAGGCCAGCAGAGTGGTTCTACGCTGAGAGACCTCCATCCTGTCTAATATTCCCTCCTGACAGTGTTTGGATTGTGCCCTAAATTTCTTAGACCCTTCAGAAATTAATAACACTGAGTAGTCTATACTAAAAGTACCAGATACATTTATTATTTAGGTGTCATATATGCTCTGTACAGTAGCTAAAACATTGCTATCACTAAATTATTATTTGTTAAATAGCAGAAGTGCAAAGCATGTCCTGTGGCACAGTCTCTACCCAAAGTATTCACAGTCCGTATCAGCTGGAAAAGAGCAGGATGCACGGAATGGCCAGACACACACACCTCAGCATGGGTGTCTTAAGGTCACATCCACACTATACACTTAAAGAACATTTAAAACTCATGGCTTCCCTCAAAGAATCCTGGGAACGGTTGTTTACCCCTCACAGAGCTACAATTCGCAGGACCCTTAACAAATTAGCTTTCTTAGAATAGTTTTGTTAGAATAGAGAAGGTAGAATAGTGCAACGTTTTGCTGCATATGTGGGTCTTCAGCAGTGTGGGGAGTTTTCTCCATTCATAGTATCCAAGTGTGAAGTTTGGAATTGGCGGCATAATACAGCATTGCAATAAACTCAGCTTCCCTTTACATTTTCAAATTGAGAGGTTTTAGAATACATATCCAATGCCTGGTGAGAAGGCAGAAATTCAGTGCTATACATAACTCCTTACCTCCCCCCATATTGCCATAGTTGGTGGAGAGGGAGGCTTAGATTAAGGCTGCAATCCTATGCAACACAAATTTACCTGAGAGTAAGCCCTACTGGACACAGTGGAACTTATTTCTGAGAAAACATCCATACAATTGCACTGTAAGAAATGAATGGTTTGCCCAGAGTGAGCAAGTTCTTGGTTGAGGCGAAGCTTGATCTGAGACACTTTCGAGTTCACACCTTAGCCACTACACAAAGGCCTTTGGCTTTGAAGAAGAGAATGGACTAATGAATAGGAACGTGAAAGCTGATCTATGCTTTTCATTATTATTATTATATAAATATTAGATTACCAGAATTACAGTAAATTACTTCTTGCTCCCCTCTACCCCAGGGCTAGTGGAGCTGCTGAACCGGGCACAGAGCTGCAGAGTCAATGACCAGCGTGGCCTCCTATCCAAAAAGGATCTAGTACTACCTGACTTCCTTCAGTTGCCAGAACAAGATGGTGTCTCCTGCAAGACCGACTCCTCATCCATCCCAGCCTCTGAGAAAAAGTACACATCTGAGGCCTCCAATGCTGAGGCAGTCACCATCTCTCAGTGCCAGCCCCAAGAGCAGTCAGAACCCCTGGCTTCTCCTTCAAAGCTGCAAGCAGATTGTTCATCACCACCAGGTGCTGCTGGGAAACCTTCAGCCATGTGATCTGCTCCCATGACTCCTCCACACTCCTCATCCCAGCCCCCTCCAAGATATCTTTGTTGTTGTTATGTGCCTTCAAGTCAATTACGACTTGTGGCGACCCTATGAATCAGCAACCTCCAGAAGCATCTGTCATGAACCACCCTGTTCAGATTTTGTTCAGGTACAAATTCCTTGCAGTGAGGTCGGCCTCACAGAGACTCCTCCCCTTGTATAGGAATATGGTTTCAGGCCCAGCTAGGGCCCACACACAGCTCTAGGGACACCCCCCCCCCAGCCTGTCTTCCAGGAACAGAAATGTGTTCTCCTAATGTTGTGGCTGCCTCTCATCCCTGGAACTGCCCATGCCAGCTGGGCAGAAAAATGCCAGTGTTGCTCAGTTGCTGTACCAGACTGTTGTACGGTGTTGCCCTGTGTTGTAGAACAACTGTCCATTGCTACTCCAGCGACAGCTACAGCTCTGTGGCTAGTGGTGACGATGCCTGTATATAATTTGTAATTTTAAGTCTTTGTAAAATGTAAGATAACATTGCTGATTAAGTCTTCCAAAGTCTCTGTGAGTTTGTGCACATCATCATATGCCTTTCATGCTAGCAGTGGGTTGATCAACCCACAAGGCAGACACACTCCTGTTTGCACATAAACTAAGGTGTAGGAATTGCTGGGGGCAGAACTTTTTTGGGATCTACATTGTCTCTTGGTGCAGTGCCCCTAACATGTTTCCACATGTACAGCATGGCTACTTAGACACAGGACCCTAACCCAAATTCCAGTGGCCCTGGATTATCACTGCTATGCAGATCAGACAAAACCACACCTGGATCTCCTTTGCTGGAGCGGTGCATGTCTCTAGTAGGAGCTGGATCCTTCTCCCTCTCCCAAAACGGTGGTGGTGTGCTCTGTGGGTAGGAAATTTCTGTAAAAAAAATAAACGCGCGCGAGAGTTTGAAGATCGGGGCTGGGAACACTCCAATCGTGGGGTTGGCGCCCACACACCTTGAGACAGGTTGTTGAAACCTCTTGCAAGCCTTTGCCCAGAAAATAAGCTCTGCTTGTATGAATTTGCGGAGGGGAAAGAGACCAGACAGCAAGCGGAGGAAAACAGCGTCGTTGCCTCTCGCTGAAATCCTTCCCCTTGCCCACCTCAGACACTGAGCGGATTCCAGAGCCGCCGCCTCGTATGCTAAGCACGATGGAGGAGGCAGCTGTTTCCCCATTGGCTGCCCCTGACCGCATGTGCCGGCCCCTCACTATCTGAATGAGGGAGGGGAGAAGCCAGTGCAGGCTGAAATCCCGGACAGTAGGAGCTGCCGGTAGTCCCAGTGACAGCCAGGTAAGCAATGGCGAGCGAGTTCTTGTGGGAAACAGACTGTAATGCTGCTGGGAGTACGGCTGCTTAAAAGGGGGAGGGCCATTTATAGAATAGGGGATCTTTCTCTTTTTCTGAGTTACTGCTCACCCTGAGGTCTCCGCATGGCTAGGGGGCGCTCTGCTCGTAAGGAGCAAAGCAGAGGGGGCGCCCCTCTCTTTAGCGTCAGAGCTATCTCCTGAAATGAACACTAGGGGACGCTGTGGTACAGAGATCCTGGAGTGGGTGGGTGGATGGGTGGTTCGCATCTCCCCTTGGAGATCTCCTTTGAGGCTGGGGGAGAGGTGGTCAACATTGTTTTCAGGATCCTAGTTTTGTGGTCCCTGACCCGCTGTGGTTGAATCTCAATCCTGCTGCATGATTTTGTGGCCCTGTCTATGGGGAGGTCCTAAGGCCGAGGTCCTAATTATTGCATCCCTTTGCAGTAGGCTTTGGGTGAGCATTAGGGACAGCCTTAATATGGGGTTCTGCTTTCCGTCTCAGCTCCATTGCCTCGAGCTTTTTGAGAGTCCTGGCTCTTGAACAGAAAAAAAAATTCACCCAAAGGAGGGTTACAGATAGCCTGTAGATAAACTCTACTCCGGTCTTCTTTTTCTGATGACATTAAATCATTTATTAAAGAACCAATCCACCTAACAGTGCCTTCCCCAATACTGTTTATTTTCACCTCCGCACTTGCTCTACTGCTAGCCGTCTCAGTCACAGCTGTGTTGGCTGGGCTGATGGGAGTGCGATCCAAAATATCTGGCGGGCACCAGGTTAGTGAAGGCTGCTCTACCCTGACAGGAAGTAAAACCAGGGGAAAGGGGACAGCACTCCCATTTGTCCAGTTTGTGCTATCTTGACAAGACACCTTAGGAGGCCAGGCTGGGAGCTCCTGTGGAAGAGAGAGGATGTGTATGAGGAGATGGCCTTAGCGTGTCAGTAGCATGGGGAGGTCCCTCCAAAAGAACAGTGTCTTTCAACTGCAGAATGCTTGGCTTTGAAGCAGATCTCCAGCCTCCTGTGAGTGAGAAACAGTTGATCAAGGGAAATTCCAAAATCCATATTCAGAATGCTTCCAGATGGGAGCTTAATTTGCAAAGGGTTACTGAGATATTGCAAGAAGGTAATTGGCAACAAGTTTTTCTTATTTTTTAAAACAATTGATTTTCCCTGGAAATGGTAAATCAGGGTTGGGGGGGACACAGGCTGGCATTTTGATGCTGACGATGTTATGTGGATTGCAAAAAAACTGAATGCATGATCAGCACCGATCCCACAATAAACATCCACCTGGAAGCGCCCTAGGGCTCCTTTCCCAAATCCATATTAGGACAGTGCTCAACAAGGGAGTAGCTATGGTTAGGGAAAGGTAAGCAAAGTCAAGGTCATAAGCTAAGAAGCATGTTCAACTCCTTCCCTGCTATGCTTTTTACCTGCTGTGCAACCTACTGGGCACAGTCCAGCCAAAGGTAAGCACTCCCCCTCCTCCTTAGATTCACTGGGAAATCTTTATGTGTTTAACTTTCCCATTAAAATAAATGTATTTAAATGTAATCTGGATTTACCAAATAAATTTATTTAATAAAATTCTTTCTTAAAATGAATGGACTGTATATGGGCTTAGTTTGATCATTTTGGTTGCCCTTTTCTGCCCCTTTTTCATTTCTCCAATATCTTTCTTTAAAAAAAGTTTATATTTTGTTCCATTAAAAGCATAACATTAACAATAACAACAAAGAGCAATGATGTACATCCTTTTGTATACAGTACATCCACAATATTCTTCTTGAGGTACAGTGACTGGAACACTGTAAAGTGTACCAAGAGCAGTCAGATTTGTATAATAGCATTATGATATTGGCAGTTTTATTTTTTATTCTTTCCCTAACAATCCTCAATGTGGAATTGGCCTTTTCCACAGCTGCCACAATTGAGCAATGTTTTTCTTAATCTATGTACCGCAGCCCCATGATCTCTCTGAATATGTGTGAAGTTAGGGATTCTTTTTGCTCCCAATGTGCTTTGCTTGGCACTTACTTATTTACTTACTTTTGCCATTTTAATGCCCATACATCTCATTTGGAGAAATCCCTTTGAGCTCTTTGCTATTCTTTTTTGTTTTTAACCACCTTATATAATTTGGTGTCATTAGCAAACTGGGCCACCACATTGCTTCTCTAACTCCAGATTACTTATGAGCAAGTTAAAAAGTGCTGGTCCCAATACAGACACTTGGGGGGATGGACCCCTGTTTACACCTGTCCTTTGTGAGAACTGTCTTTCTATTGTGGCTAGGAAATAGGGGATTTAATCCTTATTCACTTTTGTGTTAGTACTACTATTAGCCACAACTATCCTCCTCATGTGTATTGCGCGCACAAGGAGATAGGAAGAATGGGGAGTACTGCTGCTTTCTCAGATAATGTGCATCTTTCTTGCAGAAACTTCCATCTGGCCAGAGAAAAATATCAAAATTACTCACGAGGGAGGAGCCATGGAGCTTAACTCAAAGGTACTGCAGGAAAGTACTTTGGGCTAAGGAGGCCTCAAGTAATGTTTCAGGGGAAACCTTCCCATGGGGTCTGTCCATCACAACTGCCACTCCCTCATTACAGAAGACACTATAAATCAGTAATGGGGAACCTGAGGCTCTCCAGATGTTGTTGGACTATAACTCCAAACATCCTTGACTGCTGGCCATACTGGCTAGGACTGATGGACATCAAACAACATCTGGAGGGCCACAAGTTCCCCATCCCAACTATAGCTGCTCAGCACTTCTGGGAAAGACGCACAAGATGCAGAAACAGCAATGGCACACAGAATCCTAGCTTGCTTTGTCCAAAAGAAAAGGAGGTTTAGCGCCAACAAGTGTGTTGCAGGTTCCTATAATCCAGTAGAGAGCCACGAGTGGGGTACAAAACATAATTGTATTAATGCAATTTAGGAAGGAGCCATAGCTCAATGAAAGACCATATTCTTTACATGCAAAAAGTCCCAGGGTTAAATCTCAATTGTCTATAGCAAAACATGATCTCAGATGTGAGGGCTGGGAAAGACTCTGCCTGAGACCTTAGTAAACCACTACCAGTCATTAAAAAAAATGGACTAGGCCAGCGGTAGCCAATGTGATGCCCTCCAGATGTTGTTGAACTACAACTCACATTGTCCTTGACCATTGGTCTTACTTGCTGGGGTTGATGTGAATTGTAGTTCAACAACATACAGAGGGCACCACATTGGCTATCCCTGGGCTAGGCAGTCCAATGAGGCAAATTATGTGCATTCTCTCCATGCAGAACCAGCCTCAAAAGGCTGCAACATTGTATCAGTGGGGATCCTAGGCCTTGCTTCTCAGCTGTATGGGCCTGTCACCAGTAAAAACCATGCAAGCGGACAGCTGAGCTCTAGCATGTTCCGTCATGTCACATGTGATCATAACTGTTCACTTTGCAATATAACTGCTTCCCTCATTCATGTCATGCTGAAGGGTCTGCGCCAGGAGCCACTTCATAATACGTCGATCGTGTGCACTGGTGAGCTACACCCATTCCACTTGGAATAGGCCAGTGCTGCCAGCCTCATTCACACTTGCTGCTGGTGGCATGGGAGACGCTTCCTTGCGGTGAGAGTTTATGGCACTGTAGTACACATCTGAATACTGGAACCACTTGGGCATAGCCTGTTGCATGGATCCTTCCCAAATCTAAGCCCAGTGACAAAGAGAAGATATCTCCATGAATTTGCCCTCCCTGCTCTGATTCAGATGTAGACTGCAGTGCTCTAGGATCTCAGCTTGCCAAACAGAAGTGGTTCCTACATCAGTAGCAATATATATGTATGGGGTATCTATAATGGCCGCCCTCTCTCTTCCCTTACTGAAATGTAAGGGAACTAGGGCTAGGGTTTGTGAAAGATTCCAAGGGAGGGAAATGACTTTATGAAGTGCACATTTCCTCAACTGAAGTGTCCTTCCATCCTGTGCCACAGGAGCAAGCCAGCTCCCCTCAGAAGCAGGGAGTGAAAGTTCGGTCCAAATCCACAGAGGAGATTCAGCCTGCCAAGAAGGTAACTGTGCCTGCCCAGCTCCACTTGGGCAAAGAGCCCCCAATGCATGGTGAGATTCACAGGTGGGCTGTTGGATGGCTGGGAGCACACAAGTTTCGGCAAGGGAACCTAGTAGGCCAAAGGGGAAGCAGTACTACAGGGTGGAAGGGTTATGCCAAGGGCTGAGCACAGTCCAAGGGTTCTTCAGCAGGGCTTCAGTCCTTTAACACACCCAGCGCCTCAGTTAATGAAGGATGTTGCACGGCAGCTGCTTCCTTCAGACTGGCCATCTTGATAGCCCTGCAGCTTTGCTATAAGCTGTTCCTTCCATTAGTGAGAGCAGCCTTGATACTGAACTCATTCACTCTTGATTTTGTAGTCGGTCCATCCTTGCAGTTAGGGGAGCCTTTTGAGTTTACGTTTCTCCCTAGCGAGGTGGTTCAGGACTTGGTGAGTACTTGGGCTAGGGCATGGGGAATTTCAGAGCCAGAAGGGAGACTACTCAGAGTCCCCTGCAGCTACTACCCTCAGAGGCTCAGGTGAGGAATCTCATGGTAAAGACCCTCTTAACCTGTAGATTTAACCATCCCTTTCTGTGGACCCCAGAGAAAGTGAAGTGGCAATAGCTCGTTGGTTGAACACTTGCTTTGCATAGAGAAGGTCCCAGGTTCAATCCCCAGCATTTCCAGCTAAAAGAATCAGGTAGCGGACGATTAAAAGGATTTCTTCCTGAGCCTCTGCTGTCACAGTAGACAGTAGTGGGCTAGATGGTCCCATGGTCTGATCTGGTAGCTTAGTATGGTCCCCATCTTACAATGATCTACCCTCTGGTGGGATGATAGTCTCCTGGGAGTGAGGAGCTCTCTACCTCAGACCTTCTTGCAAGATATTCTCTTTCAGTTTCTGCAGAGTGCATCAGGGCAGTCTATCTCATGTCTGGGTTGGTTCATTACTGTAATGTCATCTGTTCTGTATGCACAATAGGATTGTTTCACATGATGTAGTTGAGGGCAGAGGCTCTGCAGCCAGGCTCTCAGAAATGCATTTTCTGGACCACATTTCCAGAGTATGACTGTGCAGAGAGACTCATGGCCAGGGTAGATGCTTTGCTCTCCCATGTATTTGGTGGGAATGGGTTGCCAACTTTTTGTGCCATGTCAGTAGATTGCAAACTATACTCTGGGTTGAAGCAATCCTGGCCATTTGATTAAACTCAGTCCTGGCTCTCATTGCAGGCCTTCCACACTCCCCAGAAATCCTTGCCCAACCAGATGGACGGAGATGAGTGCAAGGTATGTATACTAACATGTTAGGATCAGCTCATCTCTACCAGACCATGTACTTAGGAAAACTTTTTTTGTCTCTTCCTGAGGTCCCAGCCATGGTGTCCTCTGCTATATTTTGGAACATGATCCTCATGCATATGAGGGCATGTGTTTTAGCTTAGCTCCCAAGAGGGCACACACAAAATGAGGATCTTTTGAGCACTCTGGTGTTTATTAAGAGGATGGGGACCCAAGAGTCTAGGCAGCTATGGGTAAGGATGGGATCCATTGGCTGGTGCTGCTTCAAAAGCAGTCAACCTAACAGGCAGTATCAATTCGAGTTTGTTCTTTTTCCGCTAGCTGCTGCTTTTATGTATCATTTCCCTCCAAAAATATTGAAATTAATATCAATATTTTCTTTCAAAATATTGATACATAAAATATTGATATTTTGTAAGCAAATATTGTTACTAATATATTTTTAGGAGAAAAAACTGATTGGGTGGGCAGGCACTGAAAGCTGCTTTCCTCCTTCTAGTAAAGAGCTCCTTACTTGAGAATGGGGGAGGTGGAGGTATTGCTGCAGAAGCCCAGTTCAGTAAGGATGCTTGAGGGGGGAAGTGGGGCGGAGGACACATGCATGCACACACACACACCATTGATGAATAGTTAGTTGTCTTGCTGACTGATCAGCCCCTCTTCTTTGCTTTACTGTGTGAAACTGACGGAGATGGGGGGGGAATCAGATACCAGAAGGAGGGGGATGCTCTTTTGGCAGAGAGAAAAAAGTAAAAAGTTTAGCTGAGCATAGCCTGGCCTCGCAGCTCTAAGGGAGAAAAAGAAGAAGAAGCAAGTCTCTGCACTACTGGGTCAGAGCTTCATTGTGCTGGGCTGTGAGCGGGTTAAAAATGCAGCAACATCCTGATGGAATACTTTCCCCCCATCAGGAAGAAAGCAGGGCGAGCCTTGTAGGTGAGGGAACTGCTTTGCTGAAGGTTTTAGTTTTAAACAAGGAAAGAGGGTCAGGGAACCAGTGGAGAGTGTATGGAGTGAGGGGGAAGGGGGTCTTGCCTGGGCTATGCTCAGCAAAGCTTTTTACTTTTTTCCCTTTGCCAAAACAGCATCCTACTCCTTGTATTTGACCCCCCCCCAAAGCAAATAGCAGGCTTGTCAGTTTCACACAGTGAAGCAAAGAACAGAGGCTGATCAGTCAGTTGAAGGTTATCTCTGATGCAGTTTAATTTCCGGTGTTGGGAAAAGCTATGGAAGCTTGTAGCATTCTGTCCTGTTCTGCAGAGATTGCAAATATGTGATTTGTTGGGGAGTCTGGTTTTATTTTTGATTCCAGCGAAATCCTTGCCCATCCCTAGTTGTGAGGAAAATGGTGTTGCAGGTTTCCATGCTAGCAGGGGTTCCATGAAACCAAGGAGCCACGCAGGACCTCTCATACCAAGAAGCAGCCTATTTGCCTGGATGAACTTCCTAGAAGGCGGGATCACGGAGATTCCTGGCTTTCCCTGCCTCTGAACATGTCCCATTCTGCTGTGTTCCTCAGGGTTCCTGTCCTGTCCCGGCACCCAATACTACTCAGCAGTAGCAGACCTGAAGAGCAGGAGCTGCTTGACTGCTGGTTGCAAGGAGTGGAGCCATGACCATTCCTTGTGCTGCTCCATGACTTGGCCTTGTTGCTCAGTGTTCATGACCTCGTGGATGTCACTGTGGTTCTGTCTGTCCAGCTGTTGCTGTCTGACTGTCTGTCCTCTCTGTGGAATGAGATCTGGATAAATAAAGTTAGTTGGAACATCTTTTACTCTCATCTGTCACATTTATGCAGGTGCTGTTTGTACCACCAGAGCCCTGAAGGGCACAAGAGCAGAACTGGAGACCAAACTTGATGAAAGACCTTGCTTCCCATATGTTATGAGCAGATGGACATCATGCTATTGTCTCTGCAAAGGAACCTGCACAACTGCCTTACAAAGCCTAAGTTGGGGTGCGCTTGGGCAAGCCATACAGAAATGCCCTTAGATTCCTAATAGTTAATGTCTCATCAGCATACCAGAAGTCTGGCATGAGGACCTTCTTATGTGTCTCAGTTCCTGCCAACAAACCTAATGTCACCACCAAAACAACCCCTGGTTTATCTTTCTATTGATTTACTTGCTGGCAATTCCACCTTGGGGTCAGGGTTCCTCATTTCATGTCTTTGTTATGTGCTACAATTGATAGGAAATTCAGAAGTCTCATTCTCTTGTTCCATCCCCTTTCAGAGCCAAGGAGGGACATGTACAGCCTAGTTATGGGTAAGCATCACCTCAGAATGCATGTGAGGTACCTACGTCCACCTGAAAGCCTCTTTGTATGTAGAAAGACTACACATAGTTTTTCATGCACAGGGTGTCTTCAGCACAAGTTTGCTTCAGTCAAGGGAGCCTCCTGCATGCATATTGAGGTGAGAGTGTCCCACAAAGGGCAGTGCTACATGCAGTCCCTGTACATATGAATCAGCCCTCAAGCATCCTCTCCCATGGCAAGACAACACAAATGGAGGAACTTTCTCCCAGTTGAGCGTCTGATGTCTCTGAGATAACAAACTCTTCTGGGGGGATGGAATAGCAAAATGTTTTGAACCAACTGAAAGTCAGACCACACGAGAGATTATTCACTGTGTGCTCATAGAAGAGTGAGTGAGTGAGTGAGTGAGTGAGTGAGTGAGTGAGTGAGTGAGTGAGTGAGTGAGTGAGAGAGAGAGAGAGAGAGAGAAGCAAGTTCTGGCACAGGTGCTCCCTCTCCTAACAGGACCCCTTGATTAGGCATGCTAGAGGGAGTGGGAGGCAGTGTCTGTTAGGAGGCAGCATCAGTGGAACGTCACATTACATCTTGGGCCAGGACTTTGGCCTGGCACAGTCAATGAGTGATAGGTCAGGGCAGCAGAGATTAATGATTGCGATTCTGAAGAGAGGATTTTTGCCAGAGTTGGGCCCATTCCCAACAAGTGGAGTTTGTTCACAGTTGTTTTGGACATCCTCTTTCCCCTAGTCTATGATATGCTCCATGCCATGCCAGAGTCTTGGTGACTCCACATAAGTAATAACAATTAATGATGATGATTGCAGCAACTGGTAGAATCTCTGCACTCCTTGGGGAATAACTCAGTGAAGTCACAACACGGATCACATGATTTTGATTTGCAGTTATTCCACGGATGGTGCTTTTTACACTTACTGTTCAAAACCCATGACATGAGATGGACCAGGCTTGGAGGAATGTCTGCAACCAATTATTACTAACCCATATTTGCCTCAAGATCCTGTCCTTCCCATTGGCCACAGTTCCATGTGAGGATAATCTGAAAGGGACAAGGACACCATGTACATGAACCAAACCAATCTGCCTACACAGCGTTTTACATTTTCTTTATTTTTCTTCTTCTTAATCTAGCTGTATTTAGGGCTAGCCCCAGAAATTTTGCTGCCTGAGACAAAGGACAAGCTTCCACCCCATCCCATAATTCCACCTACAGAATCCAGGCAGTTGAAACATGCTTCAAGACAAGTGATTGGACAGCATCCTGCACAGTACCTGAGGCAAGAGGAACCTTAGGGCTTAGAGGAGGCTAGCTTAGGAGATACAGGGGGAGAGATGTACGAGGTTGCTGCTGCCCCAGAATCTGAGAATCTGCCACCTGAGGCAATTGCATCATTCTGACCAATACTAAGGCTGGCCCTGGCTGTATGAATGTCATCATTGTCTACCTTTTCATCACTCTTCACTAGGGACCTCTTTCCAAAACTGCTTTCTTTTGTTTCTGATTTGGCATATAGCCAAATAGTTTGTCGATCCTGACAACATGACTTTTCAAGGTTCTTTCCCTTCTCTTTTTCAGATGTTGCCTATTACAGCAAAGAAAGCAGAGAATAAACAGCTATTTGGCTAGGCACAAATGTATGGCATTTAAAAACAACAAAAGTTAGAACTGCCTTCAAAAATGCAAAGTACTGCTCAGTTATCAGGGAAATGGGAAGCACATATGTTGTAAATTGTGTATGAAGGTCACAAAGCCATGTTGTGTATCAATAACAGGAACCAAGGTATAATATGGGATTTTATTAAATGTGTGTAAGCTGCTATTGTTAACTCTGCATATCAAGTGGCAACTGATTTAGATTTAGATAGATGTTTCAACCAATAGACCCCCTAAAGGTGGCTTACATTAAAATCATAATAAGCTGCCCTCAATAAATTTGTTTAAAGACAATAATAAGTTGGGTATTGGATGCCTATATAATCAATGTCCCTCTTCTAGTTTGCTTTGAAAAATAGACATTTTTCCCACCCCCACCGTCTGTCTCTATTTTAGCTGAAAGATTAACAATATTTCACCCAACCCTCCATGGGAAAACTGTTTACTGGCAGAGATGGCATTCTTTTTGTACATTGATAATTGCTTGAAACATGCACTTACACACAAGATTACTGCACACTCTGGGAAGAGTCAGGTCTGGACTTTAGTTTAAATTGACACCTGGTTGCTCAGAAACTCTCTCCAAGCTCTAGAGATTGTCAGGTGGATTGAAAATTGGCTGCTAGGCCATGGACAGCAGGTAATGGATGAACAGCAGGGAGGCTGGGGGTTTGGACATTGGGACTATGGTTGAGGTTACTTGAAAATACAACAAGAGCTGAGCACAAATGGCCACCCTATTTGTGAGCAGAGAAATTCTCCAACAGTTTCTCAAGGGTGAGGCTCGCCATGAGCAGTGGCAGGAACACAGCTTTCTTTTTTCCCTAAAGGTTTCCCCCACCCCCTGCCATTACAAGTGACAGCATCAGCACCAGTAATTGTGTTGGCAGCCTGGCCACCATTTTGTATCTTCTATTGTGTCCCAGATCTACGGGAACGGTGCAGAAATACCCAGAACATTCTGCAAAGTGGCTTTTTCTAGGAGGGAACAAAAACAAAAAAAGCAATACAAGGTATTTTCTCAGAAAATTGTCTCAGAAATTTCAGCTCAGCTCTATGACACAAAAACCTGGCTGGTTTTTGTTTGCTTTCTGATCAGTTGCCAGAAAAGCAAGGGGTAAGGTCATTTTCTTCCCTCTTCAGCATTTCTTTTAAAGCTGTATGCTGTAAGTGAATTGCCTCTGTCCCTGGACCTGCCAAAAAATCCACTGGGATGTGCTTCTAGATCTGACCATTAAAACACCAAACAAAAACTACTGTGCTCCAGCCCTAGGTGTCCAAAAATGATGGGCTCTGCTACCTTGGACTTGTCAGAAAGCAGTGGGTTCTGCCCCACCTCAGCTTTGGGTCCCCAGATCTTGCTCAGGTTTCAGATATTTAGTTATTTTTATTTCAAGAGTTGGCCATTCCAAGACAAACATACACAGTGATACAGCTGGATTAGAAATACAGGGTACCTATTCTGTGGTTAGGATTGCCACCGAATCTTTTTTTTTTAATGGCCCCTGCACCTGTGCTTTAATTTGGCAAAACTTTACACTCCCATCATTCACTTCTTTGTAAGAAAAAGGCGTCACCTGCCACATTTTCTGACATTCTAGGATGCTTTTCAATGCACAGGAGTAATGCTGATGCTCCATGGAGTGGGTAAATAACCTACCCTACAGAAGAGACTTGTACTCTGCACTGGTGCTCTCTAAGTGATACTGGACTCCAGCTCCCATCAGCCCCAGCCAACATGGTCACAGTCAGGAATGATGGGAGCTGTAGTCCAATAACATCTAAATTGTGCTATATTCCTGCTGTGCAGTTTACATGGATTGGGCGTTCGTCTAATTTAGATAGCAGGCACTTTAAAAAAACAGTTCTGGGACCTAAGAATTTATTGAGCCTGAAAAAATATAGTGAAGAAACATAAGAGGGTGGAGACGAAGAGGATGGGTGGGAAAAAGACTGGATATCACAAGAAGAGCCCCACTTCACCAGACCAATGGCTAATCTAGTTCAGTATCCTGTTTCTCTCAACAGCCAGTCAAATGTGTCCAGGTAATCCACATCCAGGACATGAAAGTAAAAAGCCCTCCTCTCTTTTTTTTATTCTCAGTATGTGGTATTCAGAGGTACACTGCCCCTGAACAGGGAAGTTCCATTTAGCCATCATGGCTAATACTTTTTAGGTCTATCCTTTCACTAGCTTGTCTAAGACCCTTTACAAACACCTAAACCACATCTTTATTATTTTTTTATTTGATTGCTCTCCTGCCAATCAATGATGACTCCAGGGTGATTTACAATACAGAACATTAAAACATTAAAATTCAACAAGTACAAAACTAACTTAAAATCATATCATCTGAACAGCAGACACCATCCATCAATTTCCTGTTGGCCTTTGTCAAATCAACTTCTTTCAGAGTCCCGAGTAGTCTTCAGCCAGCACCTAAACCCATTAATGACAACATCAATTATACCTCCAAGGAAAAGGAGTTCCATAGACACAGTGCCATCACAGAGAAGGCCCCATCCATGAGCTTCACCCAACAGCAGGATGGCTCCCCTGCAGATCTTAATGCACGTACAGGCAGATAACAGGGCAATGCAATCCTTCAAGTATTTTGGTCTTTAGCCATTTAGGGCTTTATAAGTTAGCATCAACATCTTGAATTGGGCTTAGTAACATATGGGCAACCAGTGCAAGGCTGATACATGAATTTGGTGTGCCACTCTGTTTAGAATTTTAGTAACTGCATTCTTCACTTGCTGCAGCTTCCAAAGTGTCTTCAAGGGTAGCCCCATGTAGAATGCATTATAGTAATCTGACCAGGAGGTCACCACAGCGCGAATTACAGTTGCTAGGCTATCCTGGTTCAGGAATGGCTGTAGCTGGTAATAGTCCCTGCTGCTGCTGCTGCTACTTAGTCCTCAGTTGACAACACTAGGTCAAGGAGCATCCCCAGCTACAAACCTACTCCTTCAAAGGGAGTGCAACCCCATCTAGAATAGGCCATCGGTCCAATTCCAGAACACAGGAACCACCAATCTGTAATACCTCCATCTTGTCACGATTCAGCCTCACCTTACTGACTCTCATCCAGCCCATTATTGCCTACAGACACCAGTCCATCCAGTACTTGCACAGCCTCATCTGATTCCGATGACAAGGAGCAAGAGAGCTGGATGCCATCTGCACATTGATGACAATTTATTTATTTTATTTAAAATATTTCTATCCCGCCCTTCTACCCTATAATAGGGCACTCAGGGCGGCTTACAAAAATAAAATCAAACACGTACATAATAAAATTGTAAACAGTAAAATCACAAAAACATTAAAATAAATTAAAATACATAAAATGCAATTAAAATACATAAAATATTTTATTTATTTTAATTGTATTTTATGTATTTTAATGTTTTTGTGATTGGGGGGTGGGGGGTATTTTCAATTTAACATTGCAGAATGTGAAAAATCCACACTGGCTATAGAATACAGCCACTCTTGTGGCTGTATAATTAATAAGCATGAAGGACAGGATGGAACCTTACAGGATTCCATAACACAACTGCAGCAGTGAATTTCATGAATTAATTATGTATTGTATGAAGAAGCACCTTCTTTTGTCTGTCCTGAATCTATTAAGGAAGGAAAGGAGGGCACCAGCGATGAAGGAAAAATTGACTGCATCTACTGCCAATGAAAGTCACTGAGTAACCCCAAGCTCTAGTAGCTGATTATATTATGGCAGAAGGGGAAAGGGTTTTGCCTTCTCCACACTAAGCATAATTTCATAAAGCTCTATAATGTGCCACATCTTTTGTGCTAAAAAGCCATAAACACTTCAGCCTTTCCTGGAAAGGACGGCGTCCAACTACTTCATTACCTTTCCCAGCTCTGTGATATCAATTTTAAGATGGGTCAGTAGTATATGATGCTTTTTTTGACCCAGCATGAGGTGATAATCCCCAGTATGAATCTGGGATTTTCCCCACCATTGCCTCACATGGAATTGTTTTCATTGTTTTTTCCACCACTACTTCAATATCTCTTTCCTGCTAAATCACTGCCAGTTCAGACCCCATCATTGTGTCTCATAGTAGTAGGATGGCCAAATGCAAAAGAGGAGAGGCTGCTGTACTTTCAATAATTGTGTAGAAGAAAGGATTTCAGCAGTAGGGATAGTTTCTCCTGCAAACCACACCTCCCCAAATTCCCGGTTCTGTACAACTATTAAAAGTGCAGGAGTCCTCTCCTTTGCATCTGGCCATCCGACCTACTAGACTTCAAGCTTGCTAGTTGACTACTGCTCAATGCATGTGACAATGGCAGAGATACTGTTACTAAAGCAGAAATGGGGAACTGGATATGGTTAGTGAGTCGGATCCAGGCCTCTCCCAATCTCCACAGGCACTTTAACAGGTGGGTTGGACCACTCACCTGATAGCGCCATAATGCCTGGTGAAACATTTTCTTTTCCCAGTATGTATGTATGTATTGATTGGTTCATTGATTGATTGACTGATTGACTGATTGACTGATTTCCTTCCCTTCCAGTAGGAGGCCAGGGTGGCAAACAAAAGCACTACAACCACTCTAAAACATCATAAAAACAGACTTTAAATATGTACAGCAAAGCATTCTTAAAAACATATTAAAACAAAACATATTTAAAAACATCTTTTTTTAAAAAAGCTTTAAAAACATATTAAAAAGCAATTCCAACACAGACACAGACTGGGATAAGGTCTCTACTTAAAAGGCTTGTTGAAAGAGGAAAGTCTTTAGCAGGTGCCAAAAAGATAAGAGATGGCACCTGTCTCATATTTAAGGGGAGGGAATTCTAAAGGGTGCCATTATACTAAAGATCTGCTTCTATGTTGTACAGAACAGACCTCCTGTGTATCTGCAGGAGGCCCTCACCTGCAGAGCGCAGTGATCGACTGGGTATATAAGGGGTAAGACGATCTTTCAGGTACCCTGGTCTCAAGCTGTATAGGGCTTTGTACACCAAAACTAGCACCTTGAACTTAACTTATTTGGGAACCACACAGCCAATCACTTCACTGGCAGCTGCTGTAAGCCCTGCTTCCTTTGCCCAGGCAGCCTGAAACCAAACCATACAGGCAAAAGAAGCATTTTCCTGCGGGGTTCAGTTGATCATCACTAACAGCAAGCCCAGGAAGGATTGGCTGCATGATGGAGTTCTTAATCAGGAATTCTGTAGTGCAGCCAGTCTCTGCAGGGCTTGCTGTCAGTGACAACCAGCTGCTCAGCACTGATAGCAAGTCTCACTTGCCAAGGAACAATCAGGAGCACATGACTGTTCCTTTGTAGTCACACCTTCACCTGACCCACATTTGATATCACATATGTCATCAGGTGTGGGGCAAGTGGGCATAATTTGGAGAAAATGGCCTAATGGGCAAAATTAGGACCACTGGTGGGCCTAATTTGGCCTGTGAGGCCAGAGGTTCCCAACCTATGTCTCAAAGTTCTTATAGCATTGCTGGGGAACTTGTGCCCTTCAGATGTTGTTGGATTCCAGTTCCCATCAGCTCTAGCCAACATGGCTAATGGTCAAGGATGGTAGGAGCTGTAGTCCAACAACATCTGGAGGGCACATATTCCCCCACCTGCCTTATAGGGTGCCCTCACTTATGCCTGAAAACCTTCATAGATATGGATAGCCAGGAAACCGGAAGGTTAGCAAATGGATTACTGTTGCATTTGCCTTGTGAATGGACAATGACTCTCCTCTGCTCACCCACTGAAGTGGAACTGATCTTGCAGCCCTTGTACTTGTTCAGGAAAGCCTGCACTATGCAAATAGGACAGGTATTATCCCTATCAGCACAAACTAATTTTGTGTGGCCCTGCGATTAAAAGGTAAACATCCTTCCCCTCCCTATATTGGTTTAACGTTCAAGAGCCTCGGGCAGGCAGGTGTTACCTGTCGCCTTGATACATTAGTTACCTGGGTATGTTCCCAGCCAGGATTAGTCTGGAATGTGCTGCTTTATTCTATCCACTGCCATAGGCAAGGGGTTAGTATAAATATGATTCTGCCTTTGCTATAATAATCCATCTATTCTAGTCCTCTGAACATTCAGCTCTTTTGTAAACAGAATTTTGCCTTGGGAATCTAGTAGTTGCTCCCATGTCCATGCATATTTAACACATCTATAGTTGCAATGTCACATGAAACATATAAGGCCCTTAGTGCACATCTCTCTCTCATTTTCATATATAAACACACATACTTTTCCCATCATCATACAATGGTTCTTTCTTTCTTTGACACGGTTGCTTTAATGCTATATATAAACAGGCTTTTCAGACCTGCCAGGATGTTTACAACATATTTTGAGGACTAACTGGTCATTGGATAGAAGGGACATTTGTGTCAGGGCGCCTGCCTTAAATGGTTGTCCAGATAGGCTCGAGGCTGTACCATTGCCACCTTTTCTGTCCCAGCCTGGCCTGCCATTTTTCCTAGTCCAGTAGTTGTTCCAAAGCAGGGACAGAGGCCCCTTTCCAGCCTAAGGGCTATATTCCCTTCTGGGCAGCTTTCTAAGGGACTCATGCCAGTGGTGGGCAGGGTGAGATGCCAAAGTGGACAGAGCAATGTTTGCTTATTTGTTTGTCTTTATATAGAAGGCTCGTTTCTACACACACTCACACACTTCTCTCTATCTCCCATCTAGATAAGGAAGAGGCATTATCAGAGTTTAAGGACATATTTCAGCCAGGCAAAAAAATTCAGGGTGCAAGCAGGGCCAGCGAGGAATGTGATCTGAGGAAGGGGGGTGGCCTGGGGAGAGTTCCAAGGGCTGGACAGAGAGGCTTGGGGGGTGCATTTGGCCTCCAGTCCTGGTATTCCTCACCCTGGTCCAAACACAGTCTGGTAGGTGCTCCTGAACTGCCTCTGAGTCAAAGGAACATACGTCCATCCAGTGCAGGGTTAATAAGCAGCCCAAATGGGCTATTTCCCATCTCCTAGAATAGGGATGGGGAACTTGTGACCTTCCAGATCTTGCTGGGCTACAATTCCCATCCATTATCATGACCTGACCACTAGCTGTGCTGGCTGGGGCTGGAGGGAGTTGGGAGTTCAACAACATCTGGAGGACCATACTTTCCCCCCAACCCTGCCCTAGACACAGTAAAATAATTGTCTTGGCTCACAGAAAGGCTGAAACATTTGCATGTACTGGGGGAAGTAGCAATAGCAGCATGTGGGAAAGAACTAAAAGTATGGAGGATCATGGGTGATGCCAGCAACTGTAGTCTGGGAGTGCTCCCGGATCCGTCTTTGTTGCTAGAGGCCCAGGTGACCTCCGTGGCTAGGAGTGCCTTTTACCAGCTTTGGCTGGTAAGACAGCTGCAGCCGTTTCTGGACCAGGATAGCCTGACCACTGTTGTCCATGCACTGGTAACCTCCAGGCTGGATTACTGTAATGCACTCTATGTGGGCTGCCCTTGAGGCTGGTCCGGAAGCTGCAGCGGGTGCAAAATGCGGCAGTGAGACTGCTCACTGGGGCAAGGATATTGTCAATGTCACCCCACTGCTGAAAGAATTGCACTGGCTGCCCATTTGCTACCGGGCCAAGTTCAAGGTTTTAGTTTTGGTGTACAGTAGGGCCCCACTCATATGGCGGGTTATGTTCCGGACCCCCGCTGTAAAGCGAAAACCGCTATAAAGTGGAACATTGAATAGAATGGCGCACAATGCCCGAAAACCACCGTAAAAGCGGAACAAGCGCCATATGAGTGGGGCTTTAGTCTAATTGCATCTAATTGAGACCGCTGTATTAGCGAATCGCTGTAAAGTGAATCGCTGTAAAGCGGGGCCCTACTGTACAAAGCCCTATACAGCTCGGGACCAGGATACCTGAAAGACCATCTTATCCCTTATATACCCAGTCGATCACTGTGCTCTGTAGGTGAGGGCCTCCTGCAGATACCATCTTATCAGGAGGTCTGTTCTGCACAACATAGGAAATGGACCTTTAGTGTAGTGGCACCTACACTTTGGAATTCCCTCCCCTTAAATGAGACAGGAGCCATCTCTGTTATCTTTTTGGCACCTACTGTGATGATGATGATGTACTGCCTTCAAGTCGTTCCCAACTTATGGCGACCCTATGAAAAGGATTTTCATGGTAAGTGGTATTCAGACGGGGTTTACCATTGCCTTCCTCTGAGGCTGAGAGGCAGTGACTGGCCCAAGGTCACCCAGTGAGCTTCATGGCTGTGTGGGGATTCGAACCCTGGTCTCCCAGGTTGCAGTCCAACACCTTAACCACTACACCACACTGTAGACCTTCCTCTTTCAACAAGCCATTTAGGTTGAGACCTTATCCCAGTCTGCATCTGTGTTGGGATTACTTTTTAAGATTCTTTAAACCTTTTTTTGTTAAAAAATATGTTTTTAAAGCTTTTAAAAATATTTTTAAAGATGTTTTGTTTTAATATATTCTAAAGTCTGTTTTTATTATGTTTTAGAATGTTTTTAGTGCTTTTGTTTGCTGCCCTGGGCTCCTACTGGGAGGAAGGGTGGGATATAAATCTAATAAATAAAAAACAAATAAAGTGACATCCTGTTGTTGCTTCTCAAGGAAAACTACACCATTCCTTTATATCGGAGAAATCTCCTAGTTAAGATAGCACTAGTAACTTCATAGTCAGGTCAGGTGGGATTTAGAAACCAATCAAAGCATTTCAATTACATTTCAAATTAGAAAAAGGAATTTTAGACATATATCATCATAAAATAGTTTAGATGATATAGCGTACATTGTGTTGGGTCTAGCGTTAGAAAACACAGATGTGGAATCAACGTAAACACATGTGTAAACAGTGATCACAGTTCTGCTATTATCAAAAGAGCTGTAGTACCTTATAATGCAGCTTTAAAGGCTCACAAAGGAGCTTCATCCGGATCAGATAATAGTAGGGAAATTCATAATGTCTCATCCTATGGTAAATCAAGCAAACCATGGATATTTCCAGCCAAGATGGAAAGAGATTTGGCTAAGATAATACAAATCAAGCATATTTCTTACTATATCTAATATACTGTGATTCCTTCTATAACTTTCTCATGTTTGGGGATTCCAATGTCTGATGCAAATGAGGCTCCTTTTCTTTAAGCTGTGGAACTATAGATACGTTCATCATGTCAGTGCTGTGATCAGAGTTACTTTACCCACTGATCTATGGATGGGTGAGAAATTAAATTCAGTTTGCATTTAAAGCTGAATTTATCAAATTCACACTTTCCAAAAGAATATGAGAATTGAAACACAGCCATCCTTTAAAATTTGCACTTATTCGAATTGTGCAATGCAGTTCTCCAAGTAAGCAGCGTTTACAAAAAGGCATATGTTAGGGGAAAGTGTGCATAAAAATACGTATATTAGTGAAAACATGCAACAAAATGACAAAAAATAGAAAAATGCACTGTAGTAGGGAAAATTGTTTAAAAATGTGTATATTATGTGCATACATGTGTATAAATGTGCATACAAAAATGTGTTTAGCAGGAGAAATTCTCACTAAAATACTGGAGAATTTTCATGAGGATTTTTTTTAAATCACAAATTGCTGCAGAAATGCTGAGAACTGAATTTAAGATTGGAAAAATGAGAAACGGAGAGAACCGAAATTGACCAAAACTTCCATCCCTACATTGACCTCATATCTGTCACATCCCCACCTAGAGAAGACAGAAGAAGACATCCACAAAGCCACAGGGGCCCCATTTCAGTCAGGAAGTGGCAGCTTTATTGCGCCATATCCCTACCCCATTAGAAAGGAATGGCCTGTTTGGCCCTGTTTTTCCTGCTAAACTCTGGCTGAGTGACCTGCTCCCAGCAATAGAGTGACTACCAATTTTTACTGGTCCACTTCCTGTATCATTAACAGCAGCCTGACAGGTAGAAATTCAAAAGTTGGAACTTTTCTCATCACCAACAGCTTTCAGGTCCAGGGAGTTACTGCCCTGCACTCAATTAAGGGAATGCCTTATAGGTCCCTCTGACATTCCTGACATAGCTTTGATCTCACAGAATAAAGTTCAGCTGAGCTACGCATAAGCATTGCCCCCAACATCCATCCAGCCATGGAACAACATGAGTTGTAGGTTCCTAGTATATTGGATGGCATGGCTCATCCTCAATGATGCTGTGTATTATTGAGGATGATACAAAAATAAAATACAGATCCTTCCCTCAGGTGTTCATAAACGGGCCATAAAGTATACGTAGTTCACTTGGAGAGCTTTCCCAGATAGATCCATTCAGGGCATTGGATAATAAAATTACACCAGGAATGGGGAACCTGTGGCACTCTGGTATTGTTGGACTACAGCTCTCATCATCACTAACCATTGGCCATGTTGTTGACGTCCGACAACATCTGGAAGGCCACATGTTCACCAGCCCTGAATTACATAGTCCAAATGAGTTTTCTCCACTGGGGAGATGCAGAAAAGTACAAACAGAAAAGTACATACAGGACTCCCCCCACCATATTTGGGTTTTGCATGGAGCCTACCTCTCTGCTCATATCACCTCTGCAACCCTGGTCCTGAATTTCCATATGGCCAAGTGGTCCATGAACCAACTTTTATTTTATTTTATTTAGTTATTTATTTAGTTATTTAGTTATTTATATCCCACCCTTCCTCCCAGCAGGAGCCCAGGGCAGCAAACAAAAGCGCTAAAAACACATCAAAACATCATAAAAACAAGCTTTAAAATACACCAAAACAAAACAACTTTAAATACTTTTCTTTAAAGAGCTTTAAAAACATCTTTAAAAAGGGTTAAAAACATATTGTTTTTTAAAAAACATATTAAAAAGCAATTCCAACACAGACGCAGACTGGGATAGGTCTCAACTTAAAAGGCTTGTTGAAAGAGGAAAGTCTTCAAAAGATGCCGAAAAGATAACAGAGATGGAGCCTGCCTAATATTTAAGGGGAGGGAATTCCACAGGGTAGGTGCCGCCACACTAAAGGTCCATTTCTTATGTTGTGCGGAACAGACCTCCTGATAAGATGGTATCTGCAGGAGACCCTCACCTGCAGAGCGCAGTGATCAACTGGGTACACAAGGGATAAGACGGTCTTTCAGGTATCCTCGTCCTGAGCTGTATAGGGCTTTGTACGCCAAAACTAGAGCCTTGAACTTGGCCTGGTAGCAAATGGGCAGCCAGTGCAATTCTTTCAGCAGCGGGGAGACATGCTGCGGATTAAAAGCTAGACACACCAGGATGTCATCACTTTGCCTCCTACGTGATGTGATCGCTGCAAATTAAACGGGCATGCAAGTAGAACGCATCTCAGATTAAATCGCCATGTGAACTGGCCCTCAGTCCCATAACCCAGACTGGAATGGGTCAAGATATTGTGTTTCATCCAATTGCTGCACCACAACCCTCTCAATCACTTTCCCTAAGAAGGGGGTATTTGCAACCAGGCAGCAGTTGTTGCAAACCAATGGATACAGGGTGGGATTTTTCAGGAGCAGTCAGATCACCGCCTCTTTCAGGGTGGCTGGAACCACTCCCTCCCACAACAATGCATTTACCACACCCTGGATCCACTCAGTTAACTCCCCTCGGCAAGCTTTAATAAGACAAGAAGGGCAAGGGTTGAGAGGACACATTGCTGGCTGCATTGTCGCACCTTGTCCACGTCATCAGGCCACATCAATTGAAACATTCCCAAGAAGTTGCAGCAGACATTGCACTGGACACCTCACTAGGGACTACAGCAGATGTGGATGGGCCATCAAGATTGCTATGGAGTTGAGCAACTTCACCCTCAAAGTGCCTTGCAAACAATTCACAGTGGGCCTCTGAAGAGTTTAAAACTCTATTTCCTGGAGTTGATGTCAATAGACCCCTGACAATATAGAAAAGCTCCTCTGAACGGCTACTTGAGGATGCAATGGTGGCAGAGAAGTGGGCCTTCTTCATCACCCTCACCGCTACACAGTAGGCACCTATGATGCTTTACTCATGTCCGATCAGCCTCACAACACGTCTTTTGCCACTTACTCTCTAGCCGTCGTCCAGCCTGTTTCATTGCCCTTAGCTCACTGGTGTACCAAGGTGCAAAGTGGACTCCACAATTCCAGAGAGGGCGCTCGGGGACAACCGTGTCAAGAGCCCAATGTGCCTCACTGTTCCACAGCATGACAAGGGCTTCAACAGGGTCACCTGCTCTAGCTACTGGGAACTCCCCAGGACATTCAGGAATCCTGTGGACTCCATTAGTCTCTGGGGGTGGACCATCTTAATCTGTCCACCACCTCTGCAGGGGATCAGAACCATAAGTCTAAACTTCACAGAGAAGTGGTTTGACCATGGCAATGGGGTGACATCCACCCACCCCCCATCTCCCAACCACCCCTTCCTCCATCTGGAGCAAAAACCAAGTCAAGGGTGTGCCCTGCCCTGTGCATCAGGCGGGTGACAACTTGAGACAGCCCCATGGTTGTCATGGAGACCATGAAATCCCTAGCTGGAACACTAGAGGCAGCCTTACCATGGACACTGAAATCACCCAGGACTATCATTCTGGGCTCCTCCAATACCAAAGCTGAGATGGCCTCCACCAGCTTAGTCAGAGAAGCTACCGGGCAGCAGGGTGGACGGTACACCAGCAGCAACCCTAGTTTCCTGTCTCCTTGGCCTGACACCAGGTACAGGCCCTCACAGCCAGGTCCAAGACAGAGTGGTTTCCTGGTGACAGAGATGGAAGTTCTGCAGACCACAGCAACTCCTCCCCCTGTCCCTTTAGCCTGTGCTGATGTTGCACCAAATATCCAGAAGGGCAAAGCTGGATCAGATCCACTCCTCCCAGCTCATCTACCCAGATCTCAGTAATACATACCAAATCAGCACCTTCATCCACGATCAAATCATGGATGAGTGTGGTTTTATTGTGTACCAATCTTGCGTTAAACACCACCACCACACAGGCCAGTGGACACAGCAAATGAACAACGACGAACCTGTCCAGGAGAGGAGTGGAAGCAAGGAACAAGGCGTAGACAGTTTTGCCCTTGTCTTCTATGGTAGTTCACCACCTCCCCATGGCTATACCTCCCTCTACCCATGATAACTGAAATTGGGGTGGCATCACCTAGGTTCTTCCTTATGAAGATTCCTCCTAAACACCTGATATGGACCCAACAAGAGCCCACCAACAAAACCTACCTGAACCAGTTATCCCAGTAGGCCTCTGAGATAATTGGGAACAGTCAGACCCACTCAATATCTTTCACACAGGGCACATCTACTCCCCCTCTGTCTCACACCCAGGGAGGGCCAGCCTTCTGCCAGTTGCAGGCTCTCACTCTGAAGGCATCTGGCAACTTTCTCCTATCATTTGGATCACTGAACAGGCTCTTACCCTGCTCAGGAACTACACATGTGCCATACACCCCCCCACTACCAATCTCCTCTAGATTGGTTAAAAAATATAGAAGGGGATAGAACCCTCACGCTCAGGACTCCCTAAGGGCCGCCCCAGGTGCAGCCAGGCTTTTATGCCCCCTGACCCAGCCAGAAGCTGAGGCAAGAAGCTGCAAGATTGACTGCAGCCTCTCTCTGGAGTCAGGGTCAGGCAGGCGGTCCCAGTCCTTGCAGCACTTACCAGGGACTTCAGCTGTCTCAAGAGGCAGCAACCCAGAAGAGCGAGTAAGCAAGCACCCAGATGCTCAGGTACTCACTCCCAGGGCAGGTCTTCTCCAGTCCCCCAGTGCTGCAGCTTTGAGATCCCAGCATGCCTACACTGAGGGGATCTGCTGCCATCATGTATCCATGATGGTGCCAGGACCAGATTAGCATCCTGGACAGCCTAGACTCATCTTGTATCAGTGTCTCTTAAACATGGCACAGGTCACCTTACTCCACAATACAGGCTAATGCAGAAGTTAGCAATTAACTAAAGGAATTTCTGGGAAGGAGGGGAGTATGAGATGGATGTGAGGGGCACCACAAGACTCTTTAGACTTTGCTCCTATCCAGTGTATAAAGGACGCCTTGAGTTTCTCCAGCCAGTTTGCCGATGAGGGAAGAGTGGATGTAGTGTGAGATCTTGAGACGTTGCCCTGAGTGGCCCACATGCAGCAGGTAAGGGAATAAGTAGGGATAAGAGCCCAGGGTAGCACTAGGTGGAAAAGGCTGAGACTTGGGATAACCAAGCAACCAAGATGGGCAGCTTCAGCAGGCATGGATTTAGCCACTGACTCCAGGCCATTCTAAGACAGACTCTTGGCTCTCTTTCAGATGCACTGAAACCCAGAATTACATACTCATAGGATGGAGGATGCCCAACGCAATACCAGGCAGGACTTCACAAGCTATTTCCATACCAGGGTGAAACCATTTGACATTTTGAAACCAGAATAAGTCCTCTCTGGCCTCTCTCTCAAACTGCTGAAGTCTCGGGTGGAAAGTCTCCTCTGCTATTTGAGTATTGTAGCCTTGAAAGCAATATGGAGCTAGCCTGAAGTTAAAGTTACGCAATTGACTGCAACTCTAATCTGTGATACTGGAAAAAACATATTTGAGAGATGTGGCTTCTTGTTGTATATGAGTGAAGCAGCTGGCACTTACTTGAAGCAAAGAGATTAGTGTAAGCCCCACATTTATGACCTATGGCTATTCAGATTGGCAGGCAATGATGCTATCTTATGGGAGAGAGAGCCCAATCCAATGCCGTCGACCTGCAGGAGGAGGAAAGGTCTTGCGGGCACCACCTTATTCCTTCTGCCCCAGCCCCCAAGGTAATTAGCACAGTTGTCTACTTCTGCACCTGAACATCTGTCATACAGCACACTTGATGAACCAGTCCTGAAATTCTGTCCTTTCTCTTCTGTACTCTACTGTCTTTGTGTTTTCCCTCTCACTCCTGGGAGACCTGGGGATTTGTTTGTTTTCTCTACAATTAACTCTCCTAGATTCTCCCCCCCTCTGAAGAGTGGATGTGGGGAGGTTTTTCTCTATAGATTGCAGCCCATGTGCCCCTGATGCTCCTGCTGTCTATTCAATAGCTCCTTCTTTTGTCTACTTTAGTATATTGCTAAAGCAGAAGGGCTCCAGGCAGAAGCCACAGCAAGTGCAAGCACTTAGGCAACATTACCTTGGGAGGGGAGAAATATGATGCTAAAGAAGCCTTCCACAACCTGATGCCCTGTTTTTGTTAGACTTCAACTCCCATCTGACCCAGCCAACATAGCCAATGGCCAGAGATTATGGGAGCTGTAGTCCAACAAAATCTGGAGGCCACCAGATTCAGGAAGGCTACACTAGGGGACAGTCTGTTTCTTTGGATGTCATGTTTTCCTGGGATGGCATTGGGCTCCTTTTCTCTCTCTCTAAGATGGTGTTGAAGATGGTCTGCTTTGAGGGAGACTGGTCTGTCATGGGATTTCTCTCTATTGGAGCCTCCTTCATTCATTAGGACCAAGGATGGTCTCCTGGGTCTCTCTACAAGTCTCTCTCTGTCAACTGCTGTACTCACAACAGGTATCCTGGGACACAAGTTAGTAATCCGCACCACTTTCTCCATAGCTCTACAAAGGATCCCTGACCCAAGACCATACATTTTCCCCACAGTCAGCACTGTCAGTCATCCAGACCATGGGTACCTTTGCCCAGGTTCTCCTGGGAGACTGGCTAAAAGCATGGAGAAGTTTGAACTGGACACCTGTTCTTCTAAGCCTCATCAGAAGCCCCACACCAGTTTGGACGAAGGGCAGAAACCAGGTAAGGGAAATAATCACAGGGCCACCCACTGTCATAAAGCAATTGTACAGAGTTCCCTTCATTATCCAGTCTGTTTATTTTCTACTTTAAATTGGGGTGGGGAACCTGTGGCCCTCCAGATGCTGTTGGACTACAACTCCCTATATGTGCAAAAAAAATTTTTAAAAGAATATTAAAGACACTTCTTGTCATCTCTGCCCATTGGCCCTGCTGGCTGGGGCTGCTGGCAGTCAGAGTCCAACACCATCTGGAGGACCCATGGGTTCCCCACCCTTGTTTTAAACATTTATACCCAGTTTTAAAAACACTTTCCTAATGTGGCTTACAAGAACAAAATAATAATAACACTCAGATTAAAAATAAGTAAAACAAATACAAAATGCAGTAACATTAAACCCAAAGATGACAGCAAAAAAACAGCAGAAATCAAGAGGGAGTATTCAGAGCTCCCTTGGCAGTGTATTCCACAACCATGATGCCACCATTAATAAGGGCCTGAGACTTCCCCAAAGTTTTATTAATGACAGAGCCTCTGGTGTCAAAACTTGGGTGAGTTCATATAGGGAGAGGCAGTTTTAAAGATATCCTAGCCCTTGGTTCTACCTAGAGAGCATGCTCTAGCACCAAGGAAACCACTTCTAGCTCATCCCAGAAATTCTTAGTCTGGTACTTCCCCCACCTCTGAGTGGTAACTTAGTGTAGAACAGTGGAGCTAACCAACTGACCCAAGGACCTAAGATGCAAAATCAGGACTGTGAAATTCACAGATTTTCATGTACCTTCTTAAGAAGAGATCACGTAGATCAGGGGTAGCCAACATGGTGTCCTCCAGATGTTGTTTGACTCCAACTCCCATCTGCCCCAGCCAGCATTGCCAATGATTAGGGATAATGGAAATTGTACTCCAGTAACATCTGGAGGGCGCCATGTTAGCTACCCCTAAACTACATCAAAAGTGGATCATCCCTAAATAGAGGTGGTAGTGGTAGAGGGAGGCATGTCTTCCTAGAGATAAATAAAAGGCCTCTCCAAACAATGTTTTGTTATTAAATAAATATACTCTAATTGTGCAGTTACTCATTTGTTGGGTGGGATCCAGACCTCTTCCTTCAAGCTAGCATTGTTGCAGTGAGATAGGATGTTATCCTGAGACTCAAGCAGAAATGGTTTGCACTGGGGCATGGGGGGAGGATTTCCCCCTTGCAATGGCTAAATTGTCTGTTGGCTAATGAGACTGCTATGTGAAAAGCACTTGTGGTTGTTGCACAAATATGAGTTCCTGTTGAATGCTGCCTGCGACATCATTAGCAACAACTCCTTCCGCCCATGCCTCTGCCATGCTATGATCTTAGAAGTGCTTTAGATGCTGTGCACTCCTCCACTATACAAATCCAGCAGAAGAGCACTCACGTATAGCATACATTATAAACATCTGCATGCCTTCCCTACGGCAATGCCTTGCTATTTTGTAAACAGTTGGATTTTAATTACTCCTTTGTAACAAATGTTCAAAGGCTTTCTTTTTGCTGCCCATGTGTAGTGTAAATAAACCCATCTTACAAGCACAGATAAGTCCATTGTTGCCAAACCCTCAATGTTTAAGCCTGTGAAAAGGGAACTAGAAACGTTGTGTGCATTAACGTAGGGGTGGTGGCAGAACAGAATGTCCCCGCTTGACTGTTTGTGTGCAGGATGGAGGGGAGAAGGCTCGCGTGCTTTGATCCTGTAAGCTGCTGCATTTCTCTTGCTCTGTCCAGGAGCCCACAAATATACCAAGTTGCGGCAAGAAAAGTGACTGGGGATCCCCAGGCTTTGGCAAACTGGCTTTTTGCATTAGTGGGAAACTGGTAGTACATGCACCATTTGTGTTGGGGAGAAGGCCCTCTGAGTTTTTTCCAGCCGTTCACATAAAATGTTCTCAAAAGGTCTGGATTGTGTTCCAGTTTTTACTCCCCAGACTTGAGTAGTAATAGTAGTAGTAGTAGCAGTAAAAAAATACAGTTGCAGCATTGGGCTGTCTAGTGTGGACAGGCAAAACGCTATTGTGGCTTTTCAGGGTTCCCTTTATTTTATTATTTATTTATTTATTTATTAAATTTCTATTCTGCCCTTCCTCCCAGAAGGAGCCCAGGGCAGCAAACAAAAGAGAAAACACTAAAAACATATATAAAACATTTTAAAAACAAAACATTTTAAAAAACATCTTTAAAACAAAAAAAATATTTTAAAAATAAATAAATAAAAGGGCTTTAAAAACATCTTTAAGAACAATTCCAGCACAGATGCTGATTGGGATAAAGTCTCTTCTTAAAAGGCTTGTTCAAAGAGGAAGGTCTTCAGTAGGCACTGAAAAGCCAACAGAGATGGCGCCTGTCTAATATTTAAGGGGAGGGAATTCCACAGAGTAGGTGCCACTGCAATAACAATAAAGCTCCACTTCCCATGTTGTGCAGAACAAATCTCCTCATGAGATGGTATCTGCGGAGGCCCTTTATCAAAACACTTCCTGGCAGCAGGCTCAACATGTTTTATTAATTCCTAATGATGAGCATGGTAAGGCTATTAGTAATAAATAGCTTTTTATTTGCCCCTTGAATAGCTTTTCTTAATTACCCCAATATTATCTTATGTTCCAGAGACGGATGGTAGGATGCATGCTTTTCATTTTTAAAATAAAAATATTTGTATATCTCAATTTTATAAAAAATATCAAAGCAGTTTACAACAATTATAATACAATAAAAACCACCCCCATATTAAAACAGATAACCAGCTATTATGGAAAATGTTTTTCTTAATTGTCTGCATAAGCCTGGCGGCAAACAAAAGTTTTCAGCCAATATTTGAAAGTTAAAACAGAAGACACCTGCTGAATCTCTATTGGAAGAGCATTCCACAGGAATGGTCCAATAACACTGAAGGCTCAGTTTCATGTTGATGTCAAATGAGTCTAACCAACTTGGAAGCCAACCAGTGACACCCCAAGTGATTGAGCTGGGATATAAGGTACCCTAGACCAGAACTTGGAAGATTACTTTTAAAAAGTAATAAATTACAGTTACAATTACAATTGCTCTGAAAGTAACTGATCACTTTACTTTTTCTCAAAAGTAATCACTACAATTACATTTCAGTTACTTTTTTAAAAAAATGCCTACAAGGTGCTGGCCTTGGCTGCTTCACATCTAAGTAGCCTAAAACAATATTAAAACTAAACACACACACACAGGGGGTAGTAGAAGGGTTCGAATCCCCACATAGCCATGAAGCTCACTGGGTGACCTTGGGCCAGTCACTGCCTCTCATGAAAACCCTATTCATAGGGTCACCATAAGTCAGAATCAACTTGAAGGCAGTACATTTATTTTTTATTTTGAAGATGATGATTATGATAATGCAGCATTTCAAATTAATTCTGTATGACAAGCATTCCATGCCAAACTTGGAAAACCAAGGAGGAGGTATAAAATATAGACAAAAATACTTTTGACAAAATGCCATTTATCCTTTATATCTATAATTAACAATACAGCTGAATGATGTATGTAAAGTATTTTTTCTCTTTCCCTTTTTTATTAGTATTTTAGTACTACTGCTAAAGTTCTGATGAAAGAATAAAGCATTCATTAGCCAAATTCAAATGATTAGAACACATCACATAAATTCCACTGAAGTTGGACTTTTTGCCATAGAAAAGGCAAAAAATACATACCCTATGATAGCCCAATAGACAATCAGAACTAATATAAAACCCTATTGCTTCTCATTTGCAAATGTTGCAAGATCTAAGGTAACTCTAGATCATGTGAGTTCAGGTGATGCATGTTATTAGCAGAGATTGTCAACAGTCTGAGATGTGTGTGTGCCAATGTGTGCGTTTACCTAAGTGGCAGACTTTTACCCTGCACTGAGATCACAGACTTAAGACTTAGTAAAATAAGAAAAGCTATTTTATTTATAGAAATACATAGTAGATAGGAAAGGCATACCTAGTTCTAACTAACTTGGAGGCGCAACACTCAGGTTTGGGAGTTGCCCTCATGGCTCAGGAGGGAGAGAGCAGAGACAAAGGTGTCTCCTCTCTCTTGGATTACTTTATTGCTTAACTGCATTCTGTGTTTGCCTCTGTAATTCTCACTTTTTTTTACCCACTGTTTGAATGTCTTTTGGGAATGCCTACTGATTATTTGTTATCATTTTGGGCTGATTACCTTCAGCTATTATCTCACCAAAGTTGCATACACATGACAGATTTAAAGCACATTTCCACCACCACCCCAAAAAAGAATCCTGGGAACTGTAGTTTGTTACGGGTGCTGGGAATTGTAGCTCTGTGAGGAGTAAACTACAGTCCCCAAGATTCTTGGGGGAAAGCCATGTGCTTACATGTATGGTGTCTACTGGGAGACTCTTACAGATTGATTCTATACTCCCAGAAGTAAATCCTATTTACTGTTATGGGAATTACTTCCAAGGAAGTATGCTTGGAATTGCAGCTTTTAGGTCATGCTTAATAGCCACCTTGTATCAAATTGAACAGTTTCCAATCAGATTTAAATACTAACCACTTAAACTGGTCAGAGTGTCATTCCCTCTATTTCTGAAGCTCAGGCTGGAAGTGTTGCTGCTTATGTAGCCATGGTATCACCATCCATACCACACATAATAAGGAGTATTAGTGGGCAAGAGGGAACCCCAAGTGTTGCAGAATACAAAAAAGTGAGAGAGAAAACAGAAAGGGAATGACTCCCAAAACAGCCCAAATGAGTACTGAGCATGCTCTGTTATGGAATGCTCAGTGGCTGTGTGAGGAGAGAGAGTGAGAGTGAGAGAGAGAGAGAGAGATGTCTCAGCTAACAGAAAATTATAGAACAGTAGAGTTGGAAGGAACCTTTAAGGTCATCCAGTCCACACCCCTACTCAATGCAGGAATCCAAGTTAAAGCACACCTGACAGGTGGCTGTCCAGCTGCCTCTTGAATGCTTCCAATGTTGGAGAGCCCACCACTTCCCTAGGTAATTGGTTCCATTGCCATACTGCTCTAATGACTGACAGTCCTTTTTTGAGTGTTGAAAGGTGTTTCAAATAAAATTCTAACTTTTATAATAGTCCAGATTTTTTTAATGTCCATATGATTGATGGGCAGGCTGGAAAGAAAAATGACTCGCTAAGGCTACATCCACACCAGACATTTATTCCACTTTAAACAGTCATGATCTCAGAATCCTGGGAAGTGTAATTTGTGAAGGGTCCTGAGAGTTGTTAGGAGTCCCCAATTCCCCCCACAGAACTCCAGTCACAGAATTGTCTGAGAAGAGGGGCTGACTGTTAAACCACTCTGGACATTGGAGCTCTGTCGGGAGAATAGGAGTCTCCTAATAACACTCAGCACCCGTCACAAACTACACTTGCCAGGATTCTTTGGGGGAAGTCATGACTGTTTAAAGTGGCATAAATGTCTGGCGTGGGTGTGGCCAGAAGGTCATCCAGCGAGTTCATGGCTGTGGTAAGATATGAACTCAGAACGTCCCAGCTGCACCCAGCATGGAACTACACTTTCAGCAGCAAATACCAGAAAACCAATTAAATGTGTGCTGTCAATGTGCAAAGCATTTGCTGGGGTGCATTTGGGTAGGTGAAGCAGGAGATAGATGGAAGGGGCTGTTTTCCATGCCTGCCACTTTACCAGTGCAATGCCCCATATTTTTCCTTATTGACCTCCATCAGCTAGGGGAAAGTGGCCAGGGAAGGGGTTGCAGATAAAAAGTTTCAGCAGCAAATTACCCCCTCTCATCACTTCTCCCTAACAAAATGCCCCCCACATCAGTAGCAGACACCAGCAGGGAAGTTCTTTTTTGAGTTGTAATTCAGCTCTCATTCTGTTAATTCCCAAACTACACCAGTTGTCATTTTGACCTACATGCATAGGGAGAAAGACAGTGTAAAGGGTGTGCACAAGGGGGAGGGGATGACAAAGGATTTAGGACTTAAAGATTTAATATTCCACGAGTAGAAAAAAATACCCTGTGCAAATGTCTATATTATTGCAGAAAAGTTCAGTTCTACATATGTTTGCCATCTTTTCCTCAAGCACAACTGTTTTTGAGATAACAGTCTTATTCTCTCTTGCCCTTCACCAAAAAGCCATGTTAGTTGTCCAGTATGTGAAATGACTGCAAGCAGGTGCAGCCCAAGACATTTTGCTAAGCAAATGGTGCCCTGCCCCCAAGTCAAGGTCATAGTACCATAGCTTGAAAAGTTATGTTGGCATTTGAGGCAGAAAATCTCACAAGTACCTCTTCCTGACAGTAAATATACAACAACCAAAAATTAAAATAGCTAATAATTTGCTGCATGGTGCCCCAAATTAGTTGCTTGGGGTAGTCATCTCTTGCTGCCTAGTGAGAGTCGCTCTATGAGAGGCACATAACTGAAGCAAAACACACAAACAGAAGTATGAGACTGCACCTACCTCCTAGTCTCTTGCCAGTTCCCAATTTTCACCCTCTCTGGAGGGGTGCAAGGACAAGCGGAGGGGATGCAGAGAGGGTGCAAGGACAAGCGGAAGGGATGCAGAGAGGGTGCAAGGACAAGCGGAGGGGATGCAGAGAGGGTGCAAGGACAAGCGGAGGGGATGCAGAGAGGGTGCAAGGACAAGCGGAGGGGATGCAGAGAGGGTGCAAGGACAAGCGGAGGGGATGCAGAGAGGGTGCAAGGACAAGCGGAGGGGATGCAGAGAGGGTGCAAGGACAAGCGGAGGGGATGCAGAGAGGGTGCAAGGACAAGCGGAGGGGATGCAGAGAGGGTGCAAGGACAAGCGGAGGGGATGCAGAGAGGGTGCAAGGACAAGCGGAGGGGATGCAGAGAGGGTGCAAGGACAAGCAGAGGGGATGCAAAGAGGGTGCAAGGACAAGTAGAGGGGGTGCAAGGACAAGCAGAGGAAATGCGAGGACAAGCAGGGGGTGCCAGGAAGAGCAGAGAGGTGGGCGAGCAGGCTGAGGGAGGCAGGATGAGCGGGGGGGGGGGGCAGGGAGAGTAGGCTGGAAAGGGTAACACATACACTCACCTCCACAGCTCTTCCATTCTGCTGCAGAAGCCCAGTTTGAGGCACATATCTTTCCTCCACCATTCCACCAATCACAGCAGCAGATGATTTCCCCTGCTTTCCCCCCCAGTAACATCCAAATGTAACGCAAAAAAGTTACATTTGCAGCTCAAAAGTAATGAAATTACCACTCGTTCTGTTACATACAAAATGTAACAAAGTTACCCACTCGTTATGCAAAATAGTAACAAATTACAAGTAACTCGTTATCTCTAACCAGTTACTTCCAAGCTCTGCCCTAGATCTAAGTTGTTCAGAGCTTTGTAGGGAACCTGCTCAGCAGTAGATGGGCAGTCAGTGCAGATGTTTTAGCAGTGGTGTCACATGTTAGCAGCTATGTGCCTCCTCAGCAATTTAGCTGCTGCATTCTGCACCAGTTGGAGCTTCCAGACCAGGATCAAGGACAGCCCTACATAGAGAGCATTGCAGTAATCCAGCCTTGAGGTTGCTAATGCATGGGCCACAGTGGTCAAGCTATACCTGTCAAGGAATGACTGTAACTGTCAAACCAGATGAAACTGGTAAATTCACTCCTAGCCAGAGAGGGCACTCACGCATCTAGTGACAAACTTCTATCCAGGGGTACCCCAAAGCTACATACCTGCTTCTTCAGAGGGAGTGTGATGCTGGCAACTACCCACTTGAAGAGCCTCCAGCTTCCCAGGATTCAAACACAGTTTATTGGCCTTCATCCAATCTACCACTGCTGTCAGACACTGATTCAGATGTTATGAAGAAACACATCTACTAATTTTATTGTGAAATAGTGTTATTTCTCTAAAGAAATAACAGAGAAACCAGTGATTAAAGCCTCCCCCACCAGTGGCCAGGAATAGAAACTGATATTGGGGCAATAAGAGAAACCATTCCGTAGACATGTGTTTGTCGCTAATTCCACACCCAAGTTTATCAGGAAGCAATAAAGTGGGCTGACTCTACAAGCAGGAAACTTAATTAACATTGGTGGGAATACTTGTGAATAACATGCTCAGAGGGTCTATTACTGATGAATTATATAGAGCTGTAATAAGTGATTGTGTGGCACCTCCATTTTAATTTCACTTCTAGTGAATTGCAGAAAAGCAATACCTCAACAGCACTGAAGAGCTCAAGTGTAGAAGGTCAATGGAATGCTTTTGAAGTGGCTCTGGCCAACAGATTCCATCCCTACTCTGAACAGGAAGAGCAGGAACTTACTGCAACCCCCAGCATCAGCTGGGATCATAAGGCGTTAATACACCCTGAGGAATAACCTGAGCCCCCTTCCCAATAAACCCCTTCCTCAGAAGTCTAATACCAACAGACAAATGCCCCAAAGGTGGGACACCCAACCTTGTTTTTTGGACCCTCTACCACCAATCCCAGGACCGCATGAGCAGGCAATGATTGGTCCAGAGTGCAGACTTCAGCTTCCCTTACAATGGAATGCTAATTATCTAACCCTTGCAAGTTTCCTGGTAGTTCATTTGCTGTTTAGCATTTAATTGCTATTTAAAGTGAATGCTTACAAATGTGGACACTTCTTAGTTTTGAGGAAGATTTGTCCTCTGGTATTAAGAGAGGCGAGACTGAGCTGTATTTGTGCAAGGACAAAAGTAACACAAAGACAGAAAACCTGAGAACCCCTCTGATGCAAACACAAACAAGGAAATGTTGAAAATCACGTTCTGCTCATCCCCATGTGTTATGACTGAAGCCAAATTAGGGGAGCTTTTTTTCCTCAGCCAGTATGACCGTACGGGCAACTGCTTATGTGCAAGAACTTTTATTTCAGATTATAAAATCAGTGGGTCATTTTGACCTGCTTTGAAATTCAGTGTGTACAATGAATCAACATTTTAATGGTTACTGTTACTTATTTTAAGGCAGGGGTGGAAATCTGTGGCTTGTTGGACTCCCAATTCCCATCAGCCCCAGCCAGCATGACCAATGGTCAGGGATGTGGGGAGTTGTAGACATACAATATCTGGAGGGCCAAAGGTTCCCCACCTCTGCTTCAAGGCAACAATCTTATGCACCAATCTGATGTTACTTCCAAGAATGTCCCACTGAACTTAGTAAGACACTTTTGAATAAATAGGCGTACAACAGGGCTGCATAACATGGGAAAAGAAATAACTTTAACTAGCAAACATTACAGTGACCATCAAGAAATGAACATGTCTGGTACCTTAATCAAGTAGAAAAGGACTTCCACCATCACCCTAAATTCTGGCTTAATGTACCTCCTAATATTCACCATCGAATCCAAAATAAACAGAAGATTACTGGAAAAAGTCAAATCAGCAGTCAGAATGCCTGAAAGGTATCGTGTGCAAAGCTCTAGATGCAACTTTGTCATGAATCAGTAATGATTACCCCATTTCTTAGACTTAAAACATCAAGGCTCTGTAACAGCCACAACTATACACAATCTGTTTCCAGCTGATAAATCTTGAGAGAGAACACTTCCCACAGGGAAGTCTTCCTTAAGAGAAGCAGCTGTGGCATAGGATTGTGTAAACTGGCTCAAACCTGTGCTGACCCTTTTTCTTATATGAACCTTAGGTCAGAGTTAAGGTGCTCGTGTTGTATCAAAATGCACTTCCTTAGCTTTATGCTTCATCGCCCATGCTGGCTGCGTGGGTGACTGAAGGATTGCTGTTCCCAGCAATCTTCTGTCCATTTCCCTGCTGCGAAACATTAGGCATTTATAGAAAGATTATCGGCAGGTTCTTTACTGTTACTAAGCAACCCACAGTGGAGTTGAAATTAAGTGGGTTTGTTTTTAGAACTGGAATACCTCTCCTCTACCTCCTTACTGCAGAAAGGTCTCTTCCTATATTGGAGCACAAGCTGACCCAGTGATCATTTAGTGTGTTGGCATTTAACTCTGCCTTTCCCTCTTTTTTTTGTATTGCAGTCACAAGAACTGTGCCCTCTGGACTTCTGGGAGAGCCTGAAGAAACTCCCATGCAGATATTCAGTGGAAATTCCATTGGGGAAAGAGGGGGAAGAGCACACGAGGTGGGGGGGGCGCAGTTGCATGGCCTGGAGGCAATAGGTTTGAACTGGCCAAAATAATCTAGTGCACAACTGTGTTTAATGTCTGTTGTTCCCTTACAGCACTTGGCAGATGTGCAAGAATCAAATCCATCCTCACTTCCCTTCTCAAGGTGCCTCTGATGTTTGGCTTTTTGTACCTGTTTGTGTGCTCCCTTGATGTGCTGAGCTCTGCCTTCCAGTTAGCAGGAGGTGAGGGTCATGATGTCTGTCTGTCTCTTTCCTTCCTTCCTCTGCAGAGTCCATGGGAATGACGTTATAAAGATACCCTTCCCTTTGGTTTTACTGCTTGTACTTCCTGCCTTTCTCTGTAACTGGAGTGAGTCCTACTAGGTCCAAGCAGTTGTGAAAGAGCTCAAGGTTAACATCAGGAAGAGGGAGACCCTCTTTCTCCTTGGTTCTGTGGCTAGTGACTGTTGATTCAGGACCGTTCCTTCCAGATGTGCTTTGCCTGAGCGGGAATCCAGAATCTTCAAGGTCTCTTTCCAAAACAAACCAATTTATTACAACAAGCCCAACCAGAAAAGGACCATTCCAAATGGAACAGTCTATTTGGCAGGCATCCTTGGCTTGGTTTGTCCTGCCACTTTACAAGCTGCATTTACACTGTGGCACAAGGAAAATTCTGTACTTCCCCTGACTTGTGGATCCTTTTATCCTTTGTTCTTGATCACATTGTCTTTGCCAGGATGGTCCCTCTGTCTCTTGAGAAGTCCCCTACTTGGCCTTGTAATAAAATCACATAGGCTTCCTCCAGTGACATCAAGCTACCAGATGTAAATGGATATCATCATACTGTTGTGTGCACCCCAGTCTTTGAGTGGTGAGAGACTTCCAGGGATTCCAGCACTTACCCAGGATTTGGTTTCCTTGGAATGAAGGTGACTGGAGGCTGTGGTGGTGTCTCTATGATACATGGTTTTATTTACACATATTTACAATCTGAGCATAATATGGCAGGGCTCCCAGCATTAACACTCCAACAGATCTTGCTTCCCCATTAGGCCTCCAGGGAGGCACCCCAAAGCCTCAAGCTTCTCTGTCTCTTCCCAGCGCCCAGCTCCACACCAGACTAACTAAAAATATACTTCCTGGCCCCAGCCAGGTTGCAGGAAGAGTGCTATCTTCCTCAAGGAGCATCCCTGGCCCTTTGTTCCTATGGAAACACATCTGCTCTTGACCAAGTCTTTAGGCATGTAGAAGGGGGCACCTGACAGACATGGTCAGACCCATTATCCCCAAAAAAGGACCTGGTTTGACCAGTTCAGCAGGTTCCTTCCTTACAGCTAAAGAATCACAGGCTTGAAGGGGACCCAGACATCACCCAGACCAACCCCTGGCTAGAATGTGTCCTTGACCTGTGATAGTGCCTCTTGCCTGGGTGGAGGATGGAGAGATGTGTGAGTGTGTATGAGAGAGTGGTAGAAGCCTCTGACATTTGCATGACTGGAATATAGCCTACTGTACAAAGGTAAGAGACTGTTGCTCTGCCCACTTTTCTCTCTGGCCCCATCACCACTGGCATGTGGCCTCTGGAAGGTTTCTCACAAGAGAAGGACAAAACCCCTATTTTCTCTTGCGGTTTCCAGCAACTGGTACTCATGCACGGACCTAACTCTCTGTCTTCTGCTTCCTCTTCCCTCCAGGTAAAGTAGCAGGGGACATTTTCAAGGACAATGCTATTCTCTCCAACCCAGTGGCAGGACTTGTAGTGGGAATCCTCGTTACTGTCCTGGTTCAGAGCTCCAGCACCTCCACCTCCATCATCGTCAGCATGGTCTCCTCGGGGCGTGAGTAATGCTGGTGGAGAGGAATGGAGGTTGAATGTAGAAGGGAGGGAATGTTTCTGGAGATGTGGGTGCATGTGTGGCTACAAGAGAAATTAGGTTGGATGCCTCCTCCCCCCATTCCCCCATTTGATTCTTGCATGTCAGCTGGCATCTCTGTATCCATTTACTTGTCTTGGCAACATTGGCATACAATCCCATCATCATAAGGTATCTTTAAATTTGTCTGGAAATGAGAGACTGATGAAATCTTAGTGCCTGCTGGAGATGGAAGGAAAGGAGAAGACAGCACAGGTTGGGGCACACAAGATAGGACGTTTACTTGAAACTTCATCCAGTTTCTGGTGCCCTAAACTGGGCACAGAGCCAGGGTACTCAGCAGACACTCTTTGCCCTTTTCTTCCTAGTGCTGGAGGTACGCTCTGCCATCCCCATCATCATGGGTTCCAACATTGGCACCTCAGTCACCAACACCATTGTGGCACTCATGCAGGCTGGTGACAGAAATGAATTTAAGAGGTGAGCATTATGGAGGGCATGCGGTGGGCGCAATCAGTAGGGGTTGAAAACTGGAGACTGGGGTGAACTGCATCTACAGACTACATTAGGAAGCCAGTTGTGGTGCAGCTAGAAGAGTTAGATGAAGACCAGGACTAGGAGGAGCTGGGAGGCGCTCACAAAGTATAAGACGATCTCAGCAGGTGACTGAAGCTCTTGAGAACCATAAGGTTGTATTCAATGTTGAGCTAAGGCAAACATGCCATCTTTCCTTGCATAATGGAATGTTCTCCCCCTCTCCCTCCCTTGTTCTGGGCTTCCTTCCAATCCTCTAGAGCAGATTTGGGGATGGCTTCGGGCGTTGTGCAGAGTGGGATGGGGGAAGTCTCATTGTGCAAGTGGAAGTTGTTCCGCTGACACAACAATTTGGTTGAATACCACCCACAGGAACTAATTGGGGTAGTGAAGAACAAGTCCATCTTAACAAGAGAGCAAGTGACACCTTGGACTGATAGGGTAGGCAAAGTAGATGGACAAAGTTGGAGACAGATTTGGCAGCGCAGAAGGAAATATTTGATAGAGTGATATTAATTGCTGGAATAGCTTATATTTGGACTCATTCCCCGCCCTCTCATTCCACGCTACAACTCCTACAGCTCACCCGAACAATGGCTTCTCTACTGTCTCTCAGGGCTTTTGCAGGGGCCACCGTACATGACTGTTTCAACTGGCTGTCAGTGCTGGTTTTGCTGCCTCTTGAGGTGGCCAGTGGCTATCTGCACCGCATCACCAAGGTGGCTGTGGCAACCCTCAACTTCCACAGTGGACAGGATGCTCCAGAACTTTTGAAAGTAATCACAGAGCCCTTCACTGGCCTTATTATCCAGGTGTGTGTTACTGGCAAGTCAAGTGGAGCCTCTTTGGTCTTTGTCACAAAACGTGGAGTAACTGGGTAGGTGCTTCCTCCCCATGCTTGGGATCCTGGCCATGTTCTTATCCTCCATACCACCTTTCAGTCCTCTCTCTAGCTGATGAGTGTCAGAAGCCTAGCCATTGTCTACATCTGAGGACTGTTAAATTTTATGTTATTATTTCTTTATTAAATTGATTAGATTTATTTGTTTATTAGATTTTGCTGCCCTGGGTTCCTACTGGGAGGAAGTAGGGATACAAATCAAATAATAAATAAATAAATAAAAATAGATTTATATCCCACCCTTCCTCCCAGAAGGAGCCCAGTTAATCTGTTGGTGCCAACTGAGTATAAACCTTTAGTAAAATATGGGGCTGCTGAAGCTAATTTTTTGGCTGCTGGTAACAGGTTAGTGTCCAGGATGCCATAAAGCAAAGCAGATAACGGAATTTGGAAGTCAGTGATTTCAGGGGAAATGAAGAGACAAGCAAGTCCTGATTTACTTGCTTGAGATCACTAATGGATTGTTACAGACTGGGCTGCTGACCCAGGAAAGTTTGCAAGGAACTGTGAGCCAATCAGAAGGCCATGGTAGGCACCAATAAGGGCCTAGGTTAGAAGATCCTGTAATAGCTGTGAAAGAGCAGTTCTTAGACTTCCTAGGCTTTTGCTGTTGTCTGAATATTTGATATCTTTGACTCCAGATTGTTTGGTTCCACAGAGCGATCTGCCTTCCTCGATGTTGGAACATGTTAACAATTTCTTGCTTTCAGAAGAAATGCAACCCTCACAACATATATAATGGGAGACATGTTATGCTCTTATGGTGCAAGATATTTTAAAGGAAGCAGCCTGGGTAGGAATAGCCCAGGCAGATGCTCCAGTCAGATCCGTTAGAATCCAGCTTAATCCCTTAGCTTCAAGCCAATATCTAAATTGCTGGTCTGCTTGTCTGGGATTTCTGAAGAGAATATGAATTTCCTGACACTGTATGCCAGTGGTCCGCTCCTCCTCCTCCTCCTCCTCCTCCTCCTCCTGTTGCAGGAGTATTTGGGCTCTCTACCTCCCATCCCTGGCAGTGTTTCCATGATCCCTCCTCTTGTTTCCACAGCTAGATAAGTCAGTGATCATAGGCATTGCCACAGGTGATGAGAGCTTGCACAACAAGAGTCTGATCCGAATATGGTGTGAAGCATCAGTCCAACAGGTGAGAGTTCTACAGCGGGGTTGCTGGGGGGGAGGAAGCAGTGGGTGCTAAGTGTCGGAATGGGTTGATGGTCCTGGCAAGAGACACTTTTAAGTCAGTGGCTCAACATGAATCTGCATGGACTAAGTACTGATTAATGAGATGTCTTTGTTTTGGCATTTTGGAGAATGGAGCGTGAACAACTTCTGTTCGTGTGCAGGGGTGGAGAGACAAGGTTGCACAGAGCCTAGGGTACATTCAGGCTTTTTGGAGACAACTGAGCAGGATTGTCAGAATGTGAAAGATGAAATTGACCTAGTTTGCAGGTGACATTATAGTTAAAATAAGCTATGGTTTAATGTGAACAAGCCATGTGCTGGAGCATGCAGCTGAAACTCCTCCTCCTTTGCTCCTGCTGCCGTCAAGCTGCCAGGAAACAAGCTATGGTCAGGCTTGTTGTGTCATCAGGTATGGAGGCTTCAGTCCAAGGGCTCTATTCACACACCACAGTGCTTGGCTAGAATGACTGGAGTTGTTTGGGACTGTAGGGCAAGAATACAGAATCGTTATGGGCAGATATGGGAGACAAGGCATTAAACTGAGCATTATACATTGCTCTTGTAGCGGTTGTCTGTTAGGAACCATGAACCATATCCAAAATTGTCACTTGATCAAAAACTCTCTAGTGCAAGGAAGATAGCATTTAGAGCGTTTACCAACAGATTACCTGTTGACATTGTTTTGCCTGCGAGAAATAAGTCAGAATGAACAAAGGAAGCAACTTATGAGGCTCTATAACTAAAATGGCTAAGAAGAGACCCCAAATAGGAATGGTGCAATGATAAGGCCGTTTCTCTCTCAGCATGGGTGACTGACTCCTCCTCACTCATGTCCACACAGCTCCTACAACAAGTGGCTGAACTCCCCTGACATCCCCCTTCCTTTTTCTACAGATTTCTGCCTCAAGCTCTAGAGGAAGTTTCCTGAACTGCAGCTCCCATGCCCCAAGCAGCCTGGACAGTGCTGGGAAACCAGGCAGTGCTGTGCAAGAGAAATGTAAGAACTGCAATCAGCAGGCAGCAGAACCTTGTGAGAAATGGCAGCTATATATGAGGGCAACCAGGAAGAATCTCAACTTAGGGCAGGAAGGGCAAGAGGAACTGGATTGGTGCCAATGCATTGTTTGCCCCTTGCATTGACTCCCTGCTTCTTCACCTAGGCAATCACCTGTTTGTGGACTCCTCTCTACCAGACTTGGCTGTGGGCCTCATCTTGCTGGCTGGCTCACTGATTGTGCTGTGCACCTGCCTTATCATGCTGGTCAAGCTGCTTCACTCTGTACTCAAAGGCCAGGTGGCCAGAGCTATCCAGAAAGTCATCAACACAGGTAGGCTGCCTAAAACCAGGGCCAGAGAGGAGGACTCCTCCTTCCCCCAGTGAATACCCAATGGCAGTATCTTAGGCCACAGGGCTTGAATACTCGTGGAACCTTTCCGGGTTCCAGGGCACCATAAGAGCACCAACTGGGTTCTCATGGCAGAAAACGTGTGGATGTCAGTCTTGCCTCCTTGTTCTTGGGCAGATCTGCCATCCCCTTTCAGCTGGGCCACGGGTTACTTCGCCATGCTAGTTGGTGCTGGAATGACCTTTGTTGTACAGAGCAGCTCAGTCTTCACTTCAGCAATCACTCCGCTCATTGGTAAGTCAATATTTATTTTGATTCCTTGTGCAAGATCAAAGTAAAAAGAATGAGTGTGCATGTGTGGAAATTAAAAATGACAATAAAGCCTATTAAGACCACCTCTCCCATTTATCCTCATAGAGGGAAGTGGATCTCGGGATTCTTGGGAGTCACTAAAGCAGGTCATATGAAATATAAGCATTTAGAAAGACCAAGATCTCTGCTTTCGCTATAACCTTTGGCTAAACAGTAAATGTTGAGGTGAAACATAGCTAGCCCTGAAATCCCTCAGGTAGAAGATGTCTTGAGTAACTGTGTCATATGTCTCACGAGTCTCTCGTTGGATGGCATAAGCTTAACGTCTTTAAACATTCCCCATTGCATGTTATCTTGAGTGATTGTTGAGGGAAAGGAAGGTACTGACTTCCTGATGATTCTTTCTTTTTCTCTGTGGGGCAGGCCTGGAGGTGATTAGCTTAGAACGTGCGTATCCACTCACCCTTGGTTCCAACATCGGAACTACAACCACAGCTATCCTAGCTGCCTTGGCAAGTCCAGGGGACAAGTTAGCCAGCGCCTTCCAGGTGAGCAGATGCCCTCTCCATACCCTGCTGAGCTGGAGTTACTTTATGAGAGTACACCTTCTAAGCTAAAGATGTATTATTGATACACGCACACAGACACACTAATGCTGCCAGACAGCGATTGTCATAACTGCATTGAACTTGGAAGACCCAGGTTTATTGTTGTTTATTATTTATTTGTTACAGTTGAATCCTACTTTTCTTCCAAAGAGCTGAAGGTGGCATATCCAGTTCTGCCCCTTCCCATTTTATCCTCACAACAACCCTGTGAGGTAGGTTAGGCTAGAGACTGTGACTGACCCAGGGTCACTCAGTGAGCTTCCTGGTTGAGTGGGGATTTTGTCTCCCAGGTCCCAGTCCAACACTTTAACCACTACACTACCTAGTACAAGAAGTTGTAAGGTTATTAAATCAAGAAGTATAGGTCTGAGGGGTATAAAAAAGATTCATGTGTCCCCGGTTCCCATCTTCTTTTGCAAGCCCTATCTCCTACAGCCTCTTTTGCATGTCCTACCCCCTTTAGCTTGGTATGCCATCATTTCCCAATGTTGCCTCCAAGATGGTTGCTATGTTTCTGTTTTTCTTCCTCAGATTGCTCTTTGCCATTTCTTTTTCAACATCTCAGGGATCTTGCTGTGGTACCCCCTGCCTTGCACCCGCCTGCCCATTCAGATGGCCAAAGCACTAGGTGAGCGGACAGCCAAATACCGCTGGTTTGCTGTCTTCTACCTGATCATCTGCTTCCTGTTGTTGCCATCGCTGGTTTTTGGACTCTCCATGGCAGGATGGCGGGTCCTGGTGGGTGTGGGAGCCCCTTTCTTGAGCCTTCTGGCTTGTGTGGCCTTTGTCAATATCATGCAGTCACGAAGCCCTGGCCGACTGCCGCAGTGGCTTCAGAGTTGGGACTTCCTGCCATACTGGATGCACTCCTTGCAACCCATGGATGGGCTGATCACTAGGGCCACACTGTGTTGTGCTGACCATTGCTCAGGCAGTCAAGATGAACACAGTGACATCTCACCTCAGATTAAAGCCAGAGCAGGCCTGCATAACCCTTCACTCTCCTTCTTAGAGGAATTGTCTCTACCACCAAGGCCCTCTCCCCAGCTAAATTCACCACCAATGCAAAGTGCTACCCGCCTGTAACCTGTGATGGAACACAGGCCAACTGTTGCCTGCAGATGGTGGTGCTCAGCAGAAAAGCAATGACAGAACTGACCTCTGAAAGCAAGAAGGTGTATCTGCCAGTGTGTGTGTTGAGCCTGAGCGCTGGTGGCTCCATGTGTGACTCCAGCTGCCATATGTGCACCTGTGTTCCAGCTGTTATGGATTCATCTGCCACTGTGCATGACACTGTATGGGATGTGTGTGTGTGTGCCCATAAGTGTGCATGTAAGTGTTGTGTACATCCTTGTGTGTGGTGTGCATCCATGAATGAGCGCAAAACTGAAATGCAATTGTGTTTGTACCTTTTAATGTGAGGGTGTTTTGTGTGCAGTGCACTGGATACCTTGCCACAAGTCAGCCTTGAAATATGAGCAGTGTCTGAGCTCCAAATGTTCTGCATGGTGGCAGCAGGGAAGTTACTTCTGTAGTAATACTGGGGATTGTCCTATGTAGTATTTTACAGGACATGCAACACATTTGCAAAATATTAAACTTTATTAACTCATGGTGCTTGGAGATCATTCTCCACCATTCTATCTTGACAACATGGTGTTAATAGCCTCTTTCTGACCTCTTGAATCTTTAAATTTTTAGGGGCATGCATAATGCTGGCATGATAATTCCTTGTCCATGGTGGTGGTGTTCCAGTCACCACTTCAGTAAATATAATCTTTAATAAAAAATAATGTTAGAATTGCTAAGAAATGTCTTGCTACCTCTTCATTCACACTGCTTTTATATCTGCAGAAGAGTTACAGACCGTTTTCAAGGTGAGCTATCAAGGTTCTCTAGAATGGGAATGGGGTTGGAGAAGTGGCTTGTAGGTATCTGTTTCTGCGTATCTTTTGTCATGCTGCTTCAGAGAAACTGCAAACCAGATTTTGACAGTTCTAGTGAAAATCCAGATTGGGAAGAGCTTGATGTTTAGGACTTACAAAATTTGACACGCTATTACCTTTGTTACCCACCCACCTCACACCTCAGCCAAAGTACAACAAAGTACTTTACAGATCAACAGCCAGCAGTCAGTATTGGTTAATTAAAACTTTTGTCCATAAAACAGAAGCCATTTCTTAGGTATTTTTAGAAAATACAAAGTCTAAAAGAAAATCTGAATGCTTAAGAAAATGCTGTCCTGGAGGAAGAACCTGACATGTTGAGGGTTCTCCACTAGAGGCTTGAATTTACGAGCAACAAATCGCCAGGAATAGATGGCATACCAATAGAGTTGCTACAAACTACTGAGACTGAATCTGTCCAAATTTTGACAAAAATTTGTCAGCAAATATGGAAAACTAAACAATGGCTCACAGACTGGAAGCGTTCCATATACATCCCAATTCCAAAAAAAGGGGATCCCGGGGAATGCAGTAATTATCAAACTATTGCCTTAATATCCCATGCAAGTAAAGTAATGCTCAAGATTCTACAACAAAGGCTCTTGCCATATATGGAGCAGGAAATGCCAGATGTCCAAGCTAGATTTAGAAAGGGAAGAGGCACCAGAGATCGTATCACAAACATACGTTGGATAATGGAACGAACCAAGGAATTTCAGAAGAAAATCACCCTGTGCTTCATAGATTACAGCAAAGCCTTTGATTGTGTAGATCATGGAAAACTATTGAATGCCTCAAAAGAAATGGGGGTGCCACACCATCTGATTGTCCTGATGTGCACCCTATACTCTGGACAATAGGCTACTGTAAGGACAGAAAATGGAGAAATGGATTGGTTCCCCAACGGAAAGGGTGTGAGACAGGGGTGTATTTTATCACCCTACTTGTTTAATCTATACGCAGAACATATCATACGGAAAGTGGGATTGGATTAAGATGAAGGAGGTGTGAAAACTGAAGGGAGAAATATCAATAATTTAAGATATGCAAACGATACCATACTCTTAGCAGAAACCAGTAATGATTTGAAACGAATGCTGATAAAAGTTAAAGAGGAAAGCACAAAAGCAGGACTATAGCTCAACGTCAAGAAGACTAAAGTAATAACAACAGAAGATTTATGTAACTTTAAACAATTTATGTAACTTGACAATGAGGACATGGAACTTGTCATTCAATACCTTGGCACAGTCATTAACCAAAATGGAGACAACAGTCAAGAAATCAGAACAGGCTACGACTGGGGAGGGCAGCTATGAGAGAACTAGAAAAGGTCCTCAATATAAAGATTATCACTGAACACTAAAGTCAGGATCATTCAGACCATGGTATTCCCAATCTCTATGCATGGATGTGAAAGTTGGACAGTGAAAAAAGTGGATAAGAGAAAAATCAACTCATTTGAAATGTGGTGTTGGAGGAGAGCTTTGTGCATACCATGGACTGCGAAAAAGACAAATAATTGGGTGTCAGAACACATTAAACCAGAACTATCACTAGAAGCTAAAATGATGAAACTGAGGTTGTTATACTTTGGACACATAATGAGAAGACCTGATTCACTAGAAAAGACAATAATGCTGGGAAAAACAGAAGGGAGTAGAAAAAGAGGAAGGCCAAACAAGAGATGGATTGATTCCATAAAGGAAGCCACAGCCCTGAACTTACAAGATCTGAACAGGGTGGTTCACGACAGATGCTCTTGGAGGTCGCTGATTCATAGGGCCGCCATAAGTTGTAATCAACTTGGAGGCACATAACAACAACAACAATCAAAATGTTTCTTTTAAGCTTTGAAGCCAGGCCTACACCTTCTAAGAAGAATGTACACACAAGACAATATTAGGAATGTCTGTTAACTGATTTTTTTAAATGCTTCCAATTGTTCTATACATCACTTAATATCTTTTCAGTGAAATTTCAGAACTGGTTATGAGGTTAAGTGTCCTACCTGTATTGTACAGTATGCTTTAGACGCAATGAATTTCCTTCTTTAAAGAAACCTTCTTACAGGCACATGTGTTTTTTAGATGTTCCCATGTCCCCGCTTCACATGTACCATGTGCTCCCTCAACAGAATCAGTGCAAACCACTTACCCACTCCATCATATACCTTCACATCACCACAGAATTGCCAGGATTCTTTCTCTTTCTACAGTCTCTCCAGCATTCACAACAGCTTTGGACTGCAATCCTTTGATTCAGAAATGCAGTTTTCCTGTTGCACCATTTGATTGTCCTACGTGGAGCTTCCAAATCGGTGTCTCAAAAATAATGGATGCTTTGGAGCTGTAGCATTTGTGTTTGCTCTGTATGACAACTATAGAGCTATAGAGTGTTATGGTAAAAGGAGCATCTATTATACTATTATGCCTCTCCACTTCACCAAGTGACGAAATGTTCCAAGGGTGCCATTACCCAGCTTGGCTTCCTCTGTAGGAGAAAAGAGCATTGGAGATTTTGGGGCCTGGCTCAGATATATTGGGAAAATCTGTGAATGAGCCGCAGTGTGCCTTGCGCTTGTGTGCTACCTCTCCTCTCCCCTCCCCTCCCCTCCCCTCCCCTCCCTCCCCTCCCCTCCCCAGGAGATCAGAAACTTCTGCTTCCACTTTTAAACTAACCACATTTTGAACAGAGAACTGTAGTTTGTTTAAGCTATGGTCAGTGAGAATAAGCCAGGATCAAAAGGTGGTTTTGACAAACCATAGTTTTTTGAGTTTGGATGTCTTTGGGAATTGTAGTTAGTTTAAAGGTGATTAGCTTGGCATCATGTCTGAACCTGGACTCATGATTTGTTTCACACCAAACAAATAGAGAGCAGTAACCAAGGTTTGTTCTTAGCTTACCGCTTGTTGCTTGTTTAAGGGAGACAAACCATGAGCCTTTGTTCAGGCATAATGTAAGCCAGGCCATGGGTTAGCTTCCAGCAATGCAGCAGCTTTGGGAGTGGGGGAGGAGCAAAGTGGCCATGATTTTTGCTTTGTACACTAGTGTGCTGTGCATTTACCTTTAAGCTACAGCTAAGCTCAACTGTGGTTTAAAATGATAGGGGAACCAGCCTAGAAAAGGACCTCTAAAGTAGGTCTCAAGTTTTGTGTTGCATGAGATGCCTGGAGAGTAGCCTAAGAGTTTTCATTGTACTGGGAACTTCCATACTATAACTGCTTCTCTCTCTCTCTCTCTCTCTCTCTCTCTCTCTCTCACACACACACACACACTCACTCACACACACACACACACACATATAGTAACCTCCCTTCAACTTTGTGTCTGTGTGAGATGCCTTCCCCAAGCTCTGATAAGTATATCCAGGGCTTTTTTTTGTGGTGGAACAAGATGGAACTGAGTTCCAGCATCTCTTGTTTTGCTGCTGCACTGCTACTCAAGCAGGGGAGTGGAAGAAACAGCATGCACATAAATTATATTAAGGGTAGAACTCAGTTTCCATACTTTTAAAAAACTGCCTAAATGATAACAGTCAGGCCTGGGCCGAGTCTGAGCTAGACCACCTAGAAACCCTCTGAAAAAGCTTCATTAGTTGGTAACGGTGTGATTCTGCAGTCAATTGAAAATACTCTGGTAGAGGGAACTAAGACCATTCTGCTGATTGCAGGGTACACACTGAACGCAACTGCCAGTCTGACTCTGGCTCTGCTGTGACATCACTGAGTTTCCTGGCTGAAGAAGCAACTTGTGCAGAGTTTATTGTTGCTTTGTTGTGGATTTAAAAAAAAATCATATAAAGCCAAATATCAGAAGATTTCTCTCATACAAAATGTAGGATGGTGCAGATGACAACTCAGGCCTGGTTCACACGGGAGCTGAACTTCGGATTAAAGATGCAGCATTTTCCATCGCAATAGATTTGCAGGGTTTACACTACCTACCTTCCAGTCCCTTCAATCCTACTGTTTTCCATTCACATTTGGTGTTCCTATCAAAAGTTAGTATCTCTGTTTCCTTGTGGTCCTGCCCCCAAATCTGCATGTTTAGTCCCTCCGGAGTATTGCTAATGGAGAAGGGGAGGGTTTTTTTTCATTGTTTCTTGTCAATTGCACAGTGAAGCATGGAGAGCGTGGGGGGGCACCCCCTTTTAAAAGTACTAATGAAATGTAATTTTTAGCGGAAGAGTATGTGTGTTTGTGTGTCTTCTGCAGTCTCTAGAGCAGCCTTTCCCAACCAGTGTGCCTCCAGATGTTGTTGGACCACAATTCCCATCTTTCCTGACCATTGGCAATGCTGGCTGAGGCTGATGGGAGTTGTGGTCCAACAACATCTGGAGGCACACTGTCTGGGAAAGGCTGCTCTAACGACTACCTGGTCCTTGTTTACTCAGACGTAGGCCTCAACAGGGCTTACCCTTCATTCAGGGCTCATCACTGATAACCATAGAGAGGTTCCTCCTGATAGATAGACCGTTGAAGTTGTTAGTTGTTATGCACTCTGAGCTCCCTCGAAACTGGGAGTGTGTGTGGGGGGGTGCAGTGCAATTCACATGAAAAACTTTTTTCATGCTGCAGTGTCCAGTGGGATTTACTCCCCTGCATACATGTGCAGGATGCAGCCTCAAATGACTACCTGATCCGTTGCTCCCATAACTCGCCTGTTTCCCCCAACTGCCCCCTTTACCCACAGCCATTTCTACTTGCATAAAGGAGAGGGATCTTGCTGCACACGAGCTCACACATGCACACCGGCTGTGTTTTAAAAAATGTTCTTTTTCCTTTTTATATCTAAGGCTGCAATCCAAAACATGTCTACTCAGAAGTAAGCCCCAAACCCCTCCAGCCATTACCACCCTTCTCTCCCCCACCACCTTCCTACTTCCCTTAACCAAGAGGCGTTTCTGTTTCATTAGCTACAGAGTGAGATCTCTTACATGTTTACTCCCTCCCCAGTATCGATTTTGCTAATGGAGAAGGGGAGGGTTTTTTTTTGTCAGTTTCATTGTTTCTTGTCAATTGCATGCCTCTCCCTGGGGGGAGAGCTGGGGGTGAAATTGACATCAAATCGGGAGGGGCGGGGAGTGAGTGAAAGCAAGCTGATCCAGCAGCAGACAAAGCCTCTCTTTTCCTGCCCAACAGCTGATGGGGATGGGAGGAGGAGCTAAAATTGGGGAACATGAGGAAGGGGAGATCAGGTTCTTTCCCTCCAGGCAGACAGATCTGTGTGTGAGAGAGAATGCATGCACTATAAGTTGTGTTCTTTTCCTCCCAGCCTGAAACAACCCAGACGTTTATTTTGCTTACACTTGGGGGGGCATTAATGTTGGTCTTTTGCACATCCACAAACCTATGTTGACATTAATGGGGGGGAAGTGGGGGGAAGGAAGGCTAGAGCAGCCGGAAGTGGCTGGTTAAGGCAACAGAAGCGAAATGGAATTCTTGGGGAGTTCAGGGAGCAGAGAAAGGGAAGTATCTGCAATTTACAATCCACCCCTCACCCCCCAGCAGGAAACATCAGAGTAAGGCGACCACATGGGAGGAATACTGCGAAGCAGAGACGTTTTTTCCTTTTTGGATTTTCTGTGGGTTGCTTTGATTTGGATTTAAAGAGAAAAGCAGCGAGACACCTACCCTTTGTCTCTTACATCATGTAAACTGTGTGAATTAAACAGGCATGCAAATAGAATTTAAATCACCATGTGAACCGGCCCTCAGTGTGCACAGCTTACATGTAATACAGGAGCATGGATTACTCCCTACTTGCATAATCCAACAAGGCAGTCCTTCCTAGCAGACAGCCACACATTGGATTTGCTGAGGATCTAGATGTAAAGTCCAATATTTGTAGTCCTTAATATCCTGGTTGTGTCCCAGACAGGGTTTTTTTCCTTTGATTTTTAGGGTGGGTTATTTCATAATTCTAAATTTGGCCACCCACAAACACTTTTCCCAATTCAAAATTGGATTGGCAGGCTGGAGATAGACTTGTTATTATTATCATTATTTATTTATCAGCATTGAGTTTGCATCCGTTCCATGTTTCCTCCAAGTGAACTTCATGACCAAATGGTGATTTTAGCCCTGGTCTCTCAGGTCCTTGGCCACTTAATATCCCTCTACCTTACCCATGTTCTGAGGAGAAAAGATTTAGGTTAATAAGCTGGGGGGAAGGGAATAATTCCCCCCCCACAAGTCTGGAAATTTATAGGGTCCCTTGTTAAAAGTCCTGTGTGACACCTTTAAGGCTAACCAATTCATGCTGCAATCCTGTACACACTTACCAGGAAGCATTCCTCATGGAATTCAGCTGGGCTCACTCCTGAGTAATTTACAGTTATTGTGGCGTGAACTCACACTAGAAATTGTGACAGCAAGGTAGACATTTAAGTGTTAAATATTAATAAACACTGCAGCGTCTAAGTGTCTACTGTTTCTTTGCAAAGGAAAAAGAACTAGAACGGGAGTGGGGGCACACACATTTTCTCCCAGCAGAGAAACAACTGTGACAGCAGGGACCCCTTCTAAACACATTTCAGTTTACCCAGTAAGACACTTTTCAGTTTACTTAGGTGCTCAGTATTTGTACAACTGCAATGCTTAAATGTCCATGGTATCTTTGCAAGTGAGGAAGATGGAAACTAGGACAAGTGGCTACACCTCTATGACTGAAGTGGGACTCTCACAGCTCCACCAGGTCCAATGACTACCAGCCACCACCCGGGAGGGGGTGCAAGAAGAGGAGAGGGATGGGAGAGGCATCTTATAATTTATCAAGCTGTGTATTCCTGCACCTCATTTTTTTTTACATAAAAAGCACTGGGTATATCATTCAAAGACACAGATCAATCTTGAGACCACCTCCTAACAATTAGCTCCCACCGATCCCATTAATTGACCATTCTCAACTATTAACCAATAATTTGTCTGTCAAAAGAATAAGTACATAAGCCCTGCTGGATCAGATGAAATGCCCATCAAGTCTAGCATCCTGATCTGGCAATGGCCAACCAAATGCGCTCATGCTTGCAGGTTTCCTACAGGCAACAGCAGTCTCTCCACATGCATCCTGAGCAACTGATATTAACTGGAGATAGTATGCAGTCATCATGTAATGTAATGTAATGTTTTATTTCTAGGCCACCTTTCGGCCAAATAGGCCCCCAAGGCGGCTTACACACAAATAAAAATACAAAATACAAATAAAAACAACACAATTTACAAAAAAAAAAAATCAAACTAACAAAGTCCTAACATCTGTAAAAAAACAGGAGCAGCAAACCAAAAGCATTCACCTTCCTGGTAAAGGGCAGTCCCCAGAAAAATGTCACTAAGAGCACGGGTGGGGTGGGGGCAAGCCAGGTGGAAATGCTTGCCCCTTGATGGTCCCAGCACAGTCTCATCCCTGCAGCAGCACGACTCAGCCTGCAACTCCTCCTGATAAGGCCCAGGCAGAGGGGTGGGGCAAGGCAGGTGGAAATGCTTGCCCCTTCATGGCTAATAGTATTGTCAGCCTCATCCTCCATGAATTTCTCCAACCCCCTTTTAAAGTCATCAGCTAGCAGTACTAACAATATTATAACACAGCAGTTCTGAAACTTTTTTTCCACAGGCCCCTTGAAAATTGCAGAAGTCATGATGGACTACTTATTAAAACATTTTATTCTGTATTGTAAAACAAACACACATTTTGCTTCTGGATTAAATATGAAGAAAAATAATATTTTCCCCCCTTCAGTGTTGGCATCAAACCAAAACTGCATCATGAAAATTACTATCTCTGAGCGAGGCCATTAAGAAGGGATCTTTAGCAGGTAATTGTTTGAGGAAAAGTTTGGAAACAATATATGAACATCTGGGGTCTAAGCCAGGGCCTTGTTATTCTGTTTGCTAATTCATCCCTTTCAAAATGGCCTTGTTCTTTGTTGTCGATAAATAAATAAAAGTGCAAGGCCAAGTAATTATATTCTTGACTATTCTGGAACCTTCTGCATATCACCAGAATAGAACTCACAGCCACACTGCTCTGTAGACCACATTTTGAGAACCCTCTGTGGCACAGAGTGGTAAGCAGTGGTAACGCAGCTGAAGCTCTGCTCATGGCCGGAGTTCGATTCCAACGGAAGGAGGAAGTTGAATCTCTGGTAAAAGGGGTCGAGGTCCACTCAGCCTTCCATCCATCCGTGGTCGGTAAAATGAGTACCCGGCATATGCTGGGGGGGGGGGGTAAAGAAAGGCCGGGGAAAGAACTGGCAATCCCACCCTATATATACGGTCTGCCTAGTAAACATCGCAAGACATCACCCTAAGAGTTGGAAACGACTTGCATTACAAGTGCGGGGACGCCTTTACCTTTTACTGTTCTAATACATCAGTTCATAGGTGTCCTGAAGGGCTGGGATGTTCTGAAATGAGAAAAGGGAAGATTGGCAACTAGACCTCCAGATAATCTTCTAACCAGGGCTGAAAACATTAATCTGATTAATATATCAACCATGAAAGGTCATTGAGTAGCAATATATGCATCCTGATTGTGAGCATGACAGTAAATTGATTTTCCCAATAATAAAAGGGTGTTTGCTTTGCATGACTGCAAAAATGGTTTTTAAGTTGTAATGGAGATTAATTGATTAAGAGCAAGGCAGTTAATCAGCTAAACCTATAATCCTAAAGGTAGCTAAACTACAATCTTGAATCCAGGTACTTACTGTAGGGCAGAAATAAGCAGTCTGTGAATTGCCTCTTAACCACCTATGGGACTGTAACATAAAAATCCTTTAATTAATTGACTGGTCCATTCACAAATTAGGCAGTACAAGATCTGATGTTGCTCTGGGGTAGAGGTCTGTTAATGTGCATGATCTGCATTGTAGTCTATAATTCAATGATCATATACCAAATTCCAACATGACTTCAGATTCATTCACAACATTCGATATAGTTACCCACCATATTTTTATCCTTCCTTTCCTCCAAGGAACTCAAGTTGGCGATTCTGGGAGCTATCCTATTTATCCACAAAACATCTCTATGGAGATAAGTTAGAGTGACATATAGACTGGCTCTGGGCCTCAAAGAGCTTTATAGCTTGTGGGATGGTTACTGCCAGGAATAGTCCATTAAACAGCTGAAAGAAATGGTACAAACAGTTCTTATGACAGGACTAAATATAGACTTACATATCCAAAGCTGTAGATTTATCATCTTATGAAAATGGAAATGGACTGCCTTCAAGTCAATCCTGACTTATGGCTACCCTATGAATACGGTTTTCACAGTAAGCGGTATTCAGAGGGGTTTACCATTGCCTCCTTCTGAGGCTAGTCCTCCCCAGCTGGCTAGGGCCTGCTCAGCTTGCCACAGCTGCACAAGCCAGACCCTTCCTTGTCCGCAACTGCCAGCTGGGGGGCAACTGGGCTCCTTGGGACTATGCAGCTTGCCTACGGCTGCACAGGTGACAGGGTACGTAGCCCCTGAGCCACTCACTGTGGGGGTGATCTGAGGGACAAATCATGCACGCACATTGTGTATTAAAGTTGTGAGATGGATTACAAATGCAATAAATATATCTATTCAAAAGCTGAACAATACTCTCGAGGAGACAATAAATGCAGCAGTTCAGTACCTTGTGTTCTCATCACCATTTGTTTGCAGAGGTATGCCTCAAAACAAGGCATCTAAAACCTGTACCAGATTCAGTGACTTGAATGCTAAGATGTTAAGTTGGCGGAAGGGGCGTTTCCCACTGCTTCCTCATCCCTGCAACTATCTGCACCTCTTCAGAGGGTTGGGGGTCTCTCTTGGTCAATATGGGGTGGGCATGGTGGTGGGAAATCTTCCTTCCGTGAACTCCCTTGTTTAATTTATCAGAGGGCACAAGCCTGATTCTCCTAACAGCCCCCTCCACCTCTGTCCTTAATGTTCAAGGAGACTCCCGGAGAACATGCAGGTTGCTGCAGGGAAGAGGAAGGGACATGAAACTTTCCTTCCATAAACTTTCTTAAGTTAACTTACCTTAGGATCCAAGCCAGGATTATTAATTGCTTGTGGAAGAGTTCTGGGCAAATCAATAGTTAATGCAGAATATGAATAATTCTTTGAGATCTCCTACCTTGCAGATTGCTAATAGGCACTCCAGATGTAAATATGGAACGGTTACTATAAATTGCTCAGGCAGGCCCTTGGGGAACAGCTCTTTCAAACGCCTACAAGTCTGTGTATCTTGTTTTAAGTTTTAACTTTAAAATTCCTTATTTGGGGCTGGGCACGCACAGCAAACAACGCCTCAGCCAACATCTTTTGGGGAAAGATCGACTGAGTGTTATGGGTTTCGTTGGCCACTGGGTGGCAATGCTGAGCTGAACGGACCTTGGGTTTTAGCCCCGGAGTCTTGCGATGAGCGGGCAAAAGACTTGAGTTTTCGGGCGTGGCTTCCAATCGAGGTGGACTTCTGGGCTACTCACTGAGAAAGGGTTCCTCAGTTAACGAACCGTTTCAGATTCCCGCCTTCTCTTTATGATGCAGGAACCATTGGCTTGGAAGAAGAAAGATCGTCGAGAAGAATGTAGACGAGACGAGAGATTTCCATTTCGGCTTAACTTAAGCTAGTGACTGATTACCATGCTCTGTACCTGCAGCCTTTAAAAAAAATCCCATAGGTCAACGCAGGAATATGTGGCGGATTAATAAAGACGGCACCTCTGAGGACGCGCAGAGTTCTTTTTTCTCAGTAATGAGAAACTACAGCCACGCATCTGAGACTCTCTAGGGCTAGGCACATGGTTGGTTTCCTGCCAATCTGTAGCCCCGGAAATAACTGCGCGTTTGCATTCTGTGGTGGATCCAAAAGAAAAGATGGTGTTGTGTGAGGAGTTACTGATTGGGAACTTGCTCCAGCCATTAACTGGGGACTACGTTTCCCATATATATACAAACATATTCAAAATGTTCACCTCTGCACAGTGTATTAAAAATGCCGCTATACAAATACATTTTTGAAAAATACACCAGATCTGCATGTGTGATAGATTTCATGTTATCCTTTCTTACATTTGCCTATATTCTATTCTATTAGCATGTAAGCTACTGCATTCCCAGCTATTTATCTCAGGGTTCTTTTTTCAGGTACTCTTGCACAACCAGTTTCCATCTGTCTAATCTTTCTTGGTAATTTTCATACTTCCTCATTATCCTCAGTTGAACAATTGCCATCGGCTCCCATAACCTCCTACCAACTCTTTCAACTGTTTGTGCACGTGAACCTTAACGGCGTTAAAAATATACAACAGTGGGGGCTTTCTCCAGCCATCTTCCTCCTGACCAGTTGGCCATGCTGGCTGGGGCTGATGGGTGATGGAGTCCAAACCCTCCGGAGGGCACTGAGTCTGGGAAGGTAGCATTAGGAGTGGGCCGTAAAAGAGAAAGGAAAATGCCTGCCGCTCTCGCCCAGGCCCCAGAGTCTTACTGGATGGTTGTCTTTCGCAGCCGGTGCAACCTCTGTAAAGTAGGAAGTTATCCCCCTCTTAGGTGGCCTGGAAAAAGCTGGGACCTTCCCTCGGTATATTTATTGAGAAGTAAGTCCGATTGGGGTAGTGGGATATGCGCTTAGGTGTTTAGGGTCTGGGTCGGAAGGCAGCTGGGCACAGCCCTTCCTCCGTGTGTGTGCCTGTCAGGTGCTCTGGGTGAGCGGGGCAGGCTCCCTCTCCTGGTCTCTTAGCGTTGGCAGCAAGCGGTCTCTCCCACCAGCCGGAGCTGGCTGGGCGCCTACGGGCTAGCCAGCCGGCACTATCTGCCCCTCCCTTCCCTCCCCCAAGGGATCTGCTCGAAGGCCGGACGCGGAGAGGCTCAGAACTGGAGCAGCTTTGCCGGGCTTCACACCGCTGCAGGAAAAGGGAAAGGGAAGAATCAGCGAGAAGAGAGAGGTCTACACTGCAAGCATCCACCACCACCACGCAGCAAGGTTGCTTTGGACATTCCTATCAAGCCAGTGTCAAGGGGTTGAGGCACTGGAGACTATGCCCTGAAGAAATTGCACACCTTCCAGATCCGGTGCCTGGGACGCTAGATTTGTCTCCTACCGAGTCATTTCACGGCCTATCTTTAACAACTCTGGAGTCCGCTATGGCATCCCAAGGACCATCCTGCTCTTGGGGATCCAGCGTACCTCACCAGAGTCTGTGGTTGTGCTTTAACATCTGACGTGCCACGCCAGGATCTGTTGCACTTCTCCAGGATTGTGCCATTTTGCCTCCCAAAACTAGGATGGCATCATGGGAGAGGAACGTTATTGGGATCATCCTTTTCTGCACCCATGACTGTGCAATTGAGTATGCGTTGTGAGTGGGCCTGAGCAAAACTTGGGAGCCTGTGAACCACGCACAGGCAGTCTTGGGCACCCCCATGGCCTGGTCTGAGGGTGCATGGGATGGAGCCACAGCAAAATGGATCTGGCAATCAGAGTGATCTGGCACCCACTGGCCTCCCTTACTCACCTCTTGCCACAGCACTCATATTGGTGGCTGTTCTGGCCGTGGCACTTGTGACCCTGATGGGGAACGTGTTGGTCGTGCTGGCTGTGTACACCAGCCGGGCCCTCCGGGCCCCACAGAACCTGTTCCTGGTGTCTCTGGCTGCAGCAGACATCCTGGTCGCCACCCTCATCATCCCTTTCTCCTTGGCCAATGAAGTTATGGGCTACTGGTGCTTTGGTGGCCTTTGGTGCAGCCTCTATCTGTCGCTGGATGTGCTCTTCTGCACTGCCTCCATCATGCACCTCTGTGCCATCAGCCTGGATCGATACTGGGCTGTGACCCGAGCTGCCCGGTACAACCTCAAAAGGAGTCCCCGGAGGGTAAAATGTATGATTGGGGCCGTCTGGGCCATTGCTGCCTTTGTATCTCTCCCGCCACTTTTTAAGTCAACGCACCAGGATCAGGTGTGCTTGCTCTATGACGACACCTGGTATGTGCTGGCTTCTTGCACAGCCTCTTTCTATGCCCCCTGCCTCATCATGGTTGCAGTCTACTGCCGGATCTACCACGTGGCCAAGCACAGGAACTCAATTGTCATTGCTGCGAGGCGCATCTCTTACCCCAACCTCATTGCTGTGGCCAAGTGCGATGCCCGCAGGGTGAGTGCCCAGCACCCTGGAGAAGTACAAAATGCGGGCCTGGAGCAGGGGCAGCTTCCACACCCCCAGCCTGGTTTGCCCCGGTTCTCTCAGCAATGGAGGGTAGAAGAGATTGGGAATAGTAATGCCAGGCCACAGAGGAACCCAAGGCTTTCCTGGTCAATTCCCTCTAACCGGCAGCAGCGCAGGAGCAGGGACATGTCCATCTCCACTAACCGGCTGGTGCAGGCACGGGAACGCCGATTCACCTTTGCCCTGGCTTTCATCATTGGGGCTTTTGTGCTGTGCTGGTTCCCGTTCTTCTTCACGTACAGCCTCGAATCTGTGCTCGGGGAAGGCTGCTGCATCTCCAAGCCACTCTTCAAATTCTTCTTCTGGATTGGCTACTGCAACAGCAGCTTCAACCCTATCATCTACACTGTCTTCAACCGGGACTTCCGGCGGGCTTTCCAGCACCTTCTGTCCCGATCCGATCCGCTCACATGTAGGAAATGAGGATTGTGCCAGACGGCTGAGGAGGGAGTCTGAGAGTGGCATGGTGCACTGCAGGCCAGGGCTTTGAGGCCTGGGTATGGAATGTCATCCTGGGGTCATAGAGAAGGTAATGGGTTGAGGCTGATGAACAGATTATCTTTGCTGCCAGTTATTGCTGAAAAACTTCTAATACAGTGGTAAATTGTATTCGTGGCACAGGCAGCAAGACTTGTCTGACATGCCTCAGCAGGACCTCAAGGGGTGGTAGGCCTAATTACGGCATAGAGTCAGGCTTATGCTCCTGTCTGCCTCTCCAGTCATGTGCTGCTGCCTGCTTTCCAAGCTCAGTAGACTAGAGACAAAGCGCTAGGGCTGGGGAGTGGAGTGGGGAAGCGTGCACGTGTACCAGTGATGTAGTAGTGAATTTTAAAGTGCGGGTGCTCTTCCTAACAACCATCATAGCCAGCCCCTGTAGCCACGCCCCTTCTAAGGTTACACAACAAAAATGAATTTTTGGTCAATGCAGACATTCGCTTTTTTCCCCCTCAACCTCTTCCGCCACTCCCACCCCACCCCCTTGTTTGAGATATCCAGCTTGATGAAGAATTCCGGTGGACTCTTGTTCACAATTTTGAGACATTTTGGTTGGTCATAATAAAGGCAGTTTGATTTCCCCCCCAAAAATAAAAGTGGCAGTTTAACTCTTAGCCATGCATACTAAATGTAACCTACTTCTTCCTCTGTTTAGTTTATTTGGTGGGTTTCTCTCTGAGAAAAGCTGGTTTTATTTTGACATGCAGAGGATTGGCAAACAGCACCCCTGGTGATGACATCATGGTCCCTGCTCTGACATAAGAAGTGCTCACTTCGTCTCTGCCCATCTGTGCCACTGATAGGAACCGTGGCATGAACTCCTCCTTTCAATTTGCCTTCTTGTGGCAGACTTGCCAAAACATTTGCCCATTGCCACATTAAAGCAAGCAGATGTGTCTGCTGGGCTCTGCTGCCTTGGCTTAGGAGTGCAAATGACAGGCTCCATCAACCTTAGAGATCAAGAACTGAAGCAGGTTGTTAGTTCCAAAAACTGTTCTAGCCCACAAAAGCTTTGCTGTGTGCCTTCCTCCAAGCTGCTCCCTTTGTGGGAAGGATAATAGCATGAGAAGCTAAAGGTCTACTTTAGAAGAGATTCAGTGAGGTTGCCTGCTTCTGTGTTGTGGATGAAGACGTTCAGCGGATCTCTCCCAAGTACTTTTCCTGCCTCAGGTTTATAGTTTCCTGTCAAAATTAAGGCAGTGGCATTTGAGGAAAGTGTGGGCATAGTAAGAACATAAGAATTTCCTTTCTGAATATCAGGCTAAATATCTATTTAGTGCAGAGGTAGGGAACCTTTTTTTCTGTCAAGGGCCACATTCCTTCAGGGCTAATCTGTCAGGGGCCTTGTGTCAGTGGTGGATGGGGCCTTTACACTCTCCCTCTCCCTCTCCGATACTCCTTTCTAGCTCCCACCCCTTATCCTCCCTGCCCAGCAGGCTGTTAAGGAAGGGCTAGATAGCCCTCAGTAGAGTTCTGAACTGTTCATATGCCTGATGGCTTTTGAAATTAGACTGAGGGCCAAAGGTTGCCTACCTTTGATCTAGTGGCCTGGTACTCTGTAACCTTGGCCAGCTAGTTGTCCCTGGGAAGCTCATAAACAGAACATGATGAAGACAACCCTGTCCTCTTCTTTGGCCTCAGAATCCAGTAGCCAGAGGTGTGCTGCCTCTGAACATTGTTTCTGTGACATCTTTGGGCCTGAGAGGCTGGAGTTTAGGTCCACCTGTTCCCCAGAGAAAGCAGCAAATAAGAGGGACCAGGCAAAGCCACAGCTGCCCTATGGGCAGAGTGTACGGGAGCGGAAGAGAAACACACACACCACTCTGTGTGGCTTTGCAGAAAAGAAGACCGGTGAAGAGTTGCCATTTTCCTTAGCCTCAGCTGTGGACCGTGAGGAGGGTCAGATGTGGGGCTGGTGGAACATCTGGAGCGGCTGCTGTATCTCCTCTGCCTGCCCCTTCATTCAGCAATCAAATGCTTTGGTTCTGGGATGTCTACCTTGCATCTCTGCCCATTTGCTGATCAGAGGAGAGCTGGGCAGAGCCAAGAGGGAGGCCAGATGTTGAATGAGTCAGTCAGCCATCTGGCTCTGGGAAACAGACATTTAGCCCAGATCTCGCTCCTGGACAGGTGCCAGCATGTGGGCAATGAAAAATGGGTTTCCACTGGCCAGCCATAGTGAACACCGATGGGTTGCCTGCTTTGGGTGAGGCAGAGCTACAGCTGTGAGAGGCAGGGCAATATTTGGGTTTTTTTGGGGGGGAAGCAATGTATTTCTTGCATGAAGCTCTTGGGCATTTGCATCTGATATCGCTGCCCCAGCTATTTTTGCTCTGCTGTTGATGGTTGCAGCCAGGGGAGGATTCAGCGTTTCAGGTGTTGCAGAGGTGGTGGTGATGAAGAGATTGTGGGCAGTGCCTGCAGTCCAGCTACTTGCAGATCTCTAGCTTTTCCTGTTATTCTAGTGTGTAGCAATTGGTTCCACAGGTTGAAGCTGGTGCTGCAACACACCGTCCTGCTGTCTGTGGTGCACCCCAACCAACCACCAGTTCCAGGAGCCAACCTCCTATTCCCCCCACATACAGAGCATGACTCCAAACTCAAAGCCCTATTTGAATACTGACGGCATGGTTGGTTGGGGAGGGGCTGGCCTCAAGTACTGCTGTGTATCTAGGATTTCCACTTTTCCCTGACCTTTTAACAACTGTGTGCCCGGCAGGCATTCAACAAATGTAGCTTTTCCTGGAATTGTGAGATGGGGAAGCTGTGCCTGTTTAATTTCTGCTGCAGCTATTAAAGTGGTAAAGCCTCTCTATGGAAGAAAAAACAAGGTGGCATTCCTAGTGCTAAAGGCTGATTCACAAATTGTACTTGCAACTGACAGGGCCTCTCTTTTTTCTGATTCAGTTAGGGGGAGGAGAGGGAATGTGTGAAAGTTTTACGCATGTAAATTGCTTTCCTACCAGCCAGCCTCCTATACATTTTGAGACAGGAGTGATCCTGTGACTAGATAATGTAAAAACTAGGCCTTAAGTTCCCAGTAGGCATGTCAATTAACAATGATTAATATCACTCTCTTGCCTCATATACGTACCCATGGGGGGGGACTGCATAGTTAATACCCCAACATTACATATTATGTGACTATATACAACAAACAAAAACTTCAAACAGTAAGTCACACAAAAACATCTACCCTTCCTTCACAGAAAACTGAGCAATTCAATGGTGATGGCAAAGCTAGAAGGTATCCATGGAGACAGGCCCTATTTATCACGTTATTAATCTACCCGTTCCAGCAGCTCAGAAAGGGGCAGCTGGTGTCTGGCTGTTGTCAGCTTGGCACGCCTTTCCCTTACGGAGGCTTGGTGAGTTCTATTTTCATGTTTTGATTGCCCACTTGGGTACTGCTATGGAGAAAGGCCTGGGAATAAAATGCCCATCTCTAAAAGTGCAGCGCACCTGCCACAATGGCTTAGCCTCCCCATTTTACATCAACCTACCTGTCACGTTTCAAGCATCCTTCATGTGCACAGACTGGAATTTCCCTCCCTGCTGATTTGGAAATCTCTCCCAGTTTTCATCTTCCACTTCCACCTTCCTGGAGTGTTGAAAGATGCCAATGGCTCATTGTCTTCTGTGGACATGTTAGACATGGAATGTCTCAAGTGTCAACTCAAAATTCTACCCTGGAGATAGGCCAAGCCCACATGGCCATACTTGACTGGAGGATCTTCTCCTTTCAACCCCCTCTCCTCATTCTACATGGTTACAAAATGGGGGTTATTCCCTATGAATATTTGCTGAATATAATGGGTGATCCTTTTAAGACAGCTTGGGCATCTCCGCAAGCACATACTATGAAGCAGGCCACATTGCAACATGCTAACTTGAGGTGAAAAGGCAAAGGGGGCACAGATGTGCAAAGCAGGCATCCAGGGATTTGCTTTGACTCTTTACACTGATTTAAGACTACCTATCAACTAAACAAAAGATGTAGCAGCCATAGCTTCCCCTGACCATTATCTTATCATCCACAACCACCACCACACACAGGTGCATAGCAAGCAAGATTCCAGGTGTGCTGCACAGCAGGCTAGTCTGGGGAGAAAGAAAAGAGAGAGAAGGAATGAGTCCTGGCTGCTGCATCTCTTGCTTAATTGGTAGTTGTAAAGGGGAAAAGCAAGTCTCTGGGCTGTAACCTGTCAGCTCTTACTGGGAGAAAATGTTTGTGAGATACCTGGCAGAGCTTTTGCACATTGAGGCACTAACGTTTGCACCATACAATCATAATCTGTAAATTTGAGAAAGAAAGTGATAAAATGGACCCACTCACAAGCAACGGAGGCGGATTTTGGCACATGCTCTTTTCCCCCCAAGGGACTTTACAGCAGCAGGCAGCACTCCGGAGCCACCTTGCCTGCACTCCCTCGTGTAGCTGAACCCTTGATGGGCACTCCTGCTGCTGCACCTTCATTGGAGCTACCAGCGATTGTTTAAGTTGGGTTTTAGAAACATAGGGCCATAGGAATTTGCTTTATAATGAGTCAGACAATTGGTCCATGTAGTGCGGTGTTGTCTGCACTGACTGGAAGCCGCTCTCCAGGATTTCAGACAGGAGATCTCTCCTAGCTTTGCCTGGAGATACTGAGGGTTGAACTTGGGACCTTGTGCACGCAAAGCAGTTGCTCTACCGCTGAGCTACAGTCCTTTCAGTGGGCTGTGTTTTCCATTCTACCAAACAATAGTTGACTACTCTGTTTCTTCCTCCCAGAGATATTTCTGTATCCTGATTTAAGGTACTGTATTCTGTCACTTAGGAGAGCCTGGGTCCAGACCAATCACTCTGCTCTGGGGTTTTCAAGTGTCCCTCTATGCTAAGCAGTATTTGGCCAAGAACTGCTTGTTGTTTGAAGCCTGGTGTGTGTGTGTGATAGGAATAAATGACCCTACATCCCAGGCGACGGGGGAGGGGGGGAAGGGTCTCACTGGGGTTGCATTCAAATTCTTGTGTCAGTAAACTCCTCCCACCCCACATCTCTGAGCAGCAGCCAGCTGGCGTGGGGGACAATCGGGCTGGAGAGGGCTTTGATGTCTGAATGGAGAGATGGGCCCCAAGGGAGCTGTATAGTTAATGATTGTGCAAGGAGGTAGGAAGAGCAATATGTTCTCAGGATGTTTCTTAGCTCCCCCCCCTTGCCCCTCTTGTTATTCTCAACCCCCCTTCCTCCCTCCTCTCTGCAATTTCCCTGTAGAGGTGTCAGTTTGGGGAAAACATGTTCTGAGTGGAGATTGCCTGCCGGCTCAAAGCTGGAGACAGGAAATTTGACTGAATTAAATGTGCTTTTGTTTGGACTTCCTCCTAAGAATCCTGGGGACTGTAGTTTACCCCTCACAGAGCTACAATTCCCAGCACCCTTAACAAATTACAGTTCCCAGGATTCTTTGAGGGATGTGCTTTAAGCGCACAGTGTGTATGCAGTGGCTCCAGATCCATCCATGCAGTGCAAAGGTTTAATACCCCTGTATGGATGGATGTGCCCAAAGTGCTGAGGTAGTAAGAGCATTGTGGGTGGGGAAAACTGATCAGCATCCTCAGCCTTCCTCCCCCTCCTCCCATGCTCATCTCCCCTAAGAACATAAGAAGAGCTTTGCTGGATTGGGCCAGTGGCCTATTTAGTCCAGCATCCTGTTCTCACAGTAGCCAATCAGATACCTATGGGACCCTTCTCCATTCACTGGTGCTTGCAAAGCAGTCCTTTTGCTTGTTTCCATTAAATAGATGGTGTCCTGCAGCAATTTTGTGGTGCTGAGGTTGGGTCCTGTAGGTCAAGCCCAGAGCAAAGCCCCATTTCAGGAACAATCTGGTAACCTTTTGCTGCTGGAAGGGCAAAGGGACAGGCTGTGGCTTTGCCACAGATGTGGTATGTGCTTATTTGCACAAGGATGGCAAAAGGCCACCCAGAGTCGAGGGAGCAGGAGCAGGAGCTGAGCTGATACGGAATCTCTTCATGCAGAATTTCCATCCAGGCTGAGCAGACGATGTGACTGAAACCTGATCACAGTGTGCAAGCTAGGAGATGGGGAGAAAAGGGGCCAGAGATTAAGTGGGGGGCTCTCCTCATGAGCTAAGACAGGAATGTAAAGCAACCCTGAGAGAGCCAGGCTCGCTGGGCTGCTTGGCTCAGACATGCAGAGACCAGAGGCTGACTAATTTCCCCAGCTTTGTGGCTCAAAATAGAAAAACTTGAAACATTGACCCTTCACCCATCTAAAAACAGTTGTTGGCGCCATGGGAGCTGGATTCCACAAACCCAGGGCCCAGCTCCAAACTCCTGCGCTCACTTTTGTTTCCAAGCCCAGTGATGCTGTATGATAAGGAGCCAGGCCTAGAACCCTCACACACCAGTTCTCAAGGAGACTCTCAGCTGGACATCCATCATAGCTGTGGTCTGGCACAGGCTCCTGCTGGGGGGTGATGGTCTCCTCTCTCTTCCTGTGGTTCTGAATAGCTGTAGCCAGCACTCCTTAGTAGCATTTCCTGCACTCAGGAATACTGAACCACTCATCATTAGACACACATACAAACACACATGCCCTGCTCAAGGCTGGAGACAGACAATAGTTCCCACCGCTCTCCCCATGAGAGTTAGAGGTGGTTTGGAAAGGGGTTGCTGCTTGTGATTTGTTGCCTTGGTAAACATGCTCTGTAAGGTTTTGTACGGTTTTAGAACCCTGTTTGCTTGGAGTAATACAGGAAGAAACATGTCTGTATCTATGGACAATGATGCCTCTTTCATGTTACTTTCAACTCTTTGAGGGAGGACCATACCTGAGTACTAGAGTACGTGCTTTGCATGCAGAACGTCCCAGGCTCTGTGCACGCAGGTGATGTGAGGGGCATTTCTTCCTCAGATCCTGAGGCCAATCAGGGTAGACAAAACTGAGCTACACAGACAATGAGTTCGTATGTAAGTCTTAAATAAAACTGCCTCCCGCTTTTCTAGTGCGAGTTGGCTGTTTGCTCATTATCACTGACATTTTGTCCGCTCATTATATCTATAAAGAGAAGCTGGGGCTCCTCAATCTCTATAGACAGGAAACACAGTTTATCTGTATAACCTGGAAGAGCTAATCTTAGATCACTTCTAGAACATGTGGGACACAGTAGCCCACACTTGCAAGGAGCACCCAGGCCATCTGAGCTGAGCTGCCTCATAAAGAACGCTATAGGATAACTCTGACTTCACTCCTTCCCTTGCCCAGTAATCTCAGCTGCAGTTTGGAGATGGGCTGAGGAATTAGAGCTCTCCTGGGTTAGGGGTATGTGGCCCCATGGAGCAAAGTAAAAACACGACATACAGCTATTCTGTGTTTTTCCCGATTGTATTTTTACAGCATCTGTCATTATCCAGGTCCCTGAGCCTGAGCTCCTATGAGTAGTTTCCACTTTCTGTTTCTATGGCTTACAAGCATAGAAAACACATAGAATCAAAGAAATTTGGGTTGCCTCCAGACTGTCAGTATTTTGTGGGAGGGATTCAAGTATATACCAGAACCTTAGGTTTGCACAATTAACATGGATTAAAGCACTCTGTTACCCTAGCACAACACATCCACTTTTTTTTAAGCCATACCTTTTGCAGTTTGGAAAGTAACATGGAAGTGTATTGAAAAGTGTGGGATGAACAAATTATTCACAGAAAGATATATAAACAGCCTGTAAGTAAATCAGGATGAATGCAAGATGAACATTCATTGTCATATAACTGCCCCATAAACAAATGAGAACGAATGTTAATTAAAGACCAGACATAGCTGAATCTTCATGTAAGCTTTGTGCAAGCTAATCAGAATAAATACCGAATAAATAGGTTGTCTGGGCTAGAGGTGATCTAGTCTAACCTGCTACTGAATGCAAGAGCTGCACGGCAAGATGCAATCACAGCAATCCAGACAGAAGGCTGCCCCACCTTCAGTACCTCCAACAATTCACTGTTCCACTTTCACTGTTCCACATTTATGAAGTTGTTACTGTTTCTTCTGATGTTTAGCTGAAATCTGCTTCCCTGCAATTTCCACTCACTGGTTCTAGTTCTGCTCCATCTTCTGCATGAGAGCCTTTCACAACCCTGAGAGTTTTTGACCACATTCACAACATAGGAAAGATGCTTGACAGGTACTTTCAGAACTGGTTTGAAAGAGAGGTGAAGTTACTTCGGAACACAACATTGAAATTTGATTGTGGAAGTCAAATACAGGTACAAAAATGTAAAAACAAAAGATTTCTATTTCAAATGTTAAGATTTTGAGAATATTTACAGCTTTTGTTGGAGGAGAGGGTTGGATTTCAGCTCTGTGTGTCAATGACAAAAGCTTTTTCAGTCCTTCCCCCCTCAATAAAAATTGGTTGGAACTTCAAAACTAAAAATCTGCTTTTTCAAAAGTTTCAAGTGTGATTTTGGAGATTTATCAAATTTTTAAATCTATATGGAATGTTCTTTTAGCATTACATTATGCAGAGTATGTCTGAGACTAAACATGTTGTTTCTTCTCTTTACCAAAAAGTCAAAATTCTTCTCTCTCTCTCTCTCTCTCTCTCTCTCTCTCTCTCTCTCTCACACACACACACACACACACACACACACTTTTTTAAAAAGTAAAAGAAATTGTAACTTCATTCAAATAAATTAGGAAAATTAATACCTTCTGTGCATATGTCCTTACTTTGTATAATCTTGCTCAATTTTCATAATCTGTTTTGTACTCAAACTCTGAGTTTCTATGTTGTTTAAATTCATTTTTGCAAGGAGTGATGTGATGGTGGTAAAACAAGTATGAAGGAGCAGTGCTTTTGGGGGGATGGTACTGGTAGGAATATCGTCACCTCCTTCTTTGCTGCCCATGGCATCCATTTTGTGCTGACACCTATGCCACTTTTATCAAGGTATCAGCACCTCGTTTTTTTACACACCCTCCAAAAAAAAATCAATGTAAAGGAATATATACGTTAGGATTATGGTTGAAATCCATGTGGAAGAGCCAGATAACCATTCAGGATGCAGAATCTCTACCATCATCCCCACAGCCTTTTGCAGACATGTAGTTACATGTTTTCCAAGCATGTGTCCTACTACAAAGACCAGTCTTTTAAAAAAACCTCTTTAAATAATTAGGTTCCATTCAAAATTCTGTGTACGGAAGACAAACCACCTAATGCTCCTGGCCATCTAATCTTACAATGATAAAGACCTTGTTTTTCATATCAGGGACAGCTTGAAGGTAAAGCTTTGACTACTGAGGGTGCCTCCAGGCTGTTGTCAGTATTTTGCAGGGGGATTCAAGCATATACCAGAACTTTAGATTTGCACATTTAAAGTGAATTAAAAGGCTCTGTAGCTCCTAGCACAACAAATCCACTTTTTTAAAAAAATAGGCTTTTGAGGTTTGGAAAGTGATAGAGAAATGTATTGAAAAGTATGGGATGAATGAATGATTAAAGGGAACATGTATAAACACTGCACGAGCAAATCATGATGAATACGGGATGAATGTTCATTGTCATATAACCACCCTGTAAACAAATCAGAACAAATGCTCAAAAAAGACTGGACATTATCTAACCACTGTACGTACTTTGTGCAAGCAAATCAGGATTAATGCTAAGTAAACAGGTTGCCTGAAGTTGCCCTGAAACCAAAACATTTCTATATCCTTTTCCAGGAACACGAATGGGTTGGCAATAAGAAAAGCTGTGTTCTCAAACTCAGGCTCAGCTGATACAGAGCCTGTTTGTTCAGTGTCTGGGAGACAGTGATACACATAACGGGAAGCCCTTGTTGTTGTTGTTGTTATGTGTCTTCAAGTCAATTATGACTTATGGTGACCCTATGAATCGGTGACCTCCAATAGCATCTGTCATGAACCACCCTGTTCAGATCTTGTAAATTCAGGTCTGGGGCTTCCTTTATGGAATTGATCCATCTCTTGTGTGGTCTTACTCTTTTTTCTACTCCCTTCTGTTTTTCCCAGCATTAATGTAATTTAAGATATGCAGACGATACCATACTATTAGCAGAAACCAGGAATGATGAGAAAAGAATGCTGATGAAAGTTAAAGAGGAAAGCACAAAAGCCGGATTACAGCTGAACGTTAAAAAGACTAAAGTAATGACAACAGAAGATTTATGTAACTTTAAAGTTGACGATGAGGACATTGAACTTGTCAAGGATTATCAATACCTCGGCACAGTCATCAATCAAAATGGAGACAATAGTCAAGAAATCAGAAGAAGGGTAGGACTGGGGAGGGCAGCTGTGAGAGAACTAGAAAAAGTCCTCAAATGCAAAGATGTATCACTGAACACCTAAGTCAGGATCATTCAGACCATGGTATTCCCAATTTCTAGGTATGGATGTGAAAGTTGGACAGTGAAAAAAGCGGATAAGAGAAAAATCAACTCATTTGAAATGTGGTGTTGGAGGAGAGCTCTGCGCATACCATGGACTGCGAAAAAGACCAATGATTGGGTGTTAGAACAAATTAAACCAGAACTGTCACTAGAAGCTAAAATGATAAAACTGAGGTTATCATACTTTGGACACATAATGAGAAGACCCGATTCTCTAGAAAAGACAATAATGCTGGGAAAAACAGAAGGGAGTAGAAAAAGAGGAAGGCCAAACAAGAGATGGATTGATTCCATAAAGGAAGCCACAGACCTGAACTTACAATATCTGAACAGGGTGGTTCATGACAGATGCTCTTGGAGGTCACTGATTCATAGGGTTGCCATAAGTGGGAAGACTTACACCAGGAGCTTCCATCTGAAGTTACACCTTTCAGACTATACAGACGAGAAGCCCTATCACTGAAACTCAGTTGCCTCTACCTTATTGTTTAGTTTTTACTGTTTAGCCCTTTGATGTTGTGATGTTTTATATGTTTTTGCTTTGTACGTCGCTCAGAGTACCTGGGTAACCAGCCAGATGGGTTGTCTAATAAATCAAATAAATAAATAAATAAGTCATAATCGACTTGAAGGCATATAACAACAAACAACAAAATGTATTTTCTAGTGAATCATGTCTTCTCATTATGTATTCAAAGTATGATAACCTCAGTTTCATCATTTTAGCTTCTAATGATAGTTCTGGTTTAATTTGTTCTAACACCCAATTATTGGTCTTTTTCGCGGTCCATGGTATCCACAAAGCTCTCCTCCAACACATTTCAAATGAGTTGATTTTTCTCTTATCCACTTTTTTCACTGTCCAACTTTCATATCCATACATAGAGATTGGGAATACCATGCTCTGAATGATCCTGACTTTAGTGTTCAGTGATACATCTTTGCATTTGAGCATCTTTTCTAGTTCTCTCATAGCTGCCCTCCCCGGTCCTAGCCTTCTTCTAATTTCTTGACTATTGTCTCCATTTTGGTTAATGACTGTGCCAAGGTATTGATAACCCTTGACAAGTTCAATGTCCTCGTTGTCAACTTTAAAGTTACATAAATCTTCAGCTGTCATTACGTTCATCTTCTTGACTTTCAGCTGTAGTTCTGCTTTTGTGCTTTCCTCTTTAACTTTCATCAACATTAGTTTCAAATCATTACTGGTTACTGCTAGTAGTATGATATCATCTGCATATCTTAAATTATTGCTATTTCTCCCTCCAGTTTTCACACCTCCTTCATCTTGGTCCATTTCCATATATGTTCTGCATATAGATGACAAATAAGGTGATAAAATGCACCCCTGTCTCACACCCTTTCTGATGGGGAACCAATCAGTTTCTCCATATTCTGTCCTTACAGTAGCCTCTTGTTCAGAATATATGTTGCACATTAGGGCAATCAGATGTTGTGGCACCCCCATTTCTTTTAAAGCATTCCATAGTTTTTCATGATCTACACAATCAAAGGCTTTGCTGTAAGCACAGGGTGATTTTCTTCTGAAATTCCTTGGTCCATTCCATTATCCAATGTATGTTTGAGATATGATCTCTGGTACCTTTTCCTTTTCTAAATCCAGCTTGGACATCTGGCATTTCATGCTCTATATATGGTAAGAGACCTGGGTTCAAGACATTTTCTAGAAAATATTCCCTAATTTAGCAAAGAGCTACTTTCATGGGATGGCCCCATGTGAATTTCTCCATGTTATAGATCTGATTTGTTGACAAGACCAGCATAGCTTGTGCTGGCATAGAATGGCACCACCACAGCTTTTTAGAAATTTATGGTACCCTGCATCATGTGCCTTGACACAATCTGAAGACTTTGCACCACAAATGCTATGATTCACAGGCTGGTTTTCTGTTAAAAATGGTCAGGGACTGACAAATATAATCATAGAATCATAGTAGAGTTGGAAGGGGCCTATAAGGCCATCAAATCCAACCCTCTGCTCAATGCAGGAATCCAAATCAAAGCATTCCCAATAGATCGCTGTTCAGCTGCCTCTTGAATGCCTCCAGTGTTGGAGAGCCCACTACCTCTCTAGGTAATTGGTTCCATTGTCGTATGGCTCTAACAGTTAGGAAGTTTTTTCTGATGTTCAGTCGAAATCTGGCTTCCTGCAACTTGAGCCCATTATTCCATGTCCTGCACTCTGGGATGATTGAGAAGAGATCCCGGCCCTCCTCTGTGTGACAACCTTTCATGTACTTGAAGAGTGCTATCATATTTCCCCTTAAGTCTTCTCTTCTCCAGGCTAAACATGCCCGGTTCTTTCAGTCTCTCCTCATAGGACTTTGTTTCCAGTTCCCTGATCATCCTTGTTGTCCTCCTCTGAACCTGTTCCAGTTTGTCTGCATCCTTCTTGAAGTGCGGAGACCAGAACTGGACGCAGTACTCAAGATGAGGCCAAACCAGTGCTGAATAGAGGGGAACTAATACTTCACGCCATTTGGAAACTATACTTCTGTTAATGCAGCCTAATATAGCATTTGCCTTTTTTGCAGCCACATCACACTGTTGGCTGATATTCAGCTTCTGATCAACGACAATTCCAAGATCCTTCTCACATGTCGTACTGCTGAGCCAAGTATCCCCCATCTTATAACTGTGCATTTGGTTTCTTTTTCCTAAGTGTTGAACTTTGCATTTATCCTGTTGAATTTCATTCTGTTGTTTTCAGCCCAATGCTCCAGCCTATCAAGGTCTCTTTGAATTTTCTTTCTGTCTTCCACAATATTAGCTGTGCCCCCCAATCATCTGCAAATTTGATAAGCATGCTCTGTACCTCCTCATCCAAGTCATTAATAAAAATGTTGAAGAGCACTGGGCCCAAGACTGAGCCCTGTGGTACCCCACTCGTTACTTCCACCCAGTTTGAGAAGGAACCATTGATAAGCACTTTGAATACGATTCTGGAGCCAACTGTGGATCCACCTGATAGCTGTTCCATCCAGCCCACATTTAGCTAGCTTGCTAATCAGAATATCATGGGGCACTTTTCAAAAGCTTTGCTGAAGTCGAGATATATTACGTCCACAGCATTCCCGCAGTCTACAAGGGAGGCTACCCGATCAAAAAACGAGGTAAGATTAGTTTGGCAGGATTTGTTCTTCATAAATCCATGTTGGCTCCTAGTAATCACTGCATTGTTTTCAAGGTGCTTACAGATTGACTGCTTTATAATCTGCTCCAGAGTTTTTCCAGGGATTGATGTTAGGCTGACTGGTCTGTAGTTTCTTAGTTCTTCCTTTTTGCCCTTTTTGAAGATAGGGACATCATTAGCTCTTCTCCAGTCATCTGGCACTTCACCAGTCCTCCATGATTTTGCAAAGATAATAGACAGTGGTTCTAAGAGTTCTTCAGCCAGTTCCTTCAATATTTTAGGATGCAGTTTATTGGGCCTGCAGATTTGAACTCGTTCAAAGTGATTAGGTATTCCTTGACCATTTGTCTATCAATCTCAAGCTCCAATCCTGCCCCTTCTACTTCATGTTTCCCAGGAGGGTCATAGACCCTTTTTTGGGAGAAGACTGAGTCAAAGTAGGAACTGAGCACTTCTGCCTTTTCTTTGTCATCTGTTATCATCTTGCCATCCTCATTGATTAGCTGTGCCACCATTTATACAAATAGACAAAGAGATATTCAGAGCTGGTTACCAGAGCTGTTGTCTTCTTGCAAGCTTGAGCCATCATGAAGATTATGCACATATGTGTCTTGCATATACATCTGGAGGTCTACATGTCCTACACTCCTGCTTTAAGCAGAAAAAGAGCCCTGAGACACATGCTGTGGCATGTTCTGTACAGTGCCATGGTTTTCTGCCAGGGCATGAACATGGGTAACATTTTAGAATTGCATCTTTTCTTCTCAGTTCATTGAGAATGGCACCATACTGTACACCTTCTGAAAATCCTTCTGCATCATGCACCTGCAGTTGCAGGTTTCTTGTTTCAGCTTGGCTCTATGTCTCAGCTTCCATGACACTTGAATCCTGGTAGGCTGGGCATACCCCTATTCATCATCCCATGACTCTCTGTACTCTCTTATCCAGCATATGTCATAAATTGGAGATAACAATTATGTTCAATGAGTTTCTAGTCTCAGCCAATGCAAATTTGCCCTCCACGCTCTTGAGTCTCTTACTGGAGATAGTGTGGACCAGGGCTGCCCTCTAGTGTTCAGAGTCTGCAGAGATTAATCTATCTATTTTCCCCCTCCCTCAACAATTTTTTTAAATTTGCTCTTCTTATGGGCACATGCATAAGATATAAACATGCTCAAATTAGGCCTGCAATCTTGGCACTCCATTCCTAGAAGCTCTTCTGCTGAGAGCTAATTTTGAGTGGTCATGGCCACCACAGGACAACAGCTTCCACAGCTCTGTGCATTCAAAAACACACCTATCTAGTCTCTTCATTCCTCTCAAGAATGACACAGTCTGGACCTGAAGAACATGGGGTGCATGGCAAAAAATGTGCTAACGTTCTGTGAGGAGGATGAAAGTATGGAGGAGAAATTTGAGGGGAGAGGGCAAGACACAGCTGGCTTTCCAGTGCATGAGAACAGTCAGCGTGCATGATCCTAGTGGGGATGAGAGGCAATCCCATGTCATGCTGGAATCCCTGGCAACATTTCATCAGAAAAGATAGTGCCGACATGGGACAATGGACCTTGTCTATTTTGCTTGACGTTTGGTTGATTTTATGGTAAATTACACAAACAACTTTGATTTTTTTAAAAAACCTCTGTATACTCACTGTCCAGTCTAGTGGAATTGCACAGACATACACAGAGCAGATCAATAACAGCTATAAAGAAAGAAACTGAACCCAAAAGAGACAGCTGCATGGGTTTGGGCTTTGTGGAATCGCCCTCTCAGGCTTGCTAATGCATGTTGCTTTGGATCCAATTGAGATAGTTAGAGACACTGGTATAGACGCCAGGCTTGTTCACCAGGGCGCAGCCTGTGCCCCAGCTGATGATGCCACGCAGGGTGGCCACTCCCTGCTCCTCACACACCAGGGGCCCACCAGAATCTCCCTGCAACACAGAAAAGTGGGGGGGGGAAATATATCAGCCAAGGCCAGAATCAAACCTGACTCTCTCCCATTTCAAGTTTTTAGCCTTTACGTTTGTTCCTAGTGTAATGAGCGACTATTTGCCTTCTGATCTGATCAAGCTGTGGGGCTACAGCAGCCTTCCCCAACCTGGTGCCCTACAGAGGTTTTGGATTACAACTCCCATCAGCCCCAGCAAGCACTGCCATCTTTACCCATCTGGGATGAAGGCATTTTTTGATCCATTGAAAGACTAGGGCTAGTTATCAGTACCACATTTACCTTTCTTGTACTGGCTTCTTATCAACTTGTCAAGGGGAGCTTATCAGTTCAGGAAAAAGTCTGTTTATTAACCACTGCTGTGAGTGGAGATTAATTTATGGCCAATTAAAATTTGGGGAGAAAGCAAAACATACATGCAGAGCCTAATCATACTGTAAAGGAATGGTGGGCAGAAAGTAATTTGGGATCTACTGGTAGATCTCTGGATTATTTGTAAAAGATTAGCTTTTGACTTCCAATTGTTTGACAATAGTAACAACAAAAGTAAGTTTTTCCTTTCTTTCCTAAATAGGCTGTTAGAATACCTGATAAGTAATTACTCAGACACTGATTTGGACTTGTATACCAGTATATGGCTCATGGGGTACAGTAGGTAATTAACTCTGCCCCCTCATCCCAGAGTCAATATTTTACATGTGGCTCAAGTGGGTTGGACTTCAGGGCTCTAGTTTAAAGGGAAAAAATGAAAATCCGACAAGTTTAAAGTCTGTCCAGTGATCCATGTCCATGCAAGGGAAATAAATTTGTGTGAGAGGGGCAGGTAAGAGGAAAACAATGTATATGCAATGTGTGCTAGACTCATGAGAGCCTGCTAATGCCAAGATCCTTTCAAGTCTTTGCAAAGGCAATTTTGCACTTCTCTTTGATTTGTGGGTTTGGTCGCAGTCACTATTGAGCTATTGGTATACAGCACACAGGCACTTTAACATGTGTACAGAAGGATAATCTGGTTGGAACTGGGAGGAACAGAACAGAAGAGCAGGACTGGAGAGAGGTCAAGGTGCAATGTAGCATGTCAGCTCAGGTACACCCCAGAATAAAGGATCCAACTTTTAACTAAGAAAATGGAAGCTTTACTGGGCTTCAAAGTGCAATGTGCATTTTTGGATAAAGGGTATAACATTTGGTGCGTGTCCAGGGGGCTCTGAATGTGTACTTAACATGGCAAACATGAATGTCTGTCTCCACCAAAATGATGTTCTGTCCTGTGAGCCAGAGTTCTCCCTATACTGCCAATATTTCAAAAAAGACTCACCTGACAAGCATCAGCTCTTCCATCCAGGTATCCAGCACACAGCATGTCTTGTGTAATGCGGGTCCCATGTACCTCTGGGGAACAACACTGCTCATAAGGAATGATAGGCATATCTGCCTCCTGCAGATACAGAGAAAGTTTGTCGGCTCCTGCAGGGAATGAACAGAACACCAGTGAACAAATACATTCGAGCACACATCAGTCCTCATTCCATTTGGCCTTGTGGCCATAGAGAAAACTCCAGACATTGTAACTCCATGAGTCTGCTGCCAGCTTGAACCAATTTCTCTTATACAGAAGAGCTTAGTGCTGTGGACTGCCTGTGTTGATCAGTGAAATCGCCTCTATTCTATATATTAAGATGGGAAAGGCAGTAAGGAATTGCAGGCAGCATCTGGTACCTTGTTTTGCCTCCTCCAAAATGAGCAGGTATTTCAGAAACGGCTGATAAGAAAGGGACAGGGAAGAACACGAGGCAGCATTGTGCCTTTCCTCTCTGTTGGAAATGGTGGCCAGCAGGCTTGTATCTTTATGGGAAGCGTAGCAAGGCCTGCCCAGTCTTTATGTCTGCATCTGCCCACTTCCTTCTCACCTTCATACATATGTCCCCATCCTGCAATCTGGCACATCTTGCTCGTGTCAAATGCCTCCATGGAACTGGGCAGGCACACTGGCCAGATGGAGTGTGAAAACACAGCACAGTGTCCTGGTGCCTTCTCCTTCAATCTTACCAGAGCTGGGGAAAGTACAAGAAAGCAGGTTAGTAGTAAATCAGGGCTCAGGGATGCAGATTGCAGGGGCCAGGTAGGCAGAGAGGATGAAATTATTATTTTTCTTGATGAAAATCTGGACTGGAGTTGGGGAGACAGACAAATGAAACTCCCCACCAACAAGGCATGTGAGCAGACATCTATCTTCCCTGAATTCAGCACAATCTTTTCTATTCCCTCTAAGGGCAGCATTGCAGGAACAGGCAATCTGTGCCCTTCCAGATATTGTGGAGCCCTAACTCCCATCATCTGCAGCTAGTACGGCCGATGGTCAGAGATAATGGGAGATTGAGTCCAGCAACAACTGGAGGGCCACCACAGGTTCCTCATCCCTGGATTAAAGCCTTGCAGTTCTGTGCCCTGAGATACATGAGAATCTTGAAAGATTAACCATGGGCCTTTCTGGGTGGATGTGGGTATAGCTGGGCGCTATCTAAAATTTTTTCATGAGAAGCAATTTGGGCAGATAGGATTGGACAGGATGTTATGTGGCTTTCAAGGGGTCCGGCAAGGTTGGCTGCAGCATGGTGGTGAGGGGTGCAGGACACAAGGGAAGAGGCTCTCACCAATGTCATGGCGCTTGGTGATCGCAGAATAATTCTCATGCAGTAAATAGTCCTGTACTTGGAACTTCATGGAGCCATCAGTACTTTTGTTGTAGAGGGTCTGGCCTAGCACCACTGAAATCTTGGAAACATCTGGTCTACAATAGAAAATCAGTGGTCAGCAGAGCTCCTCATGGATCCGAGCTGGATCCTCTAGAGTAGGTGTAGCCAACCTGATGTTCTCCAGATGTTGTTGGACTCTTAACTCCCATCAGCCTCAGCCAGCAATTCCTAGGGATGATGGGAGCTGTAATCAAACAACATCTGGAGGGCCGCAGGTTTCCCAACCCTGCTTAAGGGTAGCCAATCTTATGCACACTTACTTGGGAATATGTCCAACCTGACAAGAAACACATATCAGGAAACTGGCATAGGACTGGGCCACATAACAGGGGATGAAGCAGGGAAAATAAATAGTTTCAACTAGCAGCCTTGAAAGCAACCATCAAGAAATGAACATGTCTGTTATCTTAATCAAGCTGATAAGGACTTCTATTATCACCCAAAACTCTGGCCTATTGTATTATCCTAACATTCACTATCAAACCCAAAATGCTCCCATCAGCCTCAGCCAGCATGGCCAATGGTTAGGGATGATGGGAGTAGTTCAGCAACATTCAGAGGACACCATGTTGGATAACGCAATACTAAAGTCAAGGCAAGCTTAGTTGAACTTAGGGTCTATTGAAATCAATGGAACAAGTTAGTCATGATGACACAAGTCCCATTGGTTTCATTGTGAACTAAGTTTAAGTAACTTAGTCTGGATCCAGCTCAGAGTCAGGGTTTCTTTTCATTCTCTTGATTTCAAGTCCTCAGGAGGTGAGTGTGATGTTCCTATATTAATGTATATATGGTAAGTGTTGGTTGTTTAGAAGATACATGGTAAGTGGAGTGAAAGAGGGGGAGTGAATGGGCAGTAGAATGCGAGATGATTGGCTGAGTGTTTAAAATGGCTGAATGTATAAAAGGAAGAGTGAGAGTGGAATCTTTGGGGGGAGAAGAGAACTGAGTGGGTTGCTTGGTGGGGTTTAGAGAGTTGTTTGCCAGGAGGGAGGTGGAGTTCGGATTAGTACTGAGTAAAACCATATGCTTATGTGCCTTAAGAAGAAATCTTGTTAATCTTGTTAGCTTTGTTATCTGTAATAAATACTTAATTTGGTTTACCAAAGGCCTGATCCTTGGCTGGGGTTTCACAGACCAGAAGGGAGGGTAAGGTAATGACCAAGGCTGAAGGGGAACTGTAACAAATGGTGGCAGCGGTGAAGAGAATAACAATACCAGTATTCAGAGTCTCTGGGAATACTAGTATTGGGACGTTACTGGTGGTTGCCTAGCAGGGGGATCTGTTGAGATCTGTGCTAGAGCAGGGAGAGAAACCATAAGAGAGAGCGGTCCGGACTGGTGGAGTCCCTGGTGGTGCCTAGTGACAGGCAGTAACCACGAGCAGGTAGGAACCTGACAGGGAGAGCCAGGGAAGGAAGCCTCACATGTGGTGGCAGTAGCGGTAGCGGTGGGATACGAACAACAGAGAATCCAGATACGAACAAAGGAGACTACGTCACAGGTGTTGGCTGTAGCCGTGGTACGCATACTGGAGAATCCCTAATAGTTGTGTGGCAAACGGAAATAACAAAACAAGATTTCTTGTGAGAGTGACTGGCAAAGAGTGTGTGGCAAAGAGTGAGTGAACTCAAACACCATGGCTGAATACATAAAAATGAAAAGAGAGGAGCTGGTGGAGAAGTGCATAACATTCAATTTACCTCATGAGGGTAAAGGGGTAGATGAATTGAGGGTAGTACTTATAGGATTTGCAACTGCCCAGCAAAAACAACCTGTCAGGGAAGAAATCCCAGAAGGATACTTAAGCAATCCCGCTTATATAGAGTATTTGAGAGAAAAGTTGAGGATGGAAACAGAGAAAATGAGGATGGAAGCTGATGGGAAGGAAAAACAGAGAGAGTTGGAAGCTGAGAGATTGAGGAGGGAGGCTGAGGAAAAAGACAAGCAGAGGGTCTTTGAAACAGCAGAAAAAGAAAAACAGAGGGAGTTGGAAATTGAGAGAATGAGATTGGGATTTGAGGAGAGGGAGAAGCAACGAGCAGTGGATGCCGAATTACAAGTAGAAAAGTTAAAATTTGAAAGAGAGAAGTTTCATTCTGATGAAACAAGAAAGGACAGAGATGGAGCAAAAATAAAAATTACTCCAAAGGACTTTGCTGTCTATGAGCCTGGTCAAGATCCTCAAATTTACCTCAGCACCTTTGAAAAAGCAGCTCAGTTGTGGGGGCTACCTGAAGATAAATACATGCAGTATTTATCAAACCTGATTAAAGGGGAATTGGCTGAGGTATACCAATATTTCCCCTCAGACAGGCCCATCACCTATGCTGAATTCAAAGAAGCAGTGTTTAAAAGATTCAGACTGGGGCCTGATTATTTTAGAAAGCTTTTCAGAAACTGCCAGATACAGACAGGGAGGTCTTTCGTGGAGCTGGGGGCAAAACTGATGGACATATTTGGGAAATGGCTGACAAGTGCAAAAGCTCAGTCTGTGGAGGAGGTGAAAAACCTCATGATATTGGATCAATTATACCATCAGTTACCACCAGAAATAAGGCTCCTGGTCAAAGACCGTTCCCCTACATTGGTGCAGGAGGCCGCAGAGATGGCGGATCACTTCGCCTCCAACAGAACTGGCTGGGTGGGGAAAACATCAAGAGATTTTAAACCCAGACCATATAACGCTGGCAGAGGGGATGTGGTATCACAGCGAGTGAGTCCTCCAGTAAAATCTGAAGGGCACAGGACACCCCAGAGTGGATCTGTGTACCCTAAAAGTGAGGAGAAATTATGCTACAAATGTGGTAGACCGGGGCACCTATGTTTTCAATGTGAGGTTGCCAACCCCAGTAGTAATCCTGCTCAGACAAGGGCAGTGAAAACAGAGCCCAAGGCTTTAGAAACAGCGAAAAAGGTTCAGTTTTGCCAGATAAACTGGACAGAAGTAACAGACCTTGATTCAAGTCTGAGAGAGGAAGTGAGTGTACAAGGGGCAAATTATTGGGCATTGCTTGATACTGGTGCCGCTCAGACATTACTGAGGCCAGATTTAATAAAATCTGAGGAAATATTACCTCAGGAAACTGTGACTATCCAAGGAGTGAGGGGTCAACCAGAAAGTTTGCCTGTGGCCCTGGTGGAAATGACTTGGAGAGGCCGAGACGGCCGATATAAAGTAGGCATTAATGCCCAGCAACAAGAACCAGTAATACTGGGAAGGGATGTAATGGGCGCCCAAGGAAAGATCTATGTAGTGACCAGACAGCAAATTGGCAGAGAAAAAGAAGCCATATTAAGGGGGGGCTGAAACAACAGGGTGGAATCTGTTAACCAGCCTCAGGTCACCATAGCAACCACTAGCAGGCCTGCTGAAGAAGACAAACTGTATCAAGTGGTCTCTGATAATGATGAGGCAGATCAATTCAGGGAAGAGCTACAAAAAGATATAAGTTTGAAGCAGATAAAGGAACAAGCTCTGACCCAACAGATTCCTTTCACTGACAAACTGAGGAATCAAGTTGTGTGTGAGAATGGGATTTTATATAGACTGTGGATGCCTGCTGAGAGAAAGGATGAATGTGAACCAGTGAAGCAATTAATAGTACCTAGCAAATACAGAACCAGATTGCTAGAAGTAGCCCACGATGTCCCATGTGCAGGACATCTGGGAATAAAAAAGACCAAGAGGAGATTGGCTGCACACTATTATTGGCCAAACATCTCCAAAGATGTAAAACAACATTGTCTATCTTGTGGAATATGCCAAAAGGTGGGAAAAAGTGGAGTAAAGACTAAGGCACCCTTAAAGCCCCTTCCTATAATTGGACAACCCTTTTATAGAGTGGGAATAGATTTGGTGGGCCCTTTTTCCAAACCCACAAGGCATGGCAAGAAATATCTAGTGGTGGTGGTGGATTTTGCCACCAGGTACCCAGACGCAGAAGCACTAAGATCCGTGGAAGCCCCTGTAGTGGCAGAGGCTTTATTAAAAATCTTTATGAGGCTGGGTTTCCCTCATGAAGTGCTGACAGATCAAGGCAATGTATTCATGGGAGACGTGATGCAATGTATGTGGAAATGTTGTGGTCTAAAACATCTAAAGACCACTACTTACCATCCCGCCACTAATGGGTTAACAGAGAGATTCAACGGCGTTTTGAAGGGCATGATCAGAAGCTATGTTCAAGATCACCCACAAGACTGGGATGAACGGTTGGGATGCTTCTTATTTGCATACAGAGAAGTCCCTCAGGAGTCAACAGGCTTCTCATCCTTTGAACTCATGTTCACTAGAAAAGTGAGGGGACCTTTGGAACTATTAAAAAATTCATGGGAAGGAACCCTGGGAGAGTACAAAACATCTGTAGTAGATTTTGTATTGGAATTCCGCAATAAATTAACATCAATGATGGAGGTGGTGGAAAAGAATTTGAGTCAAGCACAGGAGAAGCAACGTTACTGGTATGACAGAACAGCCAGGGAACGTGTGTATGATGTGGGAGATATGGTTATGGCGTTCATACCCAGGAAACATGACAAATTACAGGCTAACTGGGAAGGACCATATACCATCAGAGAAAGGCTTGACACAGTGACGTATGTAATCACCACAGACCAATTAAACAAAAGCAAAGTGGTTCATGTAAATATGTTAAAGCCTTACCATACCAGGGATGTACAGGTGTTGCAAGTTACCTTATTCCCTGAGGGAAGTGGGCCTGAACTTCCAGATTTGGTACAGGAAAGCAAAGACAAAGGAGGGGTAGATCAAGTGGAATGGTCAGAGGAGGTGAAGGAGGAAGTAAAAGAGGAGATTCTGAGAGTTTTGAAAACCTATAGGAATCTCTTTAGCAACATACCTGGCCGAACCAGTATAGTTATACATTCCATTGATACTGGAGATCATGTCCCAATCAGATCTGTTCCGTACCGTGTGAATGGGAAAGTTTTGAATGAGATCAAAAAGGAGGTGGAAGATATGCTGGAATTAGGAGTGATCAGGGAATCCATCAGTCCCTGGGCCTCAAGTATTGTCCTGGTTCCGAAAAAAGATGGAACGACAAGGTTTTGCATTGATTATCGGCTAATCAATAAAATTACTGTCCCAGATGCGTATCCTATGCCTAGGGTAGACGCAATGTTAGAGTTATTGGGGGCAGCAACCATTATCTCTACACTAGATCTCTGTAAAGGATTTTGGCAAATGGAACTAGACGAGCAATCCAGAGCCAAAACTGCCTTCAGTACACCAGATGGGTTATATGAGTTTGTGACCTTACCCATGGGACTAAGGAACTCACCAAGTTCATTTCAGAGGCTAATCAATACTGTGTTGCGAGGCATGTCAGATTTTGCAGTGGCCTATATCGATGACGTGGCCATTTTTAGCAAGTCGGTGCCTGAGCATGTCCAACACCTGACAACAGTATTGGAGGCCTTAAGAAAAGCAGGCCTCACAATAAAAGCTAAGAAATGCCAGTTTGGACTAAAGGAAGTAATCTATTTAGGACATAAGGTGGGGAGTGGGAAAATCACCCCCTTATGGAGCAAGGTGGAGGCAATACAAGCGTGGCCGATCCCCTTAACCAAAAAACAAGTAAGGGCATTTCTGGGTGTGGCTGGATTTTATAGGAAGTTTGTGAGAAATTTTGGGGAAATAGCAACCCCCTTGCATGAATTAACAAAGAAGAAGTGTTCTGAGCGTGTGGTATGGACGGATGAATGTCAGAAGGCTTTTGATCTACTGAAGCAAGCCTTGAGGTGTGTGGAGGAGGCCTTCAGGGACGTTATAGCTGTGTCCCACTCCAACGATGATAGCTCTCCTGCTATCATGGAGAACAATGGTCTCGGGGAAGGAGAGCATCCAGCTGAGGAAGAGGGAAACGATCCCTTAGAAGGGACCCATTCCTTGGGGGATGAGCAGCTATCCTCTCGTGCCGAGGATATATCTCCAGGGGGTGGAGGGTTCCTTGTAGTGGGTGATTCGATCATTAGGAACATAGACAGTGGGGTGTGTGATGGGCGTGTAGACCGCAAGGTTTTTTGCCTGCCTGGTGCGAAGGTTGCGGATATCGCCCGTCGTTTAGATAGTTTGGTAGACAGTGCTGGGAAGGAGTCAGTGGTCGTGGTGCACGTTGGCACCAACGACATGGGGAAATGCAGCCGTGAGGTCCTGGAAGCAAAATTTAGGTTGCTAGGTAGGATGCTGAAAGCCAGGACCTCCAAGGTGGCTTTCTCTGAAATGCTACCGGTTCCACGCGCAGGACCAGCCAGACAGGCCCAGCTTCGCAGTCTCAATGCGTGGATGAGACGATGGTGTCGGGTGGAAGGGTTTGGATTTGTTAGGCACTGGGGAACATTTTGGGACAAGCCGGGCCTGTACAAAAGGGACGGGCTCCACTTGAACCAGAATGGAACCAGACTGCTGGCACTTAAAATTAAAAAGGTAGCAGAGCAGCTTTTAAACTGACTGGGGGGAAACCCGACAGGAGCTGAGAAAGGTCTGGTTCGGAATAAACCTCCCCCCTGGGATAAAAACCAAAGAAATGATGAAATTTTAAAAGGGGTAGGCCTAGAAGTAGGCATTGTGAGAGCAGAGGCACAGGATACAAATTCAGAAGAGCAAAATTACCACAGGCCTAACCACAAGTGCCAAAGACACTTGAAGAGAGACACTGCTTACAAGTGCCTGTACGCTAATGCTAGGAGCCTCCGAACCAAGATGGGAGAACTGGAGTGCTTGGTCTTAGAGAAGAGCATTGATATAGTGAGCATAACCGAGACCTGGTGGAATGGAGAAAAACAGTGGGATACGGTTATCCCTGGATATAAACTATATCGGAAGGACAGGGAAGGGCATATTGGTGGCGGAGTCGCTCTATACGTGAAAGAAGGCATTGAATCCAGCAAGCTCGAAACCCCAAAAGAGGCAGACTCCTCCACAGAATCGTTGTGGGTGGTGATACCGTGCCCCAGGAGGGACTTAATACTGGGAACGATCTATCGTCCCCCTGATCAAAATGCTCAGGGAGACCTTGAGATGAGATATGAAATTGAGGAAGCATCCAAACTAGGAAATGTGGTAGTAATGGGTGACTTCAACTACCCGCATATGTGTTCCAGTCATGACAAAGAAGCAAAGTTTCTAGATATTCTAAATGACTATTCCCTAGATCAGTTGGTCATGGAACCGACCAGAGGGACGGCAACCCTGGACTTAATCCTCAGTGGGGACCGGGACCTGGTGCGAGATGTAAGTGTTGTTGAACCAATTGGGAGCAGTGACCACAGTGCTATTAAATTAAACATACATGTAACTGGCCAATTGCCACGAAAATCCAACACGGTCACATTTGACTTCAAAAGAGGAAACTTCACAAAAATGAGGGGATTGGTAAAAAGAAAGCTGAAAAACAAAGTCCAGAGGGTCACATCACTCGAAAATGCTTGGAAGTTGTTTAAAAACACTATATTAGAAGCTCAACTGGAGTGCATACCGCAGATCAGAAAAGGTAACGCCAGGGCCAAGAAGATGCCAGCATGGTTAACGAGCAAAGTCAAGGAAGCTCTTAGAGGCAAAAAGTCTTCCTTCAAAAAATGGAAGTCTTGTCCGAATGAAGAAAATAAAAAAGAACATAAACTCTGGCAAAAGAAATGCAAGAAGACAATAAGGGATGCTAAAAAAGAATTTGAGGAGCACATTGCTAAGAACATAAAAACCAACAACAAAAAATTCTATAAATACATTCAAAGCAGGAGACCATCTAGGGAGACGATTGGACCCTTGGATGATATGGGAGTCAAAGGTGTACTAAAGAACGATAAGGAGATTGCAGAGAAGCTAAATGAATTCTTTGCATCTGTCTGCACAGTGGAAGATATAGGGCAGATCCCTGAACCTGAACTAACATTTGCAGGAAGGGATTCTGAGGAACTAAGACAAATAGTGGTAACGAGAGAGGAAGTTCTAAGCTTAATGGACAATATAAAAACTGACAAATCACCGGGACCGGATGGCATCCACCCGAGAGTTCTCAAAGAACTCAAATGTGAAATTGCTGATCTGCTAACTAAAATATGTAACTTGTCCCTTGGGTCCTCCTCCGTGCCTGAGGACTGGAAAGTGGCAAATGTAACGCCAATCTTCAAAAAGGGATCCAGAGGGGATCCTGGAAATTACAGGCCAGTTAGCTTAACTTCTGTCCCTGGAAAACTGGTAGAAAGTATTATTAAAGCTAGATTAACTAAGCACATAGAAGAACAAGCCTTGCTGAAGCAGAGCCAGCATGGCTTCTGCAAGGGAAAGTCCTGTCTCAGTAACCTATTAGAATTCTTTGAGAGTGTCAACAAGCATATAGATAGAGGTGATCCAGTGGACATAGTGTACTTAGACTTTCAAAAAGCGTTTGACAAGGTACCTCACCAAAGGCTTCTGAGGAAGCTTAGCAGTCATGGAATAAGAGGAGAGGTCCTCTTGTGGATAAGGAATTGGTTAAGAAGCAGAAAGCAGAGAGTAGGAATAAATGGACAGTTCTCCCAATGGAGGGCTGTAGAAAGTGGAGTCCCTCAAGGATCGGTATTGGGACCTGTACTTTTCAACTTGTTCATTAATGACCTAGAATTAGGAGTGAGCAGTGAAGTGGCCAAGTTTGCTGACGACACTAAATTGTTCAGAGTTGTTAAAACAAAAAGAGATTGCGAAGAGCTCCAAAAAGACCTCTCCAAATTGAGGGAATGGGCGGGAAAATGGCAAATGCAATTCAATATAAACAAGTGTAAAATTATGCATATTGGAGCAAAAAATCTTAATTTCACATATACGCTCATGGGGTCTGAACTGGCGGTGACCGACCAGGAGAGAGACCTCGGGGTTGTGGTGGACAGCACGATGAAAATGTCGACCCAGTGTGCAGCAGCTGTGAAAAAGGCAAATTCCATGCTAGGGATAATTAGGAAAGGTATTGAAAATAAAACAGCCGATATAATGCCGTTGTATAAATCTATGGTGCGACCGCATTTGGAATACTGTGTACAGTTCTGGTAGCCTCATCTCAGAAAGGATATTATAGAGTTGGAAAAGGTTCAGAAGAGGGCAACCAGAATGATCAAGGGGATGGAGCGACTCCCTTACGAGGAAAGGTTGCAGCATTTGGGGCTTTTTAGTTTAGAGAAAAGGCAGGTCAGAGGAGACATGATAGAAGTGTATAAAATTATGCATGGCATTGAGAAAGTGGATAGAGAAAAGTTCTTCTCCCTCTCTCATAATACTAGAACTCGTGGACATTCAAAGAAGCTGAATGTTGGAAGATTCAGGACAGACAAAAGGAAGTACTTCTTTACTCAGCGCATAGTTAAACTATGGAATTTGCTCCCACAAGATGCAGTAATGGCCACCAGCTTGGATGGCTTTAAAAGAAGATTAGACAAATTCATGGAGGACAGGGCTATCAATGGCTACTAGCCATGATGGCTGTGCTCTGCCACCCTAGTCAGAGGCAGCATGCTTCTGAAAACCAGTTGCCGGAAGCCTCAGGAGGGGACAGTGTTCTTGCACTCGGGTCCTGCTTGCGGGCTTCCCCCAGGCACCTGGTAGGCCACTGTGAGAACAGGATGCTGGACTAGATGGGCCACTGGCCTGATCCAGCAGGCTCTTCTTATGTTCTTATGTTGTGCCTCTTGACGTGTGTGCGTTGTTGCGTGAAACAGCATACATTACGTTGGAGTTAAGTTGAGCAAGAAACTTCTTCAGAGCATTAGAGCATGTTAAGAGTCTTTATTAAGACATTATGGCCAAAGGCTTAAGAGTAAATACATGTAGAGTTTCTTCACCCCCCTTCCTCTGCTACCAACTCTTAAGCCTTTGGCCATAATGTCTTAATAAAGACTCTTAACATGCTCTAATGCTCTGAAGAAGTTTCTTGCTCAACTTAACTCCAACGTAATGTATGCTGTTTCATGCAACAATGCACACACATCAACAGTGCCAAGGACCCATATTAATAGCACCAGACTATGAGAAACCATTCATCGTGGCTACGGATGCGTCGGACCTCGCGCTGGGAGTCGTCTTGCTACAGGAGAGAGAAGGCACCAGACATTCAGTGGCGTACCTGAGTCGCAAGCTGACGCCGAGGGAGAAAAACTATTCGTCGGTCCAGAAGGAGTGCCTAGCGGTCGTGTGGGGACTGAACAAGTTGCGCCCATACGTGTGGGGACGAAGATTCACAGTGACTACGGATCATTGGGCCTTGTTATGGTTGCAGACTATGAAAAACCATAACACTATGCTGCAGAGGTGGTCCTGGGCCCTACAGGACTATCAAGTGGACTTCCAGTTCATCAAAGGCAAGGACAATGTACTGGCCGATGGACTTTCCAGGCAAGTGGCTGGGACTGCAGTGACGTGACCAGACAGAGGAACAAAGAAAGACATTTTCCCCATAGAGACTTTTATTTGTTAACGTGACGTATAAATCCTGGAACAGGAATAATTGCTGTTGTTTAAGGGGGGGGGAAATGTGATGTTCCTATATTAATGTATATATGGTAAGTGTTGGTTGTTTAGAAGATACATGGTAAGTGGAGTGAAAGAGGGGGAGTGAATGGGCAGTAGAATGCGAGATGTTTAAGGCTGAGTGTTTAAAATGGCTGAATGTATAAAAGGAAGAGTGAGAGTGGAATCTTTGGGGGGAGAAGAGAACTGAGTGGGTTGCTTGGTGGGGTTTAGAGAGTTGTTTGCCAGGAGGGAGGTGGAGTTCGGATTAGTATTGAGTAAAACCATATGCTTATGTGCCTTAAGAAGAAATCTTGTTAATCTTGTTAGCTTTGTTATCTTTAATAAATACTTAATTTGGTTTACCAAAGGCCTGATCCTTGGCTGGGGTTTCACAGACCAGAAGGGAGGGTAAGGTAATGACCAAGGCTGAAGGGAAACTGTAACAAATGGTGGCAGCGGTGAAGAGAATAACAATACCAGTATTCAGAGTCTCTGGGAATACTAGTATTGGGACGTTATTGGTGGTTGCCTAGCAGGGGGATCTGTTGAGATCTGTGCTAGAGCGGGGAGAGAAACCATAAGAGAGAGCGGTCCGGACTGGTGGAGTCCCTGGTGGTGCCTAGTGACAGGCAGTAACCACGAGCAGGTAGGAACCTGACAGGGAGAGCCAGGGAAGGAAGCCTCACAGTGAGCCCTAATTCTGCTCTGGGGATGGATGGTGGGACTTGCCTGAACTCCAGACAATGTGCAGCAGTCAGGATCCAGCAGGAGGCGATGAGGCTTCCTCCACAGAACTGATCTCCCATGTAGATGGCTGCCATGTAGGGGTGGGAGCCATGGAGTGCCACCATGCCCCCCACTATACGTTTGCGTGAGGAGGTGGTCTTTGTATAGCGCTGCCCACAAACTGGAGCTGAGCCAAGCATAGGCTGGTTTGGTCTGGCTGAACTGCTGCTGGAGGTCTCATTTGGGGGCTTCTGCTCTGGTTCATTCTGTGTTACCACAGTATCTGTGGAGAAAGCAGCTTGGCTCATTCATTTATGAAGTTCACCACACAGTCTGGTTCTTCCAGAGAGAATGGCATGTCTTACCTGTAGATTGGGGATGGCATTGGGTGATGTTGCAGAATTCCCAGCTCAGCTGCATCTCGCGGAGCACATAACACCATGGCTTGCCGTCTTTGTCTGGGTTTCTACATACACACAAAAGGGTCCAGTCCTCTCTCAACCAAGGCCAGCATTCAGCAGCCTTGCATCATCATCATCATCATTACTTACCTTCACCCAAAGGTGCCAGGGCAGGTTACAACAATTTTGAAATACAACATTAAAAATAATTATCACAAAATACCTCATTTCACCTAGCATTTCAATTTCCCTTCATCTGCCCTACTTCTTGAGTCCAGTTGTAGCCCTTCCCATTCCTGGACACAGAAGCTCCCTTTGCCCCAGAAGCTTCCCACCAACACCATGACCAGGGCCAGCCCTAGGCATGTTGCTACCTGGGGCAAAGGACAAGATGGCACCCCTCCCAATTCCATGTACTAAAGCCAACTGGGCTGACTGTTGAATTTTACTCCAACGCAGGCTACAGCATGGCCTCCTCCACTGCATCTGAGGGCTGCAGGACAGTTTAGAGGGGCCGGGGTAGGCTCTGTGTTGCACGGACCACTCTGTCCTCCAGTACCTTCGCACCACGCTCCACCCTGCAGCATCTGCCACCTGAGGCAGTGGCCTTACTCTGCCTAATGATAGGCTGGCCTATCATAACTATTACAACTACTATATAACGGCTCAGTTTCAGCTTGATCCTTGCCGGACCAGCTTCAGAGCTTTGTGTTCCTCAAAGCTGAGCCTTGGCTGCTGCCTGAATCTCATTTCACCTGGCTATATCTTGTGCCCTGGTGGGCTCTTGCTGCATTGCAGAGCACAGTATGGTCTTACCTCTAACAAATGCTTACTCTGTTCTTTGGTAAATGTGCAGACATTCCATGTTAAAACACGGCTTACCTGCAAAAGGCGTGCGCCCCCAGGCCCAGACTGACTGCATTGTCCAAAGAAAAGGAGTACTCATCAAGGAGCAAGGGGGAGTCCCAGGGCAGACAGGGTGCTCCTGAGGAACCATGGTAGGCCATGCCTCGGTATTGATGCCCATTTTCATTGTAGCAGGTCTGAGTATGTTCTAGGGAATAGAAAGTCGAGGGACTCACAAATGTTTTAAAATAATGTTAGGCTGTGAAGAAGGCAAATTAATGCCCTTGTCTGACTTCTATTACATCAGGGTGAGGAACCTTTTTCCATTCGAGGGCTGTGTTCTCTTCTAAGCAACCTTCCAGGGCCCACCTGCCAGTGGTGGGCATGGCCAGAGGCAAAAGTGGGCAGGGCAACAAATGCAAATTTTATTTTTGTAGAGTAGTCTAATTTCTACACACACTCATCCATCCATCCATCTGTCCAGACAAGCAATTGGCATTATCTGAGTTCAAGGACAAATTCCAGTCAGGCAAAAACATCCAAGAAAGTGCAAAGCAGTGCTGGTAAGAGGTTCAGCCTGGGAAGACACCAAAGGGTCTGACAGAGGGGCCCAGAATTTGGCCCCTGGGCCCGAGGTTTTCCACCCCTGCTTGAGAGCATTCATAGCCTGTTGCCTGGTACACCCAGCCTTCACTCAGCACATCTTTCTTCCTGCCTCAAAACACCCTTGCTGAAAGAGGGAGCACTGGGACTCAAAAGAGGTGGAGTCAGCCCGTTTGGGAAAACGGAAAATTCTAGGAATTCTGATGATTCCCGTTCTGTCACAGACTGTGGATGTGTATGTAATAAGCCTCTTCTCCTCAACTCCCGGTTCTTCAAAACAAAGCTGCCTCAGACCAAGGGCTCTGAGTAGTCCATTTTTGCTACACAGCTGGCTTTAAACTGGGCCTGGCCATTTTTCTTCACCACCCTGCCATGGATTTGTTTTAAGAATGTAAGAATAACCACCTTATTGATTCAGACAGAAGTCCCTCTCACCCAATATCCTCCTCATTCTTTAGGAATCTGCACCTTATTTTCCTCCATTCAGTTCTGTTATGAGTCTTCCTAATGTCTATAGAGTGTGCAGAGGTGTGGTACAATCTTCAAACTGTTTATCCTCACAGGAACCTTGTGGGGGAGGTCATTGTCTGCAAGTCTTTTCACTAATGGGAAACTGAGGCAGAGAAGTGACTTGGCTCAGAGCCAGACCGGTGAGTGTGTAACTCCGGGATGGTGACAGGTGGCTGTTTAGCCCCCAAGGGCTACGCGCAAAGGTGGGCAGAGGGCTGGTCCTGCATCCAGGAAGTGCTGGTGAATGTGACTGGGACTTGGGCTCCCACTCTCACTCACACACATGCATGTACATACACAAACTTCCTCTCCTACATACTGGAAAGACCTGAGGAGCACTCCCTTTGGAAGGCTAATCAATTGGGAAGGGGAGAATAATCTGGGAAATGGGAAGGGGATCTGCAGACACACATAAGTTGGCCAAGGGCCATAAGTTGCCTACTGGCTGTGGGTTGCCAATATGTGCTGTAGTCAACACTCTGAGGGCAGATTTCCTGGGCCCATGCCCACTGGCCCTCACACATTATATCTGCTTTGAGATGGGGCTACCAAGACTGTACATAGTACTCAAAGTATTCAGTATTGATTTCTGTATTGTTTTTCTGTTCCTTTTCTAACAATTCCTAAAATTCTGTTTGCATTTTGACAGTGGTTGCACATGTAACAGACTATTCAGGAAACTATAAAATACAGATTTCTTGACTGAGCAGAAGTACAATGTTCAGAATGGAAGAATAGGACATAAATATGATAAATGGAGTAACTTTTCCCACTGTACATCACTTTTTAATTTTGCCAACACCAATTCCCACCTTCCATTTCATTCTGAGCTCTTTAGCACCACTTCACAGTTTGGCAACTTTTAAACACGCATATCTGCAAATTTAATCATATATTTTAATACTTTACTATTTTTAACACAGTGTTTATGATGGATTTTATTCTGCCGTAAATTGCTTAGAGATGTATACGTTAATTTAAATATTTCAAATAAAAACATACCTATATCACACAGTGGCCCAGAAAACCCTTCAGGACATCCACATGCCCAGTTATGCTTCATCTCTACGCAGTGGCCTCCATTCAAACAAGGGTTTATTGCACACGCTGTGAGTCAGAGAAAGTGATATGGATCATATGAAGGATCATAGGATGCTTCAGGAGGGAGGAGCTGGAGCAGAGAAGTGGCAGGCAGACACGGAAAGGTTTATGCACCTCCCCCGCCACCCACACACATATGCACTCCAACTAAAAGTTCCCCAAAACAACTTTTCTTTTTTTATGACATGCACTTGTGAACAATGTTGACTTTCCCCCCACTGAATAATCAGAAATATAAATATAATATAGCATGGTGGTTCCCAAACTTTCCCCCCATGGACCACTGGAAAATTGCTAAGGGTCTTCGCAGACCCCCTTAATGATTTTTCTGACTGTCGCAGCACTTCTAATGCACTGTGCTAGATGCTTTTTAATTGTGTGTTTAAATCGCTTCTTTATTTCTTGTATTGGATTTTATTGTATTACAATCTGAATTCCATAGAATTCAAGTTGTAAGTATTCTTCACAGACATGCCACAGCCCACCTGAATGAAGCTCATGGACCAGTTTGGGACCACCTGATGTAGCGGATAACAGTAATGACATTTTGTGCTGCCTGGCTTTGTTAGGAAAGTGAATTAGAAACTACCTTTTGTTGATAGTTATTTCAAATGAAGCCCAGGCCATATATTTGATGACATGGGGTAGCCCTTACCTCATCTGTCTGCTTTGCACCACCCACTAATGGATAGGACCCTCCCCCTTTGTTTCAATACTGTTTGTAGCCTGCTCCGACTCAGCTCTGACCCTTTCCGTGGACAGGCTTGCAGACAAACTTCTTTCCAGCACAATGGCACTCCTCCAGCCCAGTAGGCCGATGCCACAGCCAGGTGTCCTTCCTGCCAATGTGCAGCAGTGTTTGTGTTCCAAAGCAGTGCTCTGCAAAGTAAAGACATACAGTGACCCTAGACACAGATCATACCTGTGCTCATCCAGTGCAGCCAGCCCTTTGGAGATGGACCAAAAAAGGAGGAACTACAGCTGTCTATTTATAGCAGCCTTTGCCAGTCTGGTGCCCTCCAGATGTTTTCAACTACAGTCTCATCAGCTGTGCTGGCTGGAGCTGATGGGAGTTGTACTCCAACTAGGGATGGGATTTGCTACCTAGTTCCAGTCTGTCTGAATTCTGAGAATCCGGCTTTCAGTGCCTATCTGCCCTTTTCTTGTTCCCATTTCTTTTGTAATTGCTGATCCGCTGGTTTTTTTAAATGAAAAAGAATAACGTAATTTTTAACAAATATGGTTATGAAAATGCTTATGCTGTAGGCACTTGTTCCACCTTTTTTCCATTTACAGAAATCAGTTAGGCAGATAATCGTCCATGGAGTCTGTCTCTTGCCTCAGGCTAATTGATGTACTGCTTAATGATCCCCTCCCTTAATCCTCTCCCCCAATTTTGCTATTCTTGTTGTTTTGCAGTGCTTGTGATTTTTATTGTTGAAAAGTCGACTACAACTGCTTATTTTAAATTCTTTTTTTTGGCTAAATTTTAATCTTTTTTTTTTTTTTTTACAATAATTTTTATTCAATTTTTCATAAAACATAGAAAACAAAATCATAAAACATTCAAAGACAAAAAACAAAACAAAACAAAAATGATTAAACAAAAAAAATAAAATGTTGACTTCCCATTTGTCACATATCAAATCAGTTATAGGTCTACAATATATAACAATCCTGTCTCTTAAATCATATTATAAAATCACTTTCCTCCAGTAGTTATCTTAATTAATCATCAAATCTCATAAACATTACTTTATTCTTTCCACAAAAAGTCAAAGAGAGGTTTCAATTCTTTAAGAAATATATCTATCAATTTTTCTCCAAATAAACATGTCAATTAATCCATCTCGTTAATAATTATAATAATCTTATTGTCATAACCATAGTCCAACTAAACATTTCGATTAATCCATCTCATCAGAATCTGTTAGGTCCAATAATTTCAATAGCCATTATTCCATTATCCCTATTAGTTCCATCTTCCATCTTCAATAGTCCTGTTAAGTCCAGTAATTTCAGTGTCCAATCTTCCATTATCAGTATTCCATAATAATCTTGCTGTTGTAACCATAGTCATATAATAAGAGTCTGATGGGAATTTCCTCTATCCCAAATATTTTCTTGCCATCCATTCTGAATAAGTTGCTGAAATACTGTTGTAAAGTCATATCTGTGTTCTTCTTTTTTACAAAATGCACTGGCTCATCTCTTAAGAGTTTTTCCATTGTCACATGGCTGCAGTTAATTCCATAGATTTTCTCTATATCAAGCTCCATCACATCATTCCAGTCCAGAAGATTATCCAAGCCATTGATAACTTTATCTCTAATATCTTCATTAATTTCTTCAGAGATAACGTTAAATTCCAAACAGTAGATTTTATTTCTAAAATCCATAAACTCCAGATCTTTTTCCAATTCCACATTTGTTCCAATCTCCAGGGCTTGTATCTTCCCTTTATTTTTTCTTTTCTCATCTCTGATCTCATTCTCCTCTCTCACAGGATCCCCTATTTCTTTAAGCTCCTGCGTCATTTTGCTCAGTTCAATTTTCAGCTCCTTACTACCCTGTCGCAGGGTTTGTTTCGTTATCTCAATCTCATCCATTATTTTCTGAAACATAGTTACTTCCAGATTCTCAGCCACTTTCTTGATTGCCATTTTTAAAACCACGAAAACAAAGCAAAACAAAAATAAAGAACCACTTCTTATTTCAGCAACAATTGGGTTAATATTCCAGGCTTGATGACATCACAGTATAAACAGAGCAACCTGCCTTATCTCTCTATGTTCAAGAATGCAAAACAAATTTAGTTCCCAGCATCAAAACAGTTAGTGGCGTCGTGAAGAAGCAGATTCGTCAAAATAAAATAGACCAAAAAGAGAATAGTCCTAGACAATATAATATTCCTCTGAGTAGAAATCAGGAATAGAAATCCCTCTTCTGTTTATTATCTTTAGAATGCACTTCCAGGACAGCTTTTTGCGACAGAAACAGAGATAAGCTGTTAATTTCGTGAATAACAGAAAAGAGTTATATCTCACCCAGAAGTTGTCCAAAGCCGATCAATCTGACAAATCTCCTTTTGCTGTAACAATTTAAACCAAGTAAAAAAAAATAATAGAAAGAAGGGTGCTTGCCTGTTAATCCGTTCTCTCTTTAAAGAAAAGATAAACGTATCGCTTAAGCAGATAGAGCTTGTTAGAAAGTCCGTCCGGCATTGTTGGCTGGACCTTATCTCATAAATTAATGAAATCCAGTCCTCCCAACAAAAACAGGCTTTTGAGGTTGATCTCTACGTTTCTCCCTGCCCGGGAGAAATTTCATCAGTCAAAAAAAAATGTTCTGACTGATTTATATCTGAATAAGCTTCTTCTGAGGCTGGAGCCCGTCTCAAAAGCAGGCACAAGCGAAGTCACCCTTCCCGGAAGTCACCAAATTTTAATCTTTTTTAAAAAAAAATTAAAGTAAATGCTGCTTTAATGCTGCTTGCGAACCTTAAATGTCCGTCCATCCACCAGTACAATCCACATACTCTGTAACAAAGTGTTATTTTAAGGTCCATCACAGAACACCCATGCAGAGTGTCTGCTGTGTGCAGTTTCTGTTATGTTGTTGCCACTTTGAAGAAAAATTTACAGTCTTTCATAGATGAAAAAAATTGCATTGCATTGAGATATCATTTGGCAGATTGAGAAAACTACATTTTCTTCTGTAATTTAGTTTGATAATGTACAATAACTGAAATGATTACTTAACCTAAACATTGTTTAAATAACAGAAGAATTAGAGAACAGCCAAAGTAAAAATTTTAACATGAATTTTAATGGCCATTTCTGAGAATTAACAAAACGGAGGGAGGTTCATGGATGTATATGACGATCATTATCACCTAGACAGCAAAGAATGCATCAGCTTAGAGGAAAGCCAATTGCAAAGACAATAATGTAAAATTTGGAGCAGATTTTTTGTTTAAAAAACTCTGCCGATGACAGCTGCGACCCACCACAAGAAATAAATGCGGTCCGAAAAGACAGTAGATTGTCAGATTATGTAAAAATCCAGTAATAAATCCAATTTAGCGGATATTCTCCACCATCCCTAAATCTAACACACCTAGAAGGCACTAGGTGAGCAAAGATTGATTTATAGGAAGTCTCATGGCACTCACTAAGATCTGAAGATAGTCAGGTCTTTATAAATGCGAGTACTACGTCATGATCCTTAAAAAAATCTCCATACTACTTTGGAGCTTTTTGGTACCAGGAGGAAAAGGAGCTGTCAGCCCCGACAATGTGATGTTCTGGAGGTCCACCAGCCCTTTTTGTAATGGAGGTATGGCTCTCAGCCATGCTGCTTCACGCATTGGGGGCTCTCGGCCTCAGGGTGCAGACTGATGAGTTCACATTTGTCCAGTATAAAGGCCATTTTTAGTTGATCAGCATGCCAAGGGGGGTGGGCACATAACCAAGGTCAGGACTAACGCCTCAAGGAGCTAGATATGGTCTATAGTTCCAGGATCCAGTCTCAGGTACCTTTCTCACAGTGTTTCCCATGGAAGCCAGTTGTACAGATGCAATGGAACCCAGTTCGCCTAGCTTCACAGACTCCACCATTCTGGCATGGGTTACGGTCACAGTGTCCTGCCAAATTAAAACAAAAAAAGAGTTAATCACACTTAGCTAGAAGTCCCAGGCTTGGGCTGTGTCAAGGGTGGAGATCCTTTTTTCAGCCCAAGAGACACATTCCCTTTTGGGCAACCTTCTGAAGGTCACATGTCAGTGGTGATCAGGGACAGAGGGAAAAGCGTGTGGAGAAACAAATGTGAACTTTACCTTTGTACAACAAGTCTAGTTTCTACATGCACTCACACACTCTTCTCAGTCCTCCATCCAAATCAGCAAGAAGCACTGTCAGAGTTCAAGGACACATTCCAGCCAGACAAAAACAGTAGTGGTGCGAAGCTGGGAAAATGAGGGGGTGTGGCCTAAGGCAGTGGTGGCTGGTGCCCATTGGGACTGGGGGGGTCAGAAGACAGGGAGGCCAACTTAAGCAGAACCAGAGCCAATGACAGGCGGAGCCAATGAATTCTAGTTTGTCCTCATCCTCCTCTGCTGAGTTTTATAAGGGCAACACTGAGACTAAGGAAGAGGAATGACAGGCAGTGCCACTTCCTGGACTGGTTGAAAGTAAGAAGGCAGGCAGATGACGGCTTGCTGAGGGCAGACTGAGGTGGGTGAAGCACTGCTTCATTTCCCCAAACGAATCAGCCTTCACTGGCCTGAGGAGAATTCCAGGGGCCAGATAGACAGGCCTGGAAGGCCTCATTGGGTCACCAGGACTGAGGTTCTCCACTATGTGGGCTATGTGGGCACTAGAGTGAAAACTGGACACCGCATGCCACTTGCCATAATGCCCAACACTGTTGGTGGCTGTACAAATTGAGACTTGCTTTATTGGGAACCAGTAGCACTGTAGACTCAACAACTGAGGGACTTGCACAGATCCTCTTTGCTCCAGCAGCCTTTTGGATGGCTTCTTCAGTTCCCACCACTGACTCACCTCTTGGCCTTTCCTCTTTCCCACAGTACCTCCATTTTCCATTTCGGTCATAGTTCTCTGTGGTGGCACACCTGATAGAGAAATGTTTTGAGTCATAGAAGGAATACCTAGAAGCTGGGCCTAATCCAAAATGGGAAGTTGCAACTAGTCACAACTTCTCCCACATACCTCAGAGTATGTCCCCTCTCCCCTTCCAGCATGTTCCATTATTCATACTCTCCATATGACCCCAGCTCTTTCTGTGAAAAGATGCTTACCAAGGCTGAGGATTTAAGAGTATGCTACTCTGGATGCAGGAATGGTACATTTTACGTTGGTAGCGGAAAGGGAAATGGCAGGGCTCGTCGTTGGATGGCATCTCTGCAAGGCAAAAGTAGATAAGGCTGCTTCCACTGCAGATACAGGCTCAAAAAGGGGAAAAAACTATAAAGGCTGGCATATAATTCTCCTGTTCCTCCTGATTACCTAGCAGGAGTTGTCCTGCTCCTTCTCCCTTTCCTCAAAGGAGCACTTCCATTGCAGGAAAACCACTTTTCTTCAACAATAGGTCACAAACATTGACTCAGTAAATGCCATTTCTTTTCCCTGGCCAAGCTAGCAGATCCATTCCTGCAGCACTATGTATTGCTGCACTACCGTGTGCAGTGTGGTTGTGAGAGAGTCACTCATGGGCACTTACTGGCTAGTGTCCATGGTGTCACTGGTGACACTCCTCCCTCACACAGCCCATAATCATAATTCCATTGCTAATGTTCTGACAGAAGTACCATTATATATTATGTAGCCAAAACAGCACTACCCATACACAAGAGGATGGTCTCAGCAGACTTGGGGAAACTCCAAGGAAATGCATAATAAATAAATTAATCATTAGAAAGAAAACTATCCCACTGAGAACTGAGCATACTCAGGGGCTATGGAATGCTGACAGACTGTTTTGGGGGGTGGGGTGGAAAATGGGATGGGAGGGGCAATGGAATGGAGTATTACGGAGGGTGGCACTGAATAGGAACACTCCAACGGTAACATTTTATTGCAGGTTTCTCTTTACATTCCCTCTATTTCCAACATTCATGATATTTCCAACATTTATTATGTTTTAGTGTGTTTTTAGTGTTTTTGTTTGCTGCCCTGGGCTCCTATTGGGAGGAAGGGTGGGATATAACTTTTAATAAATAAATAAATAATAATAAAATTCAGAAGTAAGTGCCTGCCCTTATATAGCAGCAGCAGCACAGCAGCAGTAATAGCAGTAGTAGTAATAGTAATTTTTATTTCGGTCAGAGACCAGCAAATATTCCTTATGTAGCCAGCACAGCACCATTGATGCATCAGAGGTAGGCATCAGAAGCCTTGAGAGTACACAAAAATTTACAGAAGTAGACAAAAATTGAATAAACTCCACTGAGTGGGCAATCACCCCGCAAATAAGCCATTGAGGACTCAGTCAGTTCCGTGGCCACTGAATGCTGACTGTTCATTGTGGTGGGGCGGGGCAGAGAAATGGGATGTAAAAGTAGGGAGACGGAAAATAGAATACAGAATCCTGGCAAAGGCCATGGATGGCTGGCTGGTTGGAACCCTGAACACTGTCTACTACACCATTTTGTTACATGTCACACTTGTTCTTTTCAGTGTTCTACTACACTATAACATTTTGTTCCACATTTCACATTCTTTTTAGGAAGATATTGCTGTTTTTTAATAACCTTGTACTGTTCCAACAGAGGTACTTACGTAGCCGGTTACATTCATATTTAAAACAAATACTAGCAAATACCAGCAAGAATACTCACTTGCCTGAACAGTCCTTTGCCCTTTTGTGAACCTAAGCTGTGAGCTCTTCTCTGCAGTGCTCAAGAACACTTCAACCCATTTTTAAAAAAATTAAAAGCTGTGAATAGTTAATTCAGGCATGGTTCTAAATTCTGAAACAAGGATCCCATTCCTTCACTTCTATTGCATGGTAAATGAACATTGCACTACTTAAGTGCTAAGGGGTGGTGGAAGAGGAGGGGGATAACACCCACTTTCTTGGTGATCTGGAAAAGCCCAGCAGAGTCTCAACCCTTGAAACTCGAGTTCATGTTGTGGCTACTGTTCCTTCACTGGCACCAAACAAGGAGCTGAAACTCACCTTTATGCTTCGTCTTAGGTGCTCTCCTATGGTGATCCTGCCAGGAAAATAAAGATAAATGGCTATGTTGTTGCATATACCTCTTTTAGTTCATACACATTATTTTCTGCTTTAGGAAAACAAACATGGTAAAGGACTGTTTGGCGCGGCTTGCACTGAATTGGCCTACAAAGCTACAAATGACTCACATCAAAGACTCCAGTGCACATGCATTCTACACAGTAGAGGCTGATCCGCTAGGGCTACTGGGGTATAGTCCTCCCAAGCAGAATTTCAAACAGTTTTTAAAAATTCTCCCCATCTCAAAACCACATACTCTTTCCGGTCCCACAGACTTTTTATACTTCTATGAACTTACAGAGGCTTATGGAAGCATTTCTGTCAATCTCCTGTTCCCTTCCTGATCAGGTCTCTGCACCACTCAGCCAATCCTAATCCAAAAGTATAGCTATGGCAAAGAGGTCCCTCCCTCTACATATACATTTTTAAAGGCATTCAGACCAATTTTTTTTTAAAAAAATGCAGTATCAATGATTTATCAAATATCTATCCCATTTAGTTCTGCAACACCTTTAAATTGTAAGGGGGAAGATATAGTTTGAGAGATAGATTACCATTTTAATGAATCCTAGACCAGGGTTTGAATCCTCATATAGCCATGAAGCTCACTGGGTGACCTTGGGCCAGTCACTGCCTCTTAGCCTCAGAAGAAGGCAATGGTAAACCATCTCTGAATACCACTTACCACAAAAACCCTATTCATAGGGTCACCATAAGTCGGAATCGACTTGAAGGCAGTCCATTTATTTTTTTATCTGTAATTTGTAATGTTTTTTCAAAAAATCAGAGCTGTCACCTGATTAAAAGAAATATTTATTTATTCTTCATATTATTTTGAGTTAGTTGAATTATCAATTAATAGTGCAGTCTTTGTCATGTCTATTCAGAAGGGGCAGAGCAATCCAACTCAGGGGAAGCCGATGGAAAGGGTGCCGACAGAGGAGGTGCCGGTGGGAACCTCTATGGCATTCATTTGCTCTTCAGGAGCTGCTGGGCCGGCAGAATGTCAGCTCAGTCTCAGCTGCATGCATGAAAAAGGTGGTTCTCATGAATACCCCTACTGGTGAGTAAGCACTCTCCATAGACTGTCATTATAATTATTTTCTTAGACTGACCTTTTTCTCTGCATAACTTTGGCCTGGATTGGGACCTACAGAAGTGATCCAAACAGGAGTTGGGTGTTGTGTAAGTCCCCTCCCACCCCTCCTTCGACACCCCCCCCCAAATGTCCCTATTTTGGGCCTTGCACCAGCTTCTGCCATCATCCCTTCCACTGGACTGGGCTTCCCTGGCGGACCCCGGCCGAGTCCAGCTCCACTGCAGCTGAGCCAGGGTGAGAAGACCTTGCCAGCTTAGCCAGAGGTCTGCCATATCCAATTCCCCTCAGCCCAGCATAAATACAAGTTGGATTGTGCCCTAAAACCCAGAGGTGTGACTTACTCCAGGTAAGTGTTTATTGCAGCCTAAATCTGCACATGAATAAAAATGGTTCTGAAGCCAAAAGCATCCCTTTGTTCTTTTTTTGATAATATTCACATGTGTTGGAGGAAGCATAATCTTAGCAGAGGCATCCCTTCCTCTGTGTGTGTGGGGTGGGTGCTTGCCATGTGAGTATTTGTGGTTTTTTTTAATTATTTGTTTCATTTTTTAAAAAAAAGTAATTATCTAGCTAATTAATCAATTAAAAATGCAGCCATAGTTTTAATGCATAGTTAATATTCTGCATTTTCATTTTCTCCTGCCGCTCTCATCAACTTGGTATCCTCCAGCTGTTTTGGACTATAACTCCAAGGCTTGGTAGGGCTGACAGGAGTTGTAGTCCAAAACATCTGAAGGTGCCAGATTGGTAAAGGTTGCTCTGCTTGTTTTGACTGATTTTGCAATTGTTTCATAATTTGTCATGACATGTTGGTTTTAGCAAATAAATATTATCTATCTATAAAACCCCAGGTCTGCTTGTACAATGGTATTGTAAAAGTTGTGTGCGTGTTGTGTGTGAGAGAAACAGTACCAAAGGCTGTTGCACAGTCTATAGCAATCTTACAAGGTGGCATAACGTTTCCTCCTACTCCCTCCAGCTGAGGGCTGAGACCCCAACCAAGGAGCAAAGAATAGCTGGAAAGAGGTGAAGCAACAAGGACAAGTGCAAAAGAGATGGCTGCTGTTCTTACATGATGTATACAGCAGGGTTGCCAGTGTGGTGTTTCTAGATGTTGTTGGACTACAACTCCCGTTATCCCTGACTGCTGGATAAACTGGCTGGAACTAATGCAAGTTGGGAGATCCCCATGTTGTTGGCTACTCCTGATGTCTATGCACACAGAGCCCATAGTAAGGGGGACAGGAGTGAGGGGGGAGTGCTCTCTTATGAATATATACACATGACACACCAGGCTGAGGAGTCCCCACCCCAAGATTATATCCCCTTAAATTATGGAGGTATTGACAACACAGCAGGACTGGTTGTTTGCCACTTTCTTTTTTTAAATAGCACAATAGACATGTCTCCAGTGCTGGAGAAAGAAATACCTTAGCAGTACATTTTAAAAAAGAAAGTTTGCAAAATTTTGAGGCAGTTCTGTGGGGGAGGAAGTAGACTAGGATGTGTTTTCAAGGTTTTATATTAGATTTTTGATTTTGTTTTTGAGGGGTGACTTTTTTTTCAAAGGCTCCATGAGGGCTCCCATGAGAGCAGTAAAGAGGAACTGCTCACTCAGCCTCTAAAGCCAGAAAAATAAATGTAAAGCTTTTAAAATCTTTCACATCTTTTTGTGTAATCATTGGGAGGAGATAGGAATGTGCTGCTGGTCACTAACCCACAGAGCTTCCACACAAGTCTGTGTGTGTGTGTGTGAGAGAGAGAGAGAGAGAGAGCCACAACAAAATACAGTGCGTTGAATGCTGAGGAAGCACAATTTCTCCACAATGGGCACTGGAACAACTGAGAAAACGGTGTGTTCTTCTGTAATAAAACAACACACCAGAAAGGCTATACCAGAATAAAGCATCATATCTCCTTCCTTATACTGGGCTTGGGTCACTATTATTTATTTATTTATATTCCACTCTTCCTCCCAGAAGGAGCCCAGGGCAATGGGGGTCAAATGCAATTCAGTTTGCATTTAAAAGTTAACCAACAAAATTTGCACTTTGCGAAACAATATACACCTAGTCTTAACATTCACACCAGTCTGAATTTTAGGATATACTTCTCCAACTGAACAATGTGTGCAAAAATGCACATATTAGAGGAAAGTGTGCATGAAAAATGCATATGTTAGTGAAAACAACATGCAAAAATGCCTTATACTGTACTGAGGAAAGCTGCTTGCCAAAATGTGTATCTTTGGCAAAATCGCGTACAAAAACGTGCATATTAAGAGAAATGTACACTAAAATGCTGATGAATTTTCATGAGGACTTAAAAAAAACCTGTACTGATGCAGGAAGGTGGCGAACTGAACTTTTGTTTGGAAAAAGGTGAAACTGCGAGAAACCAACATGGACACGCTTGTCCATCCCACTAGGCCTTTGCATTTCAGTCCAGAAAGTGGCAAGTTACAAGTCTCAGGAATGTGGAGCCCAACCTATAGATGCAGTTCATAGGAACATAGAATAGCAGAGTTGGAAGGGGCCTACAAGACCAATGGGTCCAACACCTACTTAAAGCATAAATCCACCTTCAAGCAGGGGGAGGGGCTAGCACTTCACTTCAGGCCCTAAGACTCTGGGCCCTTCCTCATGCCTATTTTATCCTGCATAGCTTACCAACCAAAACGTCTTCCCTTTTCCCTTTCTCCTGCCAGTTCTCACGCCAGGGACAAAAGGCTTATCACTTTAGTAGGCAAGCTGCATTTACGTAAAAGTGGGGCATGAGATGTTTGGTATAAACTATCGTTGGCCTAGAGGGCTTAAGTAGAAAGGGAGGGATCAAAAGCATGTTAAATGGGAATCTCACCGGCAATGGCTCCGCTGGATTCAGAACCACAAAGAGCAGCAGCAGCAGTAGGGATGTCATGACGTTGCCTGGGCAAGAATGAAATGGTGAGGTTTGCGCTCTGTTTCAGGCAAAGCAAACAGTCCCGGATCGATACAACTGAAAGCAAAGGTCTTTGGGTGGGATTTAATAAGCAGCGTGGGGATTGCAGTGCGGGAACAAACAGTAGGCCAAAAAAAGGACTCGACTGGGACCCAGATATAGATTTGCTGGGCGCTCCCAACAGGACCTCTGTGTGTCCAAACAGACCATCGCTGCAGTCAGCACAAAAAACAGATGCCTTGCGCAAAATGTAGAACTGTTAGCTGAAAGATTTGCTAGGGCAGGGGGAGCCTTGTATTGCTACAGACTTACAAATCCATCTGCTGAAATATCAGTTACAGAAGGGGATGGTCACTGGCAGAAGTCTGTTGGCTAGAGATTTTGTCCAGCTGACTGTGCCTTACTCCATCTACCTATACTGTAAGTGTTTTCTCTTCTGTAGCTAATGTTGAGTACACACGACACATTTAAAGCCCAGTTTAAGCACATTCCCTTATCCCAAAGAACCCTGGGAACTGTAGTTTGTTAAGAGTGCTGGGAACAGTAGCTCTCGAAAGATACACTATAGTTCTCAGGATTCTTGGGGGGGGCAGGGATGTGCTTTAAATGTAGGCTTGTACTCAATAGTTTAGTTAAGTTTATCACTTCACAGAACCAGAAGGAATCCCAAAGCAATTTACAAGAACAATTAAATACAAAAATGCAATATATAATAGAACAGCCATTAAAACAATAGCAGGGCTGGTGGGTGGTTGGGGGGTGCATTGGAGAATCGGCACAAGGGGAAAAGGTTAGCTTCCATCCCTCTGTACCGCAGCCTTGATCCCCTCCAGACGACCTGTTTATTAAGTATTCATCATGATTTGCTTCCACAAAGCTTACATGGTCGTTGAACTACTGTATGCCTGGTCGTCACTGAGCATGATTTGTTTGCAGAGCGGTTATACAACAACGAGCATTCATCCTGATTTTTTTTGCAGGTTTTTACACGTCTTCCCAATGGTCATTTGTTTATTCCACACTTTCCAATGCATTTCCCCATCACTTTCTAAACTGCAAAAAGCCCCATTCTTTTAAAAAATGGATTTGTTGCGACAGGGTGACAGAGCGCTTTAATCTAGTTAGAATGCGCAAACCTAAAATCCCAGTATGTACTTGAATCCTTCCCACAAAATAGCTGTCTGGGGGCACCCCAAGATGTCAGGCGATCTAATTGCAGACTTCCCACTTCATGTGACATTTGAACCTTTTTTCCCTAGCTGTGTCTGCTTCCTTCCCTTTGTTAGTAGCGCTGTTTTCTGTTTTCCCATTCCAAATTCAAGCCCAGAAGCCCTCCCAACAAAATCAACAACAGTCCTTGGGAAAGGACTGTATCTCAATGGTAGAACTTCTGCCTTGCATGCAGACAGTCCCAAGTTCAATCCCCACATCTTGAGAGACACCCTGTCTGAAACGCTGAAGAGCTGCTGCCAGTCAGTGTAGATGGTACTGAGCTAGATGGACCAATGGTCTTGACAGAGTACAAGGAAGCTTCCTGTGTTCCCGCAACAAGTGGATAATCAAAAGTCTCCTGGTGAAGGGTCTCCACGATGGCACGTATAGGTCTTGTTTGTGAGCATTCTTAAGGATTTTAGAGTTAATTGGACTTTTAATACAATATATGGTCAATAGTTACTCATTTGATATGGAAATCTTTCATCCAGGTCATGTTTTTGTTGGGAGCAAGCTTTTTGTGGGGAATGGGGCACAGGTAGGGACTGGGGTTAGGAGGAAAGAACGGGCACTTTCCTTATTTTCCCTACCTGATACCCTGGCTTTTAGCGACCTCTCAGACTTGTTGGGCCTTTCATACAAAATAAGTAGTGGAATGAGGAGGTTACGTTAGAATCTAATTTAGAAAATTTTATTTCCCTCATTATTCATCCTAGAAACCTGTGTCAAATTTTTGGTATTAATTTCAAAGCCTTTTCATTGCTTAATGTCATATGATGGTGAAGATAGCCTTTTGTGTTTCAAATTGGAGGTTATGTTCTATTGCCATTTTGGGTGCATTAACAGTTGAATCTGAAACTGCAGTTTGATGTAAAGTCAAGACTGATTACACTATGTTGCTACTTCAGCAATGACTCTTGGCCTGCCCAAGATGCATGTTTTCAACCTGCTATGTTTAAACCATTTCATTTAAGGCAAGGTGGGCATGGTCAATTAAAAACATAGAGCACACCTAGAATTTTGCTAGAATATATTTCACCTCCCACTGTCTTATATTGTGCAAACTGAGACATTCTTGATGTCCACTGGAGATTAGTCTGCAGAATAGTCAGTGCCATTATTACACAATTATTTTTGGAGTTTTTTTAGTGTAAATTTTGCAAAGTGTTGCTGTACTTCACATATTCAAAGAAACAGAAGCAAAAGAAAATGATTTCCTATAGGAGAATAAGCAAACTTGCATGTTCCCTTTAAGGAATATTTGGGAAATATCCCATATACCTGTTTACCAGTGATGTAACTTCCTAAAGGGTGGGGTTACCCGGCTTTCTCTTCCTCCTCCTTTGTCTGGTAGTTTTTGCATAGACTCCATTAAGCCTGAGAAGAGTGAAGCATGCACGTGCTCCTCTCCAAGATGACCATTATCATGGACTGAGACTTCTACTTTTCTATCTAAGTTAGAGTCTATGTTTCCTGAACATGAAAGTCATGAGTAAACATTCTTTATCTTTTACTTAAGAAGATTGTGTCTGTTATTATTTGTGTCTGAGGGAAAGGGTGGTCTGGTTGATTCTCATCCCGCTGCTTGCATTTATATCTCTGCGAAGAAATAGGACCACAAAACTATTCCTATTTCACATATATTTTTAAAATGCCAAACAGAAACTTCACTAAAATTGCGAAGTAAATCAGACATATTTAAAGTGAATATCTGAACTATATCAACTGTCTTAATAATGTTGCTTCCTTCCTGCTAAAACAAGATCAGCACAGCACATTTCTTGTTTCTGTTATTTGCACTAATTGCAGGTGTTGCCACCACTCACAATATGCGCAGAGGCACATGTTACCAAATTCTTCCAAGCTACACAGGATGTGGATTGGACTGTGAAAGCCCAACCCAAATTGTGTTTGCATTTTGACAAATCTGTAGGGCAGTCCAATATCTCAGAGAGGAGGTCAGGTCTCCTGATCCCCTGGTGCATTCACTATAGCTGCCCAATTCCCCTGCTTTTTAAAGTTTGATAGAAATATCTGTGGGCTATAGGTACGTTCTTAAACCGTAAAGTTTTTTGCCTATTAGTGAATTTCTCTGCTTTTTAATCCGGCAGGTAAGAAATGGGATCCTGTGCAAGTTTGCTGAGAATGGATTGATAATTTGCATGCTTATTGAGTCCAGTGGGATTTACTCCCTGCAATCATGCTTAGGATAGGTAAAACTGACGGGGGGGGGAAGGGATGGAGGACTGGAGTGGGCAGGGGAGGAGGAAGAAGGAAGAGGGGAGGGGAGGAGGAAGGGAGAGGAGAGGGAAAGGAGGAGAAGGCAGATCTGATAATGTGCATGCTTATTGAGTTCAATGGGATTTACTCCTATGCAATCATGGTTAGGATAGGTAAAACTGACCATGGGGGAGGAGGAGGAGGACGGGAGAGGAGAGGGAAGGAGAAAGGAAGATGGAGAGGGGAGCAGAAGGGGGGAGGGAGAAGGAGGGGATTGGAGGGGGAGAGGCAAAGGAAGGGGGAGGGGAGGGCAGGTTTGATCATTTGCATGCTTATTGAGTTCAGTGGTATTTACTCCTGTGCAGTCATTATTAAGATAGGTGAAACTGACCATGGGGAGGAGGATTAGATGGGGAGGGGGAGGCAAGAGGAAGGGGATAGAAGGGAGGATGGGTTTTATAATTTGCATACTTTTTGAGTTCAGTGGGATTTATTTCTGTGCAATCATGTTTAGGATAGATTAAACTGAACTGGGGAGGGGCAGGGAGGAGGGGGACGGGAGGAGATTGGGCAGGTGGGCACTGGGCAGTGGGGAAGTCCCTTTTCTTTCCAAAAGGAAAACACTGTGAACAGTATCATTGCTTTTCAGCGTTTCCCCCACCTTTTATTCTACCACAGGCACATGTAGCCTCCTACCCAAATTTAAACCAAAGCTCTCCCTGGCCACATCCACACCAGACCTTTATGTCACTTTAGACAGTCATGGCTTCTCTCAAAGAATCCTGGGAAGTGTAGTTAGTGAAGGGTGTTGAGAGTTGCTATGAGATGACCTGTTCCCCTCACAGAGCTTCTATCAGAGTGGCTGACTGTTAAACCACTCTAGCCACTGGAGCTCTGTCAGGGGAATAGGAATCTCCTCTCAGCATCCTTCATAAACTACACTTCCCAGGATTCTTTGGGGGAAGCCATGGCTGTCTAAAGTGAAATAAAGATGTGGCCTGGATGTGGCCCCCTGATTAGGCAAGCCAAGCAGCTGTGAGTCTGGCATTTAGAACACTGACAGTTGGTTCTTATGGAGCATGCCCAACATTATCATTGAGTTCCATGTAAAATTTATTAAATTAATTAAAAATCAGCCAGGCATTTCTTTACCTTTTAAACTGCAAAAGATGAAGAACAGAGTACGGGGCAAGGTCAGTAATAGAATTACAGGTACTCTGTGAGCATGTCTGATTTTTAATGAATTTCAACAGATTATGAGAACTCTGACAGAATAAAGTCCAAACCTGTTTTTTTTCTCTTTTTACACTTTGAACTCTTGATTCTCTCTGACTGTTTTATGTATCGCCAGGAAAATTTAGAGGGTTGTTAAGCAAGCGTTTCTGAGTTCAGGACTATAAGTTTTGTAAGGTTTTGTTTTGAAATGAGCTTGCGGGAAGCATCAAAATGGCATGGGGGGTATTATCAATTTAACATTGCAGAATGCAAAAAATCCATGCTGGCTATAGTATACAGCCACTCTTGTGGCTGTATAATAAATTTAACTGCATCTTTACAAATCCATTTTTCACTAAATAACATGGTGTTCTTGTTCTCTCTAATGTGGCAGGATCGAAAAAATGAAGCAATAATGTTGCATCAGAGTGGTGACACAACTCAAACAGGAATGTGCATATCGGAACATGAACAAAGTTTTAATTATTTATTATTTATTTATTTATTTTATTACATTTCTAGACCGCCCTATAGCAGAAAGCTCTCAGGGCGGTGTACAACGAATAAAATCACAATTAAAATATGAGCAAGTGTGAAAAATATAACATGATAAAAATCCAAAATAGAATTGCCATGAGTTTATAAATTAAAATCCATATTAGGTTTAAAATTAAATTTAAAATGTTTAAAAAGCCTGGGCGAAAAGGTAGGTTTTTACCTGGCGCCGAAAAGATACCAAAGAAGGCGCCAGGCGTATCTCGTCTGGGAGGGCATTCCATAGTTCGGGGGCCACCACCGAGAAGGCCCTAGATCTAGTTGTTGATCTCCGGGCCTCTTTATGAGTTGGGACCCGGAGAAGGGCCTTCGACGTCGAGCGTAGAGAACGGGTAGGTACATAGCGAGAGAGGCGTTCCACCAGGTATTGCGGTCCGATGCCGTTTAGGGCTTTATAGGTAAGAACCAACACTTTGAATCTGGCCCGGAAACATATCGGTAGCCAGTGCAGCTGCGCCAGGACAGGTGTTATATGGTCAAATTTCTTTGTCCCAGTGAGAACTCTGGCCGCAGCATTTTGCACTAGCTGAAGTTTCCGAACCGTCTTCACAGGTAGCCCCACGTAGAGTGCATTACAGTAGTCCAATCTAGAGGTTACCATAGCATGGATAACTGAGGCGAGATTCTCCCTGTCCAGATAGGGTCGTAGTTGGGCTACCAGCCGAAGCTGGTAGAATGCATTCCGTGCCACCGAGGCTACCTGAGCCTCAAGTGACAGGAGCGGATCTAATAAGACCCCCAAACTACGTACCTGCTCCTTTAGGGGGAGTGTAACCCCATCTAGGGCAGGTCGAACGTCAACCATCTGGGCAGAGGGCCCTCCCACCAACAGCATCTCAGTCTTGTTAGGATTGAGTTTCAGTTTATTAGCTCTCATCCAGCCCATTATCGCGGCCAGGCAGCGGTCTAGTACATCAACAGCCTCACCTGACGAAGATGAAAAGGAGTAGTAGAGCTGCGTATCATCAGCATATTGCTGGAAACGCACTCCAAAACTCCTGATGACCTCACCCAGCGGCTTCATATAGATATTGAAAAGCATGGGGGACAGAACTGAACCCTGTGGGACTCCATATTGGAGTACCCAGGGACTCGAGTAATGTTCCCCCAGCATCACCTTCTGGAGACGATTCCCGAGATAGGAGCAGAGCCACCGCCAAGCAGTGCCTCCCACTCCTAAATCCGTAAGTCGCTCCAGAAGGATACCATGGTCGATGGTATCAAACGCCGCTGAGAGATCAAGGAGAACCAACAGAGTTACACTCCCTCTGTCTTTCTCCCGACAGAGGTCATCATACAGGGCGACCAAGGCCGTTTCTGTACCAAACCCCGGCCGAAAGCCCGATTGAAATGGGTCCAGATAATCAGTTTCATCCAAGAGAGCCCGGAGTTGGCGAGCGACCACACGTTCTAGGACCTTGCCCAGGAATGGAACATTTGCTACCGGCCTATAGTTGTCCAAATTATCAGGGTCCAAGGAGGGTTTTTTTAGGAGCGGTCTCACCACCGCCTGTTTCAGGCAGGATGGGACCACTCCCTCTCGTAAAGAGGCATTAATCACCTCCTTGGCCCAGCCGGCTGTTCCATTCCTGCTAGCTTTTATTAGCCATGAGGGGCAAGGATCCAGAGCAGAAGTGGTCGCCCGCACCTGTCCAAGCACCTTGTCCACATCCTCGAGCTGTACCAACTGAAACTCATCCAGTAAAACAGGACAAGACTGTGCTCTGGACACCTCATTAGGATCAACTGCTACAATAATGGAGTCAAGGTCCCGGCGGATGTTCATGATCTTATCACGAAAGTGTCGCGCAAACTCATTACAGCGGGCAATTGATGGTGTTATTGCGTCCTGGGAACCAGAGTGTAAAAGTCCCCGGACAACTTTATAAAGTTCTGCTGGGCGGTTAAGAGATGACTGAATAGAGACAGCAAAGTATTGCTTCTTTGCTGCTCTCACTGCCTTCACATAGAGTTTGGTAGAGACCCTCACAAGTGCATGATTACAGCCGTCGGGAGTTCGCCTCCATTTGCACTCAAGCCGTCTCCTTTCTTGCTTCATCACTCTTAGCTCCGGGGTAAACCAGGGAGCCAATTGAGTTCTGCAACGGAGAGGGCGCACCGGGGCGATCGTGTCAACTGCCCGGGCCATTTCTGTATTCCACAGTGTGGCCAGGGTTTCGACAGGACCGTCAATTCTATCAGCCGGAAAATTCCCTAGAGCCATCAGAAAACCCTCAGGATTCATTAGTCTCCGGGGACGGACCATCTTAATTGGTCCTCCACCCTTGCAGAGGGGAGAAGACAATGTGAGTCTAAACCTTAATAGGCGGTGATCTGACCATGACAAAGGAATAGATGTAAAATTCCTCACTCTCAGATCACCATCCCCTAATCCAGAGGCAAAAATCAAGTCCAGAGTGTGCCCCGACACATGCGTAGGGCCAGTAGCAAACATATAACATATGGCAGTGGTAAATATGCTCTGGGTAAGGTGGCACAGTGTGAATCCTTCTTGCCATGAAGACAATGGCAACCATCTCATGTGTAAATGCTGGTGCAGACAAGCCCATAACTAAGGGCAAAAAGTTTGCCATGTTAAACACTACAAAATAATGTGCCTATAAGCATGTGGCTCTTCAGAACACATGTTCTCCTGTATCTTTAGAAATATGCATCTCTTCTTTTCTTTCTATAGTGTTCACCAGGAGACACCAGTATACATGGTGTCATGCATTTGCCACGTTAAGTATGAATCAGACAGAAAATTTTCTCCAGAATTAGCTCAGGACCCTCTTCCCTGCATCATTATTCATCTTTTTGGAGTATTCATTCCAGCATCACTCCCTAAAATGGCTTGTTCCAAATGATCCGTCCCTGTTTCTTTATTTAGAAAGATAGGTACACACTTGTAACTTAAAACTACAATGTTGTACACTTATTTGGGAGTAAGTCTGATTGAACTCAGTGGAATTTGCTTCCTAGTGCATAGGCTCAAATGATTGTTTTGTAGGTATATCATCTCAAAACTGTAGACCATAAGATGTTGTGTATGGGACAGTTGGAAAGAAAGAAACAACATTTTGTTTGCAAAACAAGAAGATGTAAAGAGGACACATACAAGAGCGTAAGTGGCAATATGAAGGTTCAAAGCAGGGATGCATATTTGGAGCATTTGTTGGTATTGTTATGCTCTCCCCACTTCCCCAAGCAGAGAGAAGTTCCAGGGGCAGACAGAAAACACTGGAGATGTATCTTGTGTTTGTAATATTTGCTTTATTTACAAATCTAAAAGTGGAGCATAAGTGGAAACAAACAGGCACTTAGATAAGGAAGCAGATCCTCTTCCCACATCAGAACCCCAAAAAGAGATAATTCCTGTATCCAACGGTGTTTCACCTTCAGCCAACTCACAACCCCCTCTGACTCTGTTTCTAAATCCAGTTTTGAAACTGCTGTCTCTCTCTCTCACACACGATCTGTCAACCCCTACACATATCAGACCCCATCCCTGCAAATTGTCAATTCAGTAAACATCCAGCATCATCAGGTTCTTTTGCCCAATCCCTATTTCCCACCCTGACAGTACAATCCTACACCTGTCTACTCAGAAGTAAATCCCACTGAGTTCAATGGGGCTTACTCCTAAATGAGTACAGGATTGCAGCCTAGGTTACCTTTGGCAAAACATAGCGTTGTAGATCCACTCACAGACAGCAACCTTATAACACTGTACGGGACTTTTGGCACAGGCAGGAGGAGCCCTATAGGTTGCAGAGGTGGTGTCTCCCAGAAAATTGACTTGTGGATGTGTCCCATGTGTCTAACAACCAACAACTGCTGTTGAGGAAGTGGGATGACTGTTTTCTGTAACATCAATCTTCATGGAGTGTCCACAGAATATAACAGATATCACATAACAGGAAGTCCATAAAACTGATACAGTACCATATATTTGTTTTGCTATCTATGTACAGCAGTGTCCAGGACTTAAGTTCTGCACTAAGGTTCTTCATGTCCCAGATATCCTGGTAGACATCCAGCAAATTAATTCATTTCCTCAAGATTATTTCCAGAGCAGACTTTGAAGGGCTTACCTATCCCACTTAGCCAAATAAATATTGCAATGATCATGAAGCCTCTGGACCTGATGAACTCCATTACATCCTCTTTCCCTGATTTCTGATTCTTGACTGCCAAACTTCTCTTTCAGCCTTTGTCTCTGCAACAAGCACACCTCTGTGTTGCTCCACAAGTCACTCCTCTGCCCTACTGCCTTTTGGACACCCAGTCTGCTTATACTCCTCTCTAGACTTGTTTCTGCTTCCACTGCCTTCAGATTGTCTCTTTGACTACAGATTTGATCTGATCTATGGACTCTGCAAACATTCTGATTCATTCCCACATACCTTGGCTTGCAACAGCCAAGCCAAAATTACAGGTCTTGCATCAGCATGCAATATGCCAGTGATTCCAGCCTTTAAAACCAGCAGCCTTAAGTGTATTAAAATTGTCCTCACATTAAGATTATTCCGTCCTCTTGCTTTCTCTAAGCCAGGATGCCATTCTAGCAGTTGATCCTGTTCAAAGGGCAATGGGTAATACTTTTTGATGATTCTGTGCTGGGCACTCCAGATGGTGTGGATCTTAGGTAGGACCTCCAGCTAGGCCATGCTCCTCAGGCCCTCCATTGTTGGGCTAGCAGGCTTCCCTGAATCCATGAGGTTTTGGCTGCTTGTGCCACAGCAGGGCAGCCTCCAGTTGGCAGGCTTCATGTTGAAGTAGTACACCAGAGGGTCAAGAGCACTGTTGATGCTAGCCAGGGCCATGGCTACACGTTGGGCCGAACAAGTGAAGTGCAGCAGCCCCGGAGATGACAAGACACCAATCCGGCCGAGTGTGTGCAATGTAAGGATGATATGGAATGGCAGGAAGCAGAAGGTGAGTAGGGTAGTCACCATCAGGAGGGTGTGGAGAGAGTTTCTCCGTAGTAAATAAGCCTGAGGTGAGCCATGGCTCAGGTTCATGATGCGCCGGGCAATCACAGTGGAACAGATGAGAATGGTGAGGAAAGGCACAAAGAAGCCCAGCGCAGAGGAGGCTAGGACCATAGCAGCCAGACCTCCACCCCAGACATGAGCTGGGAAATGCTCCATGCAGGCTGTATTCCCATTTGGGAAGCGACGGGTCACAGTGCTCTTGGAGAAGAATGCCAGGAGCCCAATCCCCACCACGGACCAAATAGCCATAGAGATCAGCACACGGTAGAGGGGCCACCTCAGGCGCAGGTAACGGACAGGGTGCATGACAGCCAGGTAACGCTCCAAGCATATGCAGGCCAGGAAAAGAGTGCAGCTGAACATGTTGGCCAGAAAGAGCGCATTGGTGGCTTTACACAAGCCTTCGCCAAAAGGCCAGTCATTGCGTCTAGCATGATACACAGCCTGTAGTGGCAGTGACAGAGCAAACAGCAGGTCAATGACAATGAGATTATAGATGAAAATCATGACAGGTGGCGCCTGGGCCCGGGTAGCCCAGCTGCTCCACAACGCCACACCATTTGAAGCCAAGCTCAGTGCACAAACCAGACTGTAAGTGATTGGCAGGAGCAAGTACTGGAACTCTGCTTCAGCAACACACCGCAAAGGTGCTGAATTGTTAGGGTGGGATCTTGGAACCTCTCTTGAAAGGAAAGTCTTCCCTGGAGGATGTGTACCGGTCCCCCACATCTGCAAAGCAAAGAAAAGATCTGCATGTCAGATTAATCCAGTGATGACTATTCTTGGAACCCTTCAGGAACTCCAAGTATACATCTCAGAGAAAATGTATGGAAATGTCCCTGGGGGGAGGGGGGAATGATAGGATGAACTATTTAATAAGGACACAGTTTGTCCCTGTGTACAACACTATATTAGGGACGGGGGAGAAATTTGATTCAGTTTGCATCTAAATCAGAACTTGCCAAATCTGCCCTTTCCAAAACAATAAGAGAACTGAAACACAACTATCCTTTGAAATTCACACTTCTCCAAATTTTGCAATTCAGTTTTCCAACCAAGTAATATGTTTAAAAAATGCATATACTAGAGTCAGTGTGCATTAAAATGCATATATTAGTGCAAACAACATACAAAAAAGCATTGCATTAGGGGAAATTGCTGTATCAAAATGTATCAGGCATACAAAAATGTGTATATTAGGAGAAACTCGCACTAAAATACTGATGAATTTTCATGATGACATTTTTTAAAAAACAAAACAAAACTGGAAACTGAAGTGGGAATGTGGTGACCTGAATTTAAGATTGGGAAAATGAGAAACAGAGAAACCAAAATTGGCAGATTCGTCCATCCTTACACTACACCCTCACTGACCAACATCATTCTAAGAAAACTCTACATCCCAAGGATTCCAAGTATATATTTTATTGGGTTGGCTGTGGAATAGGTAAGAAAGCTCTGTAATTGCACAGTGCTTTTTTCCCCATCAGAAATCCCTGGTCCAATCAGTTTTGGGGACCTGTATATAAATAACCTCAGGGAAATCTTCTGTCTCCTCTTATCCTTAGCTTCCACCTCCTCACACAAAATACATCCCAGCCCTCCTGGAAGTACCCTTGTTAGCTCATTCCCTCTCTCACCACACTTTCCTGCCAAAGAGTTTCCCATGCTCTTAACTTTGGTAGCTGAAAGGGATCCTTTGGTTCTAACGACACCCTATTAGGTGTTGCGGCATTTCTTAGCAGGGGATGAGCATCAGTTTGCCATCCTGCTGTCGTCTCTGACAAAGATTTGTTGAGCTGGAAAGAAACTGCATAAACTCAAAAATGCAAAAATCCTATTTCTGGATAGGTCCTCTAGAACTTGGCAGCGTTCAATATCCATTTGTGACAGGGGAGTTGCCTTTGCCGGTCCTGCTTCTCCCACACTTCCCAGCAACCCCAGCAATTCTTTGCCAGAGCCGGCCCAAGACATTTGTCCTCACTGTGGAAGTCTGTGTAGATCCAGAATTGGCCTCCACAGTCACTTAGGGACCCACTGTTAAAGACCTTATCTTGGGAGACAATCTTACTTGGCCAAGAGTGATCGCCAATGAATGAATGATGCAGAATGCCCCTCCCATTCCACATACAGAAGCCAGTTGGTCTTGTGACTGAATCTCAGTTTAATACAGACAATGGGATAGTATCCTCCACTGCCCCTGAGGGCAGCAGGCTAGTTATGGGGGCTCAGGCCAGGCCAGGTGGCACACACAGCTCTCTTCTGTAACAAAAGGGATGAGCAGTGGGCTCTGGAGAAGCAGCTGTGGGGTGCTCCCTGCTGTCTCCCAGTATTTACCACCCAAGGCAAAGAAACCGCTTAGAGGTTTTACTAACAATTAAGCAGTACACAAATTTTGTTAAATAAATAAGGCAGTTACCTTACTCTGCCTAATGATAGGGCTTACTCTTCTTTGCAGTGTAGCCCACCAGAAAGGCAAATGTGGCTAACCCCAGAAATCTATAGCATCCATACCTTCTGTGTGTGTGTGTCTGGGTCAGTCATCCAAAGAGATGTCTGCTCCTCTGGTGTCTCTGTGGGACTTGGCAGAGATGCAGTAGTTGGTTGGAAAGACAGTGTTTGGCACCCCTATCAGCCTGTCCCTGTTTCCTATGTTTTGTCCCAGACTTTGGTGCTCATGATGATAAGATTCATGACTGCTGGGCCCACAGAGTAGTCCTGGCGTAGGCTTTGGATACTGTTTCCTCTGCTGTGTGACTCAGCTTGGACCCTCCTTTTTAACAGTAAATTCTCATTTTCTCCTTCACCCTATCCTATATTTTTACACAGAATCAGGCCTTCGGTTTTCTGCATCCAGCAAATTAGATCTAAAAGAACCTCCACAAGATTGAGCAGTGTATTCAAGATACTAGTGTGCTATTTGTGTGCGTCCTTTGCCGGCTGGTTGGGAGTTGGAGGCTCTTCTGAGGAATGAACAGTATGGGTTAAAGAAATTAGCAGTTCTTTTGAATTTGGTTCTTATAAAACTAGAATTTATTCAAGTACCCCAAGAGTGTGACTAGCCTTTCTTGGGCCTTGCTATTAGACATGATAGGGTCTGATACCCTTGTATGATGAGGAACATGAACATTCTGAGAATACAAAGCACTTTGCATATACAGTAGGACCCCACTCATACGGCGGGTTACATTCCAGACCCCCGCCTAAAAGCGAATCCTGCCTAAAAGCAGAACTCCATCAATAAAATGGGGCCCGACGCCCGACGCCCAAAAAACGCCATAAAAGCAGAACAAGCGTTGTATGAGTGGGGCCTTACTCTAATTACTCTAAATGAAAGCAGCCGTATTAGCGGAATGCTGAAAAGCAGGCTGTGATGTTCCTATATTAATGTATATATGGTAAGTGTTGTTGTTTTAGAAGATACATGGTAAGTGGAGTGAAAGAGGAGGGGGAGTGAATGGGCAGTAGAATGCGAGATGATTGGCTGAGTGTTTAAAATGGCTGAATGTATAAAAGGAAGAGTGAGAGTGGAATCGGGGGGGGAGAAGAGAACTGAGTGGGTTGGTTGGTGGGGTTTAGAGAGTTGTTTGCCAGGAGGGAGGTGGAGTTCGGATTAGTATTGAGTAAAACCATATGCTTATGTGCCTTAAGAAGAAATCTTGTTAATCTTGTTAGCTTTGTTATCTGTAATAAATACTTAATTTGGTTTACCAAAGGCCTGATCCTTGGCTGGGGTTTCACAGACCAGAAGGGAGGGTAAGGTAATGACCAAGGCTGAAGGGGAACTGTAACAAATGGTGGCAGCAGTGAAGAGAATAACAATACCAGTATTCAGAGTCTCTGGGAATACTAGTATTGGGACGTTACTGGTGGTTGCCTAGCAGGGGGATCTGTTGAGATCTGTGCTAGAGCGGGGAGAGAAACCATAAGAGAGAGCGGTCCGGACTGGTGGAGTCCCTGGTGGTGCCTAGTGACAGGCAGTAACCACGAGCAGGTAGGAACCTGACAGGGAGAGCCAGGGAAGGACGCCTCACACGTGGTGTCAGTAGCGGTGGGATACGAACAACAGAGAATCCAGATACAGTGGTGTGGCAAACAGAAATAACAAAACAAGATTTCTTGTGAGAGTGACTGGCAAAGAGTGTGTGGCAAAGAGTGAGTGAACTCAAACACCATGGCTGAATATATAAAAATGAAAAGAGAGGAGCTGGTGGAGAAGTGCATAACATTCAATTTACCTCACGAGGGTAAAGGGGTAGATGAATTGAGGGTAGCACTTATAGGATTTGCAACTGCCCAGCAAAAACAACCTGTCAGAGAAGAGACCCCAGAAGGATATTTAAGCAATCCCGCTTATGTAGAGTACTTGAGAGAGAAGCTAAGATGGGAGGCTGAGGAAAAAGACAAGCAGAGGGAGTTGGAAGCTGAGAGATTGAGGAGGGAGGCTGATGAGAAAGAAAAGCAGCGGGTCTTTGAGGCTGAGGAAAAAGATAAACAGCGAGAGTTGGAAGCTGAGAGATTGAGGATGGAAGCTGAGAAGTTGAAGATGGAAACTGAGAGAATGAGAATGGGGTTTGAGGAGAGGGAGAAGCAACGAGCAGTGGATGCCGAATTACAAGTAGAAAAGTTAAAATTTGAAAGAGAGAAGTTTCATTCTGATGAAACAAGAAAGGACAGAGATGGAGCAAAAATAAAAATTACTCCAAAGGACTTTGCTGTCTATGAGCCTGGTCAAGATCCTCAAATTTACCTCAGCACCTTTGAAAAAGCAGCTCAGTTGTGGGGGCTACCTGAAGATAAATACATGCAGTATTTATCAAATCTGATTAAAGGGGAATTGGCTGAGGTATACCAATATTTCCCCTCAGACAGGCCCGTCACCTATGCTGAATTCAAAGAAGCAGTGTTTAAAAGATTCAGACTGGAGCCTGATTATTTTAGAAAGCTTTTCAGAAATTGCCAGATACAGACAGGGAGGTCTTTCGTGGAACTGGGAGCAAAGTTGATGGATATATTTGGAAAGTGGATGAGTAGTGCCAAAGCTCAGTCAGTGGAAGAGGTGAAAAGCCTCATGATACTGGATCCATTATACCATCAGTTACCACCAGAAATAAGGCTCCTGGTCAAAGACCGTTCCCCTACATCGGTGCAGGAGGCCGCAGAGATGGCGGATCACTTCGCCTCCAATAGAACTGGCTGGGTGGGGAAAACATCAAGAGAGTTTAAACCCAGACCATATAGTGCTGGCAGAAGGGATGTGGTACCACAGCGAGTGAGTCCTCCATTAAAATCTGAAGGGCACAGGACACCCCAGAGTGGATCTGTGTACCCTAAAAGTGAGGAGAAATTATGCTACAAATGTGGTAGACCAGGGCACCTACGTTTTCAATGTGAGGTTGCCAACCCCAGTAGTAATCCTGCTCAGACAAGGGCAGTGAAAACAGAGCCCAAGGCTTTAGAAACAGCGAAAAAGGTTCAGTTTTGCCAGATAAACTGGACAGAAGTAACAGACCTTGATTCAAGTCTGAGAGAGGAAGTGAGTGTACAAGGGGCAAATTATTGGGCATTGCTTGACACTGGTGCCGCTCAGACGTTACTGAGGCCAGATTTAATAAAATCTGAAGAAATATTACCTCAGGAAACTGTGACTATCCAAGGAGTGAGGGGTCAACCAGAAAGGTTGCCTGTGGCCCTGGTGGATATGACTTGGAGAGGCCGAGAGGGCCGATATAAAGTAGGCATTAATGCCCAGCAACAAGAACCAGTAATACTGGGAAGGGATGTAATGGGCGCCCAAGGAAAGATCTATGTAGTGACCAGACAGCAACTTGGCAGAGAAAAAGAAGCCATATTAAGGGGGGGCTGAAACAACAGGGTGGAATCTGTTAACCAGCCTCAGGTCACCATAGCAACCACTAGCAGGCCTGCTGAAGAAGACAAACTGTATCAAGTGGTCTCTGATAATGATGAGGCAGATCAATTCAGGGAAGAGCTACAAAAAGATATAAGTTTGAAGCAGATAAAGGAACAAGCTCTGACCCAACAGATTCCTTTCACTGACAAACTGAGGAATCAAGTTGTGTGTGAGAATGGGATTTTATATAGACTGTGGATGCCTGCTGAGAGAAAGGATGAATGTGAACCAGTGAAGCAATTGATAGTACCTAGCAAATACAGAACCAGATTGCTAGAAGTAGCCCACGATGTCCCATGTGCAGGACATCTGGGAATAAAAAAGACCAAGAGGAGATTGGCTTCACATTATTATTGGCCAAATATCTCCAAGGATGTAAAACAACATTGTCTATCTTGTGGAATATGCCAAAAGGTGGGAAAGAGTGGAGTAAAGACCAAGGCACCCTTAAAGCCCCTTCCTATAATTGGACAACCCTTTTATAGAGTGGGAATAGATTTGGTGGGCCCTTTTTCCAAACCCACAAGGCATGGCAAGAAATATCTAGTGGTGGTGGTGGATTTTGCCACCAGGTACCCAGACGCAGAAGCACTGAGATCTGTAGAAGCCCCTGTAGTGGCAGAGGCTTTATTAAAAATCTTTATGAGGCTGGGTTTCCCTCATGAAGTGCTGACAGATCAAGGCAGTGTATTCATGGGAGACGTGATGCAATGTATGTGGAAATGTTGTGGTCTAAAACATCTAAAGACCACTACTTACCATCCCGCCACTAATGGGCTAACTGAGAGATTCAATGGAGTTTTGAAGGGCATGATAAGAAGCTATGTTCAAGATCACCCACAAGACTGGGATGAACGGTTGGGATGCTTCTTATTTGCATACAGAGAAGTCCCTCAGGAGTCAACAGGCTTCTCACCCTTTGAACTCATGTTCACTAGAAAAGTGAGGTGACCTTTGGAACTGCTAAAAAATTCATGGGAAGGAACTCTGAGAGAGTACAAAACTTCTGTAGTAGATTTTGTATTGGAATTCCACAATAAATTAACATCAATGATGGAAGTAGTGAAAGAGAATTTGAGTCATGCACAGGAGAAGCAAAGTTACTGGTATGACAGAACAGCCAGAGAACGTGTATGATGTGGGAGATATGGTTATGGCGTTCATACCCAGGAATCATGACAAATTACAGGCTAACTGGGAAGGACCATATACCATCAGAGAAAGGCTTGACACAGTGACATATGTAATCACCACAGACCAATTAAACAAAAGCAAAGTGGTTCATGTAAATATGTTAAAGCCTTACCATACCAGGGATGCAAAGGTGTTGCAAGTTACCTTATTCCCTGAGGGAAGTGGGCCTGAACTTCCAGATTTGGTACAGGAAAGCAAAGACAAAGGAGGGGTAGATCAAGTGGAATGGTCAGAGGAGGTAGAGGAGGAAGTAAAAGAAGAGATTCTGAGAGTTTTGAAAACCTATAGGAATCTCTTTAGCAACAAACCTGGCCGAACCAGTATAGTTATACATTCCATTGATACTGGAGATCATGCCCCAATCAGATCTGTTCCGTACCGTGTGAATGGGAAAGTTTTGAATGAGATCAAAAAGGAGGTGGAAGATATGCTGGAATTAGGAGTGATCAGGGAATTCATCAGTCCCTGGGCCTCAAGTATTGTCCTGGTTCCGAAAAAAGATGGAACGACAAGGTTTTGCATTGATTATCGGCTAATCAATAAAATTACTGTCCCAGATGCGTATCCTATGCCTAGGGTAGACGCAATGTTAGAGTTATTGGGGGCAGCAACCATTATCTCTACGCTAGATCTCTGTAAAGGATTTTGGCAAATGGAACTAGACGAGCAATCCAGAGCCAAAACTGCCTTCAGTACACCAGATGGGTTATATGAGTTTGTGACCTTACCCATGGGACTAAGGAACTCACCAAGTTCATTTCAGAGGCTAATCAATACTGTGTTGCGAGGCATGTCAGATTTTGCAGTGGCCTATATCGATGACGTGGCCATTTTTAGCAAGTCGGTGCCTGAGCATGTCCAACACCTGACAACAGTATTGGAGGCCTTAAGAAAAGCAGGCCTCACAATAAAAGCTAAGAAATGCCAGTTTGGACTAAAGGAAGTAATCTATTTAGGACATAAGGTGGGGAGTGGGAAAATCACCCCCTTATGGAGCAAGGTGGAGGCAATACAAGCATGGCCGATCCCCTTAACCAAAAAACAAGTAAGGGCATTTCTGGGTGTGGCTGGATTTTATAGGAAGTTTGTGAGAAATTTTGGGGAAATAGCAACCCCCTTCATGAATTAACAAAGAAGAAGTGTTCTGAGCGTGTGGTATGGACGGATGAATGTCAGAAGGCTTTTGATCTACTGAAGCAAGCCTTGTGCCAAGGACCCATATTAATAGCACCAGACTATGAGAAACCATTCATTGTGGCTACAGATGCGTCGGACCTGGCGCTGGGAGTCGTCTTGCTACAGGAGAGAGAAGGCACCAGACATCCAGTGGCGTACCTGAGTCGCAAGCTGACGCCGAGGGAGAAAAACTATTCGTCGGTCCAGAAGGAGTGCCTAGCGGTCATGTGGGGACTGAACAAGTTGCGCCCATACGTGTGGGGACGAAGATTCACAGTGACTACGGATCATCGGGCCTTGTTATGGTTGCAGACTATGAAAAACCATAACACTATGCTGCAGAGGTGGTCCTGGGCCCTACAGGACTATCAAGTGGACTTCCAGTTCATCAAAGGCAAGGACAATGTACTGGCCGATGGACTTTCCAGGCAAGTGGCTGGGACTGCAGTGACGTGACCAGACAGAGGAACAAAGAAAGACATTTTCCCCATAGAGACTTTTATTTGTTAACGTGACGTATAAATCCTGGAACAGGAATAATATTCTGCTGTTGTTTAAGGGGGGAGGGAAATGTGATGTTCCTATATTAATGTATATATGGTAAGTGTTGTTGTTTTAGAAGATACATGGTAAGTGGAGTGAAAGAGGAGGGGGAGTGAATGGGCAGTAGAATGCGAGATGATTGGCTGAGTGTTTAAAATGGCTGAATGTATAAAAGGAAGAGTGAGAGTGGAATCGGGGGGGAGAAGAGAACTGAGTGGGTTGGTTGGTGGGGTTTAGAGAGTTGTTTGCCAGGAGGGAGGTGGAGTTCGGATTAGTATTGAGTAAAACCATATGCTTATGTGCCTTAAGAAGAAATCTTGTTAATCTTGTTAGCTTTGTTATCTGTAATAAATACTTTATTTGATTTACCAAAGGCCTGATCCTTGGCTGGGGTTTCACAGACCAGAAGGGAGGGTAAGGTAATGACCAAGGCTGAAGGGGAACTGTAACAAATGGTGGCAGCGGTGAAGAGAATAACAATACCAGTATTCAGAGTCTCTGGGAATACTAGTATTGGGACGTTACTGGTGGTTGCCTAGCAGGGGGATCTGTTGAGATCTGTGCTAGAGCGGGGAGAGAAACCATAAGAGAGAGCGGTCTGGACTGGTGGAGTCCCTGGTGGTGCCTAGAGACAGGCAGTAACCACGAGCAGGTAGGAACCTGACAGGGAGAGCCAGGGAAGGACGCATCACACAGGCCGCCGAACAATGAGGCCCTACTGTATTATCAGTAATCTGCTTAACAACAATGTAGGATCGGTTAGTATTAGTATATCCTTATTGCACATGGGGGGCTGAGGTTGAGAGGTAACTATTATGCCCTAATGGCTTGCCTAAGGCCATCTAGTAAGATGGGGATGAAACTAGGGACATTTGGTTCAGAGTTCATGGCTTACATTATTATGTATTATGCTGTATCAGCATCATCTTTGCAATTGCTATGAATGTGTTGTATAAAATTTTGCTTATGGAAAGAAACAATGAATTTGAGCATCACTGAGCTCTGATACTTGGATTAACACACTTTGGTTCACTTGGGCATGCAACTTCTGATAGTGGAGCCAAGTGACAAACGCTGCTGGAACTACCTCAGCTTCAGAGCTTGGAAGTAATTCATTACAAGTAACAAATTACTTGTAATTCATTACTTTTTTGAGGAACGAGTGGGTAATTCCTTTACATTTTGATTGTAATAGAACTAGGAGTAATATTATTACTTTTGTGGAATAATTGTAATGTTTCCAGCATTACTTTGGGGCATTATTTGGGGGGGGGGAGCAGGGGAAGTCTGCTCTGATTTGTGAATGAAAATCATGTGCTTCAAACTGGGCTTCTGTGCAGCATTGCTCTTCTCTTGTGCTCCGTGGGTAGGTAGGAGGCAATGAGAGAGGAGGTGGAAAGTGAGACAGGGTGGAGTGGAGAAAACAATTGTTTTTAAAAATGGATGGCTGTGGTGAAGAATGGAGTGGAGGGAAAAAGAGCCGGAGGGCAAGAACATGGATAAAGGAGGAGAAGGAGGCAGCAGCAGAATGGAGATAAAGAACTGTGGAGGTGAAAGATGAACAATGTGTGTGTGTGTACTGTGTTTGCACTTGGCACACAAAGTGGCTTCTACCACCCTCTCTGGCTACTGTGCTGCATTTGCAGTATTTTAACTTTTTTGCATCTCAGGGGAAAATGTTTGCTTGGGTGAGTGTCCCTTAGTTGGTGGCAAGGCAGGGTCCGGGAGGTGGTTAAGTGAGAGAGATGCTTGCTGACTGAGTGGGGGGGTTGCACTTGGTTTGATGTGCAAAGATCTGAGTAGTGGCCTTTGCCTCCCTCCTCACCTCCCTTACCAGCGGAGAGACCACCATTGTTATCTTATGGATAAAAAGAATTATTCTACTACCTCTGTATGTGTGTGTTTATTTTTAATGTTGCTTTAGGCTATGTACAGCAGCCCAAACCAGCACCTTGTAGGCGTTTTTTTAAAAAAATAACTGAAATGTAGTTGGAATGATTACTTTTGAGGAAAAGTAAAGTAATCAGTTACTTTCAGAGCAATTGTAACTGCAACAGCAATTACTACTTTTTGGGCCACTTAATTGTAACTGTAATTTATTACTTTTTAAAAGTAATCTTCCAAGCTCTGCTCAGCTTCCCTGGAAAACCACCACTTCCCAAAGTGTTCTGTCTGGATCCTGGCTTGTGACTTGTGTGACAGCACGCATCCCTGTAAGCAAGAGCATGGCCTATGCATCTCCTTCCTGGCTGGTCTAGATTTTCCCCAGCCCCCAGATCTGACACCAGAATGTACCATCCACTTGGGAATTTCTCATGGTGGTGGGTGACAGCTGGGTGATGAGCAGGATTTCAACAGGCAAAACTTTTCTAAACATATGAGTGCAGTGATGTGGCAATTTATTCATAACATTTTATACTGCTGAATATAATAAACATCTCAGATCAGTTCACACAAAAATAATCAAAATATAACAGTAGAATTCAGTAACATTTCCTAAAAACTAGACAGAAACAAGTGAAGGCTGTATATCGCAAGCCTCCTTATGATGCAGCTGCTAAAAAGTACAGGAGCCCTGTCAGAAGAACTGATACACCTGTTGGATTGTGTGCCTGACAATTGGGTCATTTCCTTATGTGTACCACTTCTGGTACACAGATCTATGTTGTGGCTGAATTTGGAATACTGTGCACATTTTTGGTTCTTGCCTCAAAAAGGATATTATAAAGTTGGAAAATATTCAGAAAAGAACAACCAAAATGATCAAGGAGATAGAGCGATTCCCCTATGAGGAAAGGTTGCAGCATTTGGGACTTTTTAGTTTAGAGAAAGAGCATGTCAGAGGTGACATCACAGAAGTGTATAAAGTTATGCATGGCATGGAGAAAGTGGATAGAGAAAAGCTTTTCTCGCTTTCTCATAACACTGGAACTCTTGGACATCCAATGAAGCGGAATGTTGGAAGATTTAGGACAGACAAAAGGAAGTACTTCTTCACACAGCACATAGTTAAACTATGGAATTTGCTTCCTTAGGAGGCAGTGATGGCCACCAACTTGGATAGAATTAAAAGAGGATTAGACAAATTAGTGATGGAAAAGGCTATTTGTGGCCACCAGCCGTGATGGCTATGCTCTGTCTCCATAGGCAGAGGCAATATGCCTTCAAATACCAGTTGCTGGAAAACGCAGGAGGAGAGAGTGCTCTTGTGCTCAGGTCCTGCTTGTGGGTTTCCCATGGGCAACTGGTTCGCCACTGTGAGTACTGGGCTGGATGGGCCATTGGCCTGAACCAGCAGGCTCTTTTTTTGTTCTTATGGATGGCCAATGCCTACACCAGGGCTGGCTGAGTGAGGCTGATGGCAGTTGTAGTCCAAAACATCTGGAAGTCACCAGGTTAGTGAAGCTGGCCTACACAAATCTACTATTCAAATCCACTCCCATGGCAGCAACAACATATATTGAAGTCCAGCATTTTTAGAATAGGGTGGTAATTTACAAGGATTCTGGAGCAACAATGAGATGCTCTACCCTGGTGCGCTCTATGTTTTCCCCATAGTCTTCTAGGTTCCATTACATGAGCCTGCTTGGTGATGAGTTATGGGAAAAGTGAAGTAAACCGAGAGAGAAAGGTTTAGGGGACAAATGCCCATCCCAGAGTTGTAGGCAAAGCCTGGGACTGCATTATAAAGGTACACAGTTACAGCCATGTAGCTGCGTACCTCAATCTGTTTCAATGACTAAAAGTGCAGTCCTATAAATATCTGCTCAGAAATAAGCCCTATCAGTGGGGCATAATCCCAGATTAGTGTGCATATGATTGCTTGTGGCCCTGCGCTATAGCTGGGAGCAGAGGTGTTCCTAGGTAATGGAAAGACCAGACAAAAAGGCCATGACACAAATTGCATTTGCATTTTATATATGCTATTATATACATAAAGATGCAGATTTAGGTCTCTGAGCAACTTTAAAATGGCCAATGGCTGGGATCTCACTGGCAAGGTGCTTTGCAGAATGCCCAGCAACCCTGTACACAAGTTTATTTTTAAAAATGGAGGGGAAGGAGTAGGGCAATGTAGGCCCAGTGCAAAAGATCCCAGGGTTCCCACCCCCTAACACCCCTGGCTGGGAGCAAGATAGTGAGATTCTACTTGTAGCCTTGCTACCAGTACATCCCCATACGCTGACCTTAACTCATTGCTTTGGTTTCCCCATTGGTACAAAACTGTGTCGCCTCATCCTCCACTCCTGCTCAGTGATGCCTTTCTTTAAAAAAATTTTTAAATAACCACTTATTATTTTCTTCTCTTTTGCCAGCAACATTGGGAAACTGTCTTATCTCTGGAGAGGAACCTCTGTCTAAAAAGGAAACACTTCCTGTGCCTGCCACATCAGCCCTTCTGCAAAACCTCTGATAGATCCCAATTAATATTGCTGAATCATTTTGGCATACAGCTGACTACAGCTGTCTACATGGGAACTAGTCTACATGGGAACTAAACATGGAGCAGGCAGGAGGCCCTGGAGTTCCAAGAAAATAATTTGCCAGCTGCTTGGAGTTGGGTGTTTTGTTTTGTTTTTTGCTTTCCTGCAGTGCCACCTGCTGCTCCACTTATGCCAGAGCATGAAACACCACCAAGGTTTATCTACCTTTATCCTTGGGAAGTCTTGTTCTGAAACTCCTGATACTGAGGGTCAAATGAGATGTGACAATGGAGATGATGGTGATGATCCTGCCCTTCCTCCTGCATCAGACCAGCATCTTGAATGAGACATTGCAATCCCGATCAGCAAGTGCCATTGCCACTTCAGCCTTCTACTCAGAATTGCACAAACAATTCTGCCTAGCAGTAGTGAGTGACAGCAGCAGAGAACATCCCAATATTCCACACACAGGAACATTCAGAGGCAGGCACCAGCCATTTCAGTTTTCGTTACCCAAGGATGTGGGCAGAGGTCTGGCCTCCCATATGTCTTCTTGACTCTTGCCCTTTGCAGCTGATAACATCTAACCGAGGGAGACTGATCAGGAAAGTAATGAATGCAAGAATGTCTGGCCTTATCCCTCTTTAACCCTTGTGATTTGGATAATTACAGGCCACTAATCAATCTACCATGTTTGCATAAGGTGATTGAACTAACCATAGATGTGCATCTCAGGCACTTCTGGATGAAAGTGCTTATCTTACCAGCCTGGCTTTTGGCCTAGTTTTGCGACTGAAATTACTTTGGTTATCCTGGCTGATAACCAGAAGGGCTAGGGGGAGTGTCTGACAATGTTAATTCTCCTGGGCTTTTCAGTAACTTTAATCATTGATCTTTGGCTGCATCTGTGTGGATTGGGTTTTTTGTAATGATTCTGCTTTACCTTACTTAGAGATGTGAAGGGGGGGGGATGGGAAAATCCAGGGGGAAGAATTTTCCAATTTTTTCTCCAATTTTTTGAGGGGAAAAAGTTTCAGGAAAAAATGGGGAAAAAACCCTTCCCCCTTCACAAAAAAACCCCAAACAAATCATTTTCCAGGCCTTCACATGAAAGTTTGAAATAGTGGTGCTGGGAAACTACTGCTCATCCCTATGGGAATTCTCTCATCCCTATGGGAACCTGTGCCCTTCCTGATGGACTTCAGCTCCCATCAACCCCAGCTAGTATGGCTAATGATCAGGGATAATGGGAATTATAGTTAAGAACCTCAGGAGGGCCACAGGCTCCACATCCCTGATCTACATAGAACTAATAAGTTATGTTGTCCATATTTGGGGTGTAATATATCCCTGATATTTCAATTATGCACAGCTCTATTTTTCCTTCCCTTCAGTCTCAGTTGTGACAGTGACTTCACTGAACAGGTTCTGGAGACAATTATGGCCCAGGTGAGAGTTAAAAAATGTGTAGTTCACCTATGAATATTTACTTGAAAGCAGTGATGAATCAGCTCAAATTATAACCAGCTCATTAATAACTAGTCTGAGAATGCTTGAAATATTTTTTCCCCTGCAAGATTTCTAAATTGGCCTGTATGTGTGCATTCTTATACCAATGCTTGAGAACTGCAGTGTGGGAATGGGGAAAGTAACACATTTCCTAGGCAATTGTGCAATGACCCCTTTCCTTCCACTTGTGCTGTGTGTCACTGTGCTGGTACTTGGTGGCTGGTACTTGCTACATGTCTCCAAACATGAGAAGGCAGTGGCTCCACTGGGTACGGCAGATAGGTCATGGGCAGCATTGTCACCAGTCTTATGGGTGGTGGGCACCACTGAGAAGTGGCAGCTGTAACACAGTTCATTCACTGCACTTTTCAACAAGTTCTCCCTCCAAAATAGAAGCAGAGCTACATCTTAGTAAGTCACAGGGTGGGTTCCCAGCAGACAGTAGCCAGCCTTCTTTGTTAGGTGGGGCAGCCACATTTCTAGGTGGGGCATTGTGGGGGGAGAGGCACATAGTGCTAGCCAATCCCACACACATACACTGGTGGAGTGGATGTGAGGGCTGCGCCAGGGGAAGGGAAAGACAGTGACCTTCCCCCCACTCCTCTTTCAGAGAGTATGTTAACTTACATGAATCTTACATTTAATTATTTATTACATTTATATACCGCCCCATAGCTGAAGCTCTCTGGGCAGTTTACAGCAATGAAAAACATTAAAAACAAATATATAAAATTTGAAACACAAAAAACAATTTAAAAGCACAATTTAAAAAATGTAAAAAAAAAATTAAAAACACATGCTAAAATGCCTGGGAGAAGAGGAAAGTCTTGACCTGGCACCGAAAAGATAAGTGTTAGCGCTAGGCACACCTCATCATATAATTCATTCCATAATTTGGGGGCCACCACCGAGAAGACCCTCTCCCTTGTTGCCAGACTCCCAGCTGCACTCAGAGGAGGCACCCGGAGGAGGGCCTTGGATGTTGAGCGTAGTGTACGGGTGGGTTCATGTCGGAAGACGCGTTCCATCAGGTATTGTGGTCCCAAGTCGTGTAAGGCTTTATAGGTTAAAACCAGCACCTTGAATTGAGCTCAGAAACATACAGGCAGCTGATGCAAGCAGGCCAGAATCGGTTTTATATGTTCGGACCGTCTGGTCCCTGTTACCTATCTGGCTGCTGCATTTTGCACAAGCTGCAGTTTCTGAACTGTCTTCAAAGGCAGCCCCATGTAGAGTGCATTGCAGTAATCTAACTTGGAGGTTACCAGAGTATGGACAACTAAAGCAAGGTTATCCCTGTCCAGATAGGGGCGCAGCTGGGCCACCAACCAAAGTTGGTAGAAGGCACTCTGTGCCACCGAGGCTACCTGAGCCTCAAGTGACAGAGATGGTTCTAGGAGAACCCCCAAGCTATGAACCTGCTCCTTCAGGGGGAGTGCCACCCCCATCCAGGACAGGTTGGACATCCACCATCGGGTTAGAAGAACCACCCACTAGCAGCATCTCAGTCTTGTCTGGATTGAGCCTCAGTTTATTAGCCCTCATCCAGTCCATTGTCATAGCCAGGCACTGGTTCAGCACATTGACAGCCTCACCTGAAGAAGATGAAAAGGAGAAATAGAGCTGCGTGTCATCAGCATACTGATGGCAACACACTCCAAAGCTCCGGATAACCACACCCAACAGTTTCATATAGATGTTGAACAGCATGGGGGACAGAACTGACCCCTGCGGAACCCCATACTGGAGAGTCCAGGGTGCCGAGCAATGTTCCCCAAGCACTACCTTCTGGAGCCAACCAGCCAAGTAGGACCGGAACCACCGCCATGCAGTCCCACTCCCAATTCAGCCAGTCTTCCCAGAAGGCTACTGTGGTCGATGGTATTGAAAGCTGCTAAGAGATCAAGAAGAATAAACAGAGTCACACTCCCCCTGTCTCTCTCCTGACAGAGGTCATCATACAGGGTGACCAAGGCTGTTTCCGAGCCAAAACCAGGCCTGAAACCCGACTGAAATGGATCCAGATAATCGGTCTCATCCAAGAGTGTCTGGAGCTGGCCTTCAACCACTCGTTCAAGGACCTTGCCCAGGAATGGAACATTTGCCATCGCCCTATAGTTATTAAGATTTTCTGGGTCCAGGGAGGGTCTCTTCAGGAGTGGTCTCACTACTGCCTCTTTCAGGCAGCCAGGGACCATCCCCTTGTGATGTCCTTATATGTTAAATCCTGTAAATATGGTAAGTGCGGGTTTATTAAGGGATATATGGTAAGTGAATTGAATGAGAGGGGGGAGTGCATGGGTCGGAAGGCTGGAGAATGCTGGATGATGATTGGCTGAGTGTTTGAATGGCTGAAGGTATAAATGGGAGGATGACAGTTGAGAGGGGGTCGGTTGGTGAGAGTTGTTGGAGAGTCGTTAGTGGAGAGTTATTTGGATGGGTTGGTTGGCAGAGTTCTGAGGGAGGGTTGGATTATATTTGGCTGATATTTAGACAGTATATACATGACCAGAAACATAAAGAGTGACACTATATGAAACCATACGCTTGTTAAACATTCCTAAAGTAATCTTGTTATTTCCTGGTGTTATCAAATAAATACTTTTATTGGTTTACCAAAAGCCTGATCCTTGGCTGGGAATACACAGACCAGAAGGGAGGGCAGGGTAATTACCAAGGCTGAAGGGAAACTGTATCATATGGTGGCAGTGGTGAAGGGAGATATTGTAACAACGTCAAGTATCCAGAGCAACCCAGGATTGTATGCTTTACAGACAAAGATACAAGGGGGTTGTGGACAGCAAGGACACCCAGACACAAAGTAACAAGCTATAGAGAGACTGAGACAAAGTCTCTAGCAGTATTGTTTACAGGGAGTGACTGGTGGTGCTGCCTAGCAGTGGTATCTTGTGAGATCTGTGCTAGAGCGGAGTGAGAAAAAATAAAAACGATGATCCTGACTGGTGGTGTCCTGAGGTGGTGCGTAGTGAAAGGCGGTAGCCACAAGCAGGTGGTGCCAAAGGTGGGATCATCACACCCCTGTCGCAGAGAAGCATCAATCACTTCCCTGGCCCAGCCAACTGTTCCATCCCTGCTAGCTTTTATTAGCCAAGAAGGGCAAGGATCCAGCACAGAAATGGTTGCACGAACCTGTCCAAGCACCTTGTCAACATCCTCAAGCTGTACCAACTGAAACTCATCCAAGAAATTGGGACAAGGCTGTGCTCTGGATACCTCACTTGATTCACCTTCTATAACACTGGCGTCTAACTCCTGGCAGATGCTAAAGATTTTATTCTGGAAATGACTGTGGTTACCCATCACTAAACTAATTGGGGGGCCCTTAGGTCTCCCCACTTGGCTCTGAGTCCTGTCTCCCAGGTACATGACTCAAGACCCACAAAAAGGCAGACAAAGCAGGAGCCACCTCAGCCAGCCAGCTTATGTATCCCCTCCAGAGAAGGGACAGGGGGAAGAAATCAGCAACAGCTGGCTGAGTACCTGGGTCCTGGTCCTGCAAGGCATGACACCTGCCGAGCAGAAGTCCAACAGGAAGAGGGTGGTGGTGGTGGTAGCTGAGCAGCAGCAGCAGCAGCAAGCAGGCAGGCAGGCAGGCAGGCACACAGGCAGGCTGGCAGACAGCAGCAGCAAATGACTTTCCTTCCCTGGACGATGATGGTCCTCTTCCTCCTGCAGGCACTGGGTTACACTGACTGATCCACAGAACTTTCAAATGGTGATAGTTCTACCAACTCCTGAATTCTCACCCATAGGAATTCTGACACACTTATCCCATATCCTGATATGTGTCAAGTCAGAAGATGTTCATCTTTAGGCTATTTATGAGCACTAGCCTATGTGTCAACATATTATAAGTGAGTCCATTTTAAAATTAACACCAGTTTTTACATTGTGTTACATTATCTTCCCTTCCCTCCCCTCCCACCTAGAACAAACTGTTAGGGCTTATCCAAACGGAGCGGGATAATCCACGGTTTCCATATTCGGTTTGTCATCTGATAGTCCTCACTTTGCCTTTTAGTTCGCTCTTTCCCAATTAAAAAAAAAGGCTTTTTTGCATCCGCACACGCAGCAGTAAGACCCCTACATTATTTTTGCTTTTTCCAAGCTCTGCCTCTAAAAATTCCCCCTATCAACCGATTGGTCAGCAAAAAAATTACGTATGCTCCTCTCCCCTTTGCAACGAAGCACAATATGGCTGTAAAGGAGTTCTCGCCTCCGAAGGAAAGGCTGCTGGTCGGTTTCACACCTGCCTTGTTTGTATTTGCTATATTATGCTTAAATGAATGTATGCTTTTCTGCCTTTATTGATATTTAAGGAGATACACACGCTGGCAATTGCACTTATTTCTCCAAAAAAGAAAGAAACTGTCACACCCTCCATTCTCCCTTTCCTTCCCACGGAGAATGAAATTGACAAAGCTTTCCAGAGCAGGCATGAAACTGACCAGCAGCCCTTTTCTTGTTTGTATTTGCAATATTACACTTAAACAAATGTATGCTTTTCTGATTTGAAGCAAAACCCCCAGCAAGTAGAATGAAATTGACAAAGCTTTCTGGAGGCAGGCTGAAACCGACCATCCCCCCTTTCTCACTTGCTGTGCATTGCAGATCTCACCCAGAGTGGCCGCCCAGTTTGCAGGCTGGCAAAAAATAAAATGCATCTGCGCAGTAGTTGCAGACCCCCCCCCAACACCCCACGATTGCGATGATTGGTTCAATTTTCCCGGGCTTATTCTCGCACATGCGCAAAAGTGCAGATACATGATTGGCTGGAATGAGGAGAAGGGGCAAGGGGAAATGCCCAAGAACCTCCCATCACCTGTAAAATCCGTGGTATTGCATCCTAACTCCTGAAGGCACAGCAGATGATTCCTGATTTTAAACAGCAAATCACATTTTTGCCGGTATTGCAAGGAGCGGATTTAACCTGCGAAAATGCGTAACAGTGCAAGACATCATTTGGACGACCGAAAAATAATGAACACACATAGCGGGTGTGTCACACATTTTGCAGTCGTCTGGATGAGCCCTCAATTGCCCCTATAATTCAAACTTCAAACTATATTAATAGTACAATCCTGTATATGTCTACTCAAAGGTAAGTCTCATTGAATGCAATGCAGCTAATTCCCAGTATAGGGGTATAGGACTGCAGACTCCATGAGTTAACTGAACCCCAGAATGGGCTAAAGCAGAAGTGAGTCCGTGTGTATAGCTTCACATTATGGTTATATATTTATCTTTATTTCCTCTTTATTATAGCTAGTGGCTCTGGGAATACCTATGTGGCAGAAAAGGAAAGGAAAGAGTATGGGCAGCACCACTTCAGATGGAAGTTCACAGATATAAATGGTCTTTTATTCTAAGTTCCCTGCACCCAGAAAACCAGCTTGTAACAGAAGAAGGAACCAGCTTGTAACAGAAGAAGGCTTCAGCCAAAACTTTCTTCCTGACATGGAATTTCCTAGGGAATGGGATTTATTAATATATGGTATGGAAGAGCATATGAGCTTTCACTTGCAGTCTAAAAGTCTTACAGTGCAGGTTCAGGCTCACCATTTCAGAACTAGGCCAGAGCGAACCTGGAGAAGGATTAGTGTACCATTATAGTATAAGCAGTAGTATAAGCAGTATCATATCTGAGGCAGGGAGAAGTTACTATATGCTAAGAAAAGTCCTGTAAGACAGTGGCCAAATGCATCAGAGGGAATGCATGATTCATCCCCTAGAGAGCTGCTATTTAACATATATATGAAGCCGCAAATGGTTATGACATTGAGCTCTATCCCATAATTGTCAAGACAGAAAGTTCAAGCCTTGAAAGAAAGAGTGTCTGGAGGCAGTAAGGGGGTGGCTGTGAGCCAACAAACTGAAGCTGAATCCAGGTAGGATGGAGGTGCTGCGGGTGGGAGTAGCTATGCACAGTTTTGGCTGGTGTGCCAGCTGTGACCTGCCCTGGATATGGATAGCCTGCCCATGGCTATCCATGCTCTGGTAATCTCCAGGATGAACTACTGCCATTCACTTTACATGGGGTTGCCTTTGAAGATGGTTCAGAAGCTGCAACTAATGCAAAATGCAGCGGCCCAAGTGTTTATGGGAGAATAATATTACTCCCATTATAAAACAGCTACACCGGTTGCCAATTGTCTTTAAGGCCTAAGGGTGGTATTCAGTGCTAGTCCTACTTAAAGCAAACCTATTGAAGTTAATAGCCACGCCTAACAGGCTCATTAATTTCAGGGGGTCTCCTTTGAGTAGAACTTGGTTGACTACAGCCTAAGGTACTTACGTTGACATTTAAAATCCTGAATGGATTGTGCCCCAAATACCTGCTAAAGAGGCACCCTGGTGGTCCCTGCATGGGGGGGTGGCAGCAAGGTCAGTAGTGCAGATGGGGGCATTGTAGGGCTTTTTCAGTGGCATCTCCCAAACTCTGATATGATCTCCCCTCTCTTGCTTTAATGTTATGCTCTTTTAGGGGAAAGATGGACACATACCTCCTCTGCCAGGCTTTTGGAGATGACAGGATGTAATTAGTTGAGGTCAGCTTGTAGCTATTCCTGTTTCATGCTATTGCCTGTTATTTTAGTTTATGCTGTGTTTATTTTGTATTGAACATAAGAAAAGCCTGCTGGATCAGGCCAGTGGCCCATGTAGTCCAGCATCCTGTTCTCACAGTGGCCAACCAGGTGCCTGGGGGAAGCCCGCAAGCAGGACCCGAGTGCAAGAACACCCCTGAGGCTTCCGGCAACTGGTTTTCAGAAGCATACTGCCTCTGACTAGGGTGGCAGAGCACAGCCATCACAGCTAGTAGCCATTGATAGCCCTGTCCTCCATGAATTTGTCTAATCTTCTTTTAAAGCCATCCAAGCTGGTGGCCATTACTGCGTCTTGTGGGAGCAAATTCCATAGTTTAACTATGCGCTGAGTAAAGAAGTACTTCCTTTTGTCTGTCCTGAATTTTCCAACATTCAGCTTCTTTGAATGTCCACGAGTTCTAGTATTATGAGAGAGGGAGAAAAACTTTTCTCTATTCACTTTCTCAATGCCATGCATAATTTTATACACTTCTATCATGTCTCCTCTGACCCGCCTTTTCTCTAAACTAAAAAGCCCCAAATGCTGCAACCTTTCCTCGTAAGGGAGTCGCTCCATCCCCTTGATCATTCTGGTTGCCCTCTTCTGAACCTTTTCCAACTCTATAATATCCTTTTTGAGATGAGGCGACCAGATTGATATTTCACTTGGTTTTAAAAATATGCATTGGTGTGTTTTAATATGCACCACATTGCCTTATTATGACCGTATGATGAAGGGTGGTATCTATCTGTCTAAACAAATAAATAAAAGAATCTGCCCTGCGAGGATGCTAATACCTAACACTTATAATGACACTAGTTTAGAATTCAAGAAAAAAAGTTTCCAATTTCTTCTCTTTAGAGGATTTAGCTGCAATCCTACGCACATTTATTTTGAATTAAGTAATTCGCACTGAGATTTAACTGGGCTTTTATTTCCGAGTGACATATACGAGATCTGACCGACCTACACATTTTACCTGTACCTTTTTATTTTAAATCCTTGCCAACCAAAACTGCACATCCTGATTCCTTTGCACACGATTCACATGTGGGAATCTTATTTCATGCCCTCTGAAACTGCCTATCATACCTCCCTCGTCAGCACCAACTAGCTACTTCTCGTCCAATCACATATTGGCACGGACAACGTTTCCAACCGAAAGGAAGAAGACAGCTCCTCTGCTCAAGCCTGTCCAATTCCTTACCACGGTGACCCGATTGGCAGCTCTTTTTTCAAGGGTTTCCCCCACCTTCTCTCAAAAACACAGTTTTAACCAATCACCCCGCGAGAAAGACTCTTCGCGCTTGCAGCCCGCCCCTTCCACACCTCCAATGAAAAAGAAGGGCAGATAGGAGGCGAGGGGGGGACTTCCCAGACCAGTCACGAATCGATGGGGGCCGTGCTAGAGCAGAGATTGGCCGAGGCGTGCAGGCAGTGGGTGGGGTTGCAATGGAGGTAGGCGTTGGAGGTTGCTGAGGTGCCGGACCCAGCGGGAGGAGGTGGGGGGGTGAACCCGAGTGGGAAGAGGTGACGGCAGCAGTGGCAGCGGCGGCGCCTCGGGCGGGCCCCAATGGAGCTCGAGAATATCGTGGCCAATACAGTGTTGCTCAAGGCGCGCGAGGGTGAGGACCTGGCCTCGAGCTCCGGGCGGTGGAGTGCGCTGGGTTGCGAAAGGCCGTGTGTGTGTGTGTGTGTGTGTGTGAGAGTGAGAGAGAGAGAGAGTCCCGGAACCGTGAACCCATAAGCCCCCTGCACCAGTGGCCACTCTCCGGCATGGGCGAGCGAGTTCTTGGTGTCCCTGTCGGCCCAAGCATCTCTTCCTCTCCTGCTTGGGTGGCCCCTTCCTGACGAGTTGCCAGGCTGTGCGAGGAGCGGTGGCAGTGGCGGCCGGTTGAGCTGTGCCCTGCCTGGGGAAGTGGGCGAGGTACGGGGTGGGCTGCACAACCAAGAAGGCGCAGTGCTGTACGCTTCCCTTTTCGTGAGTGAGCTTGGGAGCCCGGCGTGAGTGCCTGCCGGTGTGATTTAGCGGGAGTGGGCTTCACTGTCAGAGTCATGGGAGGGAGACGGAGACAGCGGGGTGGTGGTTGTGATCCGGCCGGCGAGCGCTTTCTCTAACCCGGGTACATCGGAAGTAAGACTGCAGAGCTTTGGAGTCACAAACCAGCCAGCGCATAGAGGTGGATGTTTATAAAGGCCTGGTGAAGGAGCTGTCCACAAAAAGACCGAGAAATATAATGAGAAGTCTTGAGTTGGTTGTGACTAGCTGAATATGGCTTGGTGCAGACACGGTTGCTTTTATCTTGCAATGTTTATGGTTTCCTCTTGATAAAGCTTTGGAAATTTTCTTGGTCTCCAGTACTGATGTAGAGATCAGTGGAAGTTTGCACTCTTTTCAAAATGCTCATAAGAGTGTTAACCCATATATAGGGGTGTGCTCTCGCCTGTCTAAACTGAGAGGAGCTGATAAATTAGAAGATTTTGAAGTCTTCGGGATTCTGGTTGCTAGTAGGATCAGAGGTTTGCTGTACATTGTACAGCTTTACTCTAGGTGGAGCATCGGAGGGTTTTTATATTGTTATAGTGCATATCTGGTGTGGGTTTTCCCATTGGAACAATGTTCTCTTGCCATAGAGCAGCAGAGATGTTGCAGAATTTGTTTTTGACTTGACATGTATGTGTGATTCTATAATGGGTTGTTGCATCAAAAATATAGGGCTGGGTACTGAAAAGTTCTGGAATCTTTCTTAGTCTGCAATGCTCTGGATTGGGATTCTTTGCTGTCAGGCTTTACCTCTGTATTGAAATTCTAAACCTTAAATTTAAGGGAATAATTCGGTATTGTGATAGTGTGTCCTTTTTGTGTGTACCCTAACCTTGGCTTATATTTGTTGAGAATTTGAAAAATAACGGGTTCACAATTCACTGATGAAGTAATGTAAAATGTGGAAAGAGCCTTTTATGGCCTTTCCTGTGATATTCTGCAAAAAGAGAAGAAAATGAATTGTGAGGAAGATGAAGCAACTCTTCCCTTACTGCTGAATATATCCTTTCCACGGTGTGAGATGCCATCCTGGAGAAGATGTACAAGTTAATTTTGCTTCTCACCTCCCAGGTCTCTTTATCATCCTTAAACTATTCAGAAGAATTGCAGATCTTAGCAAGTAGAACACCTCCTTGCAGACAGTTTCTAAGGGGATAGTCACCTCTTGCAACAAAACAGATAACCTTGTGGCACCTTAAAGACTTAACATATTTATTATAACACATGTTTCTGTGGACTAGTTCCCCAAATCTTATGTCAAAATAAATATGATAATCTTTAAGGCAAGCATCCCAAATTTGGGTCTTCAGAAGTTGTTGGACTATCATCCCCAACCCTTGGCTATACTGGCTAGGGATGATGGGGGTTGAAATTGATGAACACCTGGGGACTCAAAGTTGGGGAAGGCTGCTTATTGCAAGAATCTTTGTGTTTTTCCCACAGACAGTGTCACTAAATGCCTATGTACTTGCCATTGCAAACCTGCCACTGTCTTTGTGTGTGCTTTGTAGCCTCTGAAATGTATAATTGGAGAATTTATCTCCTCTACAGTGGGTTTTGGTAGAGCTGTGTGTATAGCTGCATACAAATCTGTATACATTTGTCCTTTTTCTGGTAGTTATTAAGAAGGGACAAGGGACTATACAGAGTTCTAAAGCCACACATTCTGCCCTGTGGAAGTGCTATCCACCTCTGTTTCTTCAGTTCCTCAGATTTCACCAGATTTTCATTTACGTGTAAATGAAAGCTGGGACTCTCCAAATGCTGAATTCTCAATCCAGCATCAAATTCTATGTAATGTAATGGCAGCAGAGCAGATTGCACCCACCCCTGGGTTTTGGATTAACTTGTACTAGAACAATGATTTTGTATTAAAGACTGAGTATGAAGTGTTTCCTTTTTATTACTGATTGGAATGAAGATACTGTTTAGGTAATGTGTTTGTAGCATATTGTGAAGCAGGCTGAGGTTGTGTTGTTGGAGGTTTTGATTCTGGATTGGCTACCTAAGTTTTCCCAGCATGTCAATCTAAGGAGAGTGTACATCAAAACCATCACTATCCATCTTAGCTTCCCATCCAACTTATCTACCTTACAGCCCATTTCCCTAAAAGCTTTTTTTGTTTCTCTGTTGCCTTTTTTCCTATCTAAATGCATCATTTGTGTGAAATGAAAGTAGTGGGAGTCTTAAATGTAGAAACATTTTATAGTGGAAGTGGCCCAAGCACAGATGAACTACAACATAGTGCTAATCAAAAGAGGTTTAAAAGCTTTATACTCTCTAGCTCTTTGGCGAGAAATGCTTTCATCCAGAGAAACAGGTGTTGCTTGATCATTCAGCAACTTCCTCAACAGACAGAAGCTGTATAAAGTTAGAATTTCCAATAATTGTTCTTGCTAAAGGCCTTGTGTTTTTTTTTAAAAAAAAACCCTAAAATTTAGAATTACCACAAATGGATATTCAAGAATACACAGGGCTGAGTATTGAGATGGATTAGAACACACATATACTGAATCATAGGAAGGCAAGAGTAAGAATAAATTAACATGGTGAAAGATTAAAATGGGGGTTCTTGTTTTACACTAGGTCCTAAGGCATTAGATAAAAGAGTAGATAGTGAAATGAAAAAATGTGGACAGGGAAGATATCTCATGCAGTCAGATTGGGATGAGAGGATTGGGGAATGGCTTTTTTAATGAGAGATGGTAGTGGAATTTAGCATTAATAAGCCTAAGACTGTATCAAATCTGTGTTTGAAACTGTGGCCTAGTAATTCATTGCCCTAAGGTACTGATCTTTTGTTTTAGAGGAGCTGCCAGGCCATTAGGTCTAAAAGACTTTCTGGCAAGGATTTAGGGTTTCCCTTTACTTCTTCTATTCAGTCATTGTCCAAATGGAACTGAATGAAATTTAAATGTTCCACATTAGGCTGGTCAACAGAAGATGTCTTGTAGCTCACCAGACATCTCTGTGCTGCACATGGTCTCAAAGGTCCTGAAGATACCTGCTATAACTCTTCAAAGTATTTGATGCAGTGAGTCTTCAGGACACAAATAATAAGATATAGGAGTTTAGATCTTGTGAAGTCAGGTCTCTAAATCCATATAATAAGAGATGGGCCTACTCATAATTGTGTACACATGAGGCTAAGCAGACCAGAGTTCTTCATAATCCCCCCCCCTTTTTAGCAAGTCAGGAATTATTTCTTGGATGTATACACTCAAGGAAGGTGAGCCTGTGAAGACTAAAATCAGTAAGAAAAATAATTTGATTTTAAAGTAGGCTTGTAGCATTAGTTTGCCATGTATAGATTGTTGTGCTGTCTCATAGGAGGAAGCGCAAGTACTTCTCAGAAATTGCTACAATAGCATTCTATAAGTGCTTTATGTACAATAGCCATTGAGATCTACCATCTCCATGACTTGTTTATGCACTGTATGGTAGCTGAGTTTCAGTTGCTATGTAAATTAGATGGAGCTGTTAAGCTTATTGTGAATTTCCAAGATGGCCCCTTAAAGCCACTTCAATGTGACAAATTTCAAATATAGAAAACACTTCTGTGCAGGAAAAAAGCATGGATAGTGCCTTACACTGTCAAGATGATGATGATCATCATCATCATTGTGCCATGTGAGCGCATGAGTACTTCATAAAAAAAAAGATATGAGAGGTCCATAATCCCAAGGGGCTTACATTCTAATATAGACATAGGGAAATGACAGAGGAAGGGGGAAATGGAGACATGGGTAGACAAGTGCGGAATGTGTGATTATTTCAACTGAATGTATATCCCTTTGGCTAAATGGATACACACAAATATTTCAGTAGATACATGAAACCCACTTGACTATTGTTTTACAGCATGTATACACAAAGATATGCAAATTGTGTATGACAACTTAATATGATATTTCTTACATGGGAGTACTTCTGTGTATAAGACATCTTAATTAGAAATAGCTATTGGTGCTGAATAAGCTGCCAAATTCTCCTCTGCGCAGGGCTGCTTATAAGAGAAGCAGCACTTCACACCGCAGTATATTGCCTCTAGTCTTAGCTCATTCCACCCTAAAATGTTCCTTATTGCTTGCTAAAGCAATTATATTCTGCAGGCACCCTGCTGATGTGCGACTGTGCCTTATTCCTCCTGTGCAAATTTTCATATTGTTAGGCCAGTCCTTTCATGGTAATAACAGTAGAAGTGGGAGGGGACTGAAGATATTGTTCACTAAAATTGTACAGACCCCTATGAGTTGGTGAACCTGAGTGCAGGACTGTATGTACTGTGCATGTAAAGAAACATCTTGTGCTAAGCTAGTAAAAAATCTGTGCCAAGAAAATTCTGAATTCAGCAACTTGTGTCAGTTATGTATATTTGCTGATGATTTTGCTTGTGCTAGTCCAGCTTTTCCCAACTAGTGGGCCACCAGATGTCGTTGGACCACAATTCCCATCTTTCCTGACCATTGGCAATGCTGGCTGAGGCTGATGGGAGTTGTGGTCCAACAACATCTGGTGGCCCACTAGTTGGGAAAGGCTGTGCTAGTCAAAGGAAAAAGCAGTCATGTAGGGCACTGAGGCACACACACACTGACAGTTGGAAATTCTGCTAAGCCCCCTCTAGTTTAAAAATACTGGTAAAATCTGGAAGCCAGTCTTAAACCTTAAGGGTTAATGAAGCATTAAAATTCATTTCTTTATATTCTAAAAACTGAGATTCTTAGGATGTTGTACATAGTGAATCTCATATTCAAATACTAGTGAAAGGGATTTGGTTGTTTTTACTGGTGGGAGAGGTACAGAAGAACATTCTCCCTCTATTCTTTCTCTTTTATAATGCTTCTGCTTTAATAGCTCTGACCAGCAGAGATAAAATGTCATGGAATGGTGGCTGACCTACTGTTTTCTTTCTTTCACTTTGTATTGGGACTCTCTTTGAATGGGGGGAAAATAGATTTCATCTCTGGCTTTGGTAAGAGGTGGACTTGGAGGCATCCATCACTGAAACCTTGCTAAAGCAGGGACTAGTTTCCTTCGCTAGTTACACAGTGGCACTTTAGAATAAGGACAAAGTATTGTGCAGCTGGCTGCCTTGATTCACTTCTTTACTAGGTTTGTACAGTCAGTCATATGGCACAACTTTTGGCCTCTTTTCGGCAGTGCATCTTTTCTAATGAGTGGGGGGAGAGACATAGGGAAGAGTATGCACCATACTTACGTTTTCCTGCTGTCCCTTCCCCACAGCCAGGATGCCTGTATAAAATATTCTACAGTAGAACTTGACACAAAGCCACTATGCCTTCAGTCTTAAATGATATCCCTAATGGACAGCACTCTGGCAGTTATTTCCAATATAGTAACATTATCCACAGTAGCTTCTCTGAAACATGGGAGCCATGTTTTCTAGAAGGGCTTCTTCCCTCCCGTTCAGTCAGTCTCCATTGATTTTAATGGAGCTGTATTGAATCTTGGGCATGAAGAAAGTTGATTTTCTGTACAGACCTTGAAAAAAGTGAGCAGGTTTTCACTGACCTGCCAAAGGTTCTTCATTCTGTATGATGCAGCCTTTATTTAATAACTAGGCCAAGGATTGGGACCCTTGGGCAAATGTGGCCCTCAGCCCTCTCTATCCAGGCCGCAGGGCTTTTCCAAAGCAGTGCCACCGCTGCCTCCTCTCCAGACCATACCCCTCAGTGGCCCTGCCCTGCACCCTCCTGTAGTGATTTTTACCTGCTTGGAATGAATCCTTGAACTGTGGTAACACCTCTTACTTGCCTGGGTGGAGGATGGGGAATATTGTGTGTCTGGGCACACCTACTGTTGGTGTGCAACCACCGGAAGGTTACTCGCATGGGAATATGGCCCTTGGACTGAAAAAGGCTCTCCAGCCCTGCCCTAGGTAATCAGGAATTCCCTGCAGGTGGGTACATGGACTTCTGCGCAGGCGAGTGAGTGGGCTGGCAGAAAAAGGACAAATTGCTGTATCCTTTCTACTTCTAGCCCACTTGGTTTCTGTGGTAGCTGCAGTGGAAACAGAGTCTCTTACTTCACATCCAGAATGGAAATGTAGCAGGCTGGTAGACTGGATATTTTTCAGCTAGCCTGCTAAGAACTTAGTAGCCTTGGTTTCCATGCTGGCAATGGAGGAGGAGGCTTCCTCTCCTTTGTGGCCTGCTTGGAAACACAGGGTACTTGCATCTTAGGCTAGTAACCCGTGAAGACTTGTTTTACAAGACTAGTACAATACCAAGGAGATGAGGTAAGTCACCATTTTGTATGCAGTGGGCTATTTCCTCCTTCTACCCCCATTTGAATAACCTGCTGTTAAGTGGCACTTGGTAGTCACAGGAAACCAGGATGCCAAAGTATACTTTAAGCATGTTACTGAAAGCTGACTTATTTCAGCAGTCTTGTGCTGCTGACAGGTATTTATTAAGAACAGATTGACAAACTTCGCTCCTGCTGATATGTAAGCAGTAAGTGTAGTAAGAAGTGTGGCTGGCTGCTGGGATTGAACGTGGGAAGCCCAGGTTTAAATCCCTGTTGAGTCAGGAAGCTCACTAGGTGGTCTGGTATGTCACAGTTTTTTGGCCTCTGCCTCCTTTGTTCTGAGGATTTTAAGATGATATCTGCCCCGATTCAGTTTTGTTCAGGAAAGAGAACTGCATTTTTCAAAAAGGAACCCAAGTAGGCTGATGAAGTCTGAAAGTCTTTGCTCAGGGCAGTTAAAAAGGCCTAATAATGTGGCTTGGCTGGATTGGAAGGAGGTGGCTACTCTGTAGGTTTGCTTTTTCTTCTTGCATAGAATGTGGTATGTATAGAAGTAGGTGGTATGTATAGAGCATGAAGTATTTTTAATCCTTAATTTTTTTCATGCATAATAGCGCCTGAGGGCAGGCTAGAAGGCCTGGGCAATTAATCCTAATACCTCTTACTAGCATTGTAAAATCTGTAATAGTACTTAGCCTCCTGCTTTCAAAATGCTAATTAGCAGTCCTTTTATTCCTTGAAGGAAATAAGTAAAGCATATCCCTCTATGCTGTTGCAAACTGAAGGGAATACTTATGGCTACCCTATGAATCGGTTTCATTGTGGTATGTTTACATTTAGGAATAGCTGTCTCAGTACTTAGTTCTTGTAGAGAAATTTCTTTCTTTTAGTACATACAAAGAGTTGACTTTGTGTGACTTAATTATAATGTGTACCTGTAACTCCAGTATGGAAGAAAATCTTGGAGATCATATTTCAGTGCAATGTGTATCTAGCCCAGTGAAGACAATCTGTGACCTCAACCAAGCTCTTCACCCTCTGTTTGAACTTTACTTTTCTCATCTGTGCTTGTAGATGACTCTTCTGAAATGCTGGTGTGGACAATGCTCAGAAAAGGCTTGGAGTAAATTTGGCCAATTAGTTCCTGGCCACCTTTGGAAGGAGTTCTGATATAAATCAAATGTTAATAACAGGACATCAGAGAGTGTACATACTGGCCAGTTTCTATGATTGGTTTTCTCACGGATTTTTTTTATCCTGTGTGTCATGCAGGTGGAGGAGGGAACCGAAAAGGCAAGAGTAAAAAATGGCGCCAAATGCTACAGTTCCCGCACATTAGCCAATGTGAAGATCTTCGGCATACTTTGGGTAAGGAGCACACCTGTGCTGGTGAGATGTTGCCTTCTCCACCCTGCCCTCCTGTGTGTGGAGTGGGGGTGGTGAGGTTATAAATAAAGAAGACTTGCGCTCTTTGCATAAGATCATGTTCATCCACCCTCTCATTAGCTTTGTTTGTCCATAGGATTGCTTAATTATGCTGGATTTCATGGTGGTAGAGTTGTGATTACGAAACACTCCTGAATGGAAGTAAAACACATTTTGCCTTATATGGCATCATCCCACCATGTCCCACTAGCAACTTTGTGAGAGGTCTTAGCTTAGTAGTAGCACATATGCTTTATATGTATTAAATCCCAGATGCAATCTTGGGTATCTGAGCTGGGAAATATCTGTTGGAGAGTAGCTGCCACTCAAGAGTAGGCAATATCGGGCTAGATGGACCAGTGAACTGATTTGGTATAAGGCAGCTCCTTATGTTTGTTGAGTGATGCTTTTTGCCCCTTGTAAAGTTTACTTGATCTCATTTGAAGCAGCTTCGCTGCTCTCCATACTTGCTTCCACTTGCTTTCCCCCAGGAATCAAATTATTTTTTTCCAGCTGTGCCAAGATCCAAGCAGTCTCCTCTCCCCCTTCTACTGACCTGTCCAAGATTAAAGATGTTGACCAGGGCTGGGGAACAGCCCTCCAGATGCTCCTGGACTTCAGCTCTCCTAATCCTTCGCCGTGGTGGCTGGGTCTGATGGGAGCTGGAGGGCCATAGGTCCCCAGTCCTGCTTTAAATCATTGGCAATAATTATAGGGATGACAAGCTTAGGAAAAGAGCCCGAGGTGCAGGAAAGGATGTTGCACAGAGTAGTGCAATTAGTGAATATATCGTTCAAGGTTGTTACTGACAGGACTTGCTCAGCTTGGCTCCATTAGAAGCTCTGTCCTTATCAGGTGTATGGCAGCTGTATCTGCTTCCTCACAGATGACAAAAGTGATGTCTTGTTTCCAGTATCATGGACCTTGATACAGCAGTACTGTTAATTATTTAAAAAGAGACCTTTCACATACAACTAATATAACACTCTTCTTGTAGTTAACCCAGATTTAGCTGTTAGATTTGGATTTATTCTAGAGGTTTCTTGTTTTGCTTTGTTGGAACAATTTTGTCAAATACGTTTCTAGTACTATAGCTGCATTAAGGAAGAACTGGAAATGCTGGCAACTTGGATGAGGTTTTTTTGAACCCTAGGTACGGAAGCTGAGATATGGTACTAGTTTTGGAGGTTTTTTGTATGTGCTTAAATTCTGATAAATATTCAGTATTAACACTGTTGCTAACATCAAATTGATATAATGAAGATTTACCATTAAACATTGGGTGAGAGAAGACCATCCCACAAAAACTTGATGATTTACTGTGCTCTCTGGTCATGCTGATTTCTGAGGTACTATTCGTAAGACTTAGCACTGTGAACATTGATTTCTGGATCCCAGGAAGATGCCTTATACAGAGTCAGACTGTTGGTCCATTGAGCTCATTATGGTCTACTCTACACTGGCAGTAGATCTTCAGAGTTGCAGACAGGGGTCCTTCCCAGCCCTACTTGGATTGGAGTTGGAACCCTCTGCATGAAAAGCATATGCTTTATCACTGAGCTGTGCTCCTTTCCCTCAAAAGACCCACCAGCTCAGTGTTCATTTCAGTTTCTCCTCCTGTATACTTTTTTCCTTGATGATCCCAACTGTGGACTAAGCCAGGGTTTCCTTGTGCTGCCTATGATGACGGCCAGGCTTTTCCCCTGAGTGGTTTAACTTAATTATTCCTTCTGATGTTCATTATCTTGTGGTTAGTAGAAGATGAAAAGTCACTGCTGGTGTTCTGCCAGTATTCCTGTGCTGACTTTTGAAATCCAGGTGCTTTCTCTATGGCCTAGCCATTTGACCTCTTGGAGGTCATTTGGCCTGACTTAGTTTGGATAACATTTTTCTCTCACCACCTTTGCTCTAGGAAAAGTCGATGTGATCTCCCTGTCCTGTGAGATGGGTCTTTTGTCTCCATCTCCTTATAATGCCCAGTTTGCAGCTTGCCAGAATGTTCTGCTGCCATAGTTAATATAACTTTGGACATGGTCTTTAGTGTGTACAGATGATAAACATGCTAAAACTCTGATATTTGTAAAGATTTTTATAGTCATTAGGGAGCCTCTGGTTGGCTAGGGTGTACTATGTGTCTTTTAAAATGTACAATTCTTTTCAGTAACTGAGGTAGCCCTGTTCCAGGGACAGGGAGCCTGTGGCCCTCCAGATGTGAGTAGACTACAGCTGCCATCATCCTTGACCATTGGCATTATTGATTTGGGCTGATGGAAGTTAAAGTCCAACATCAGATGGGCTTTAGGTTCCCCATCCCTGTCTGTGGGTATTTCTCCTGGATTCAGGGCCTGGGGAAAGCCTCTTTTGGTAACTCGTTTTTTCTTTGTGGGTGTTAATTTCTCTTTCTCCCTCCCATAACCTTGGACCAGGTTGGTCTAACATGGAGCTGTCTGCCTAGCGTAAAGCTCTTCCATGGCATGGCTAGAACAGAATTCCTCTGCAAAATTGACTACCATCCAATAGAGCAATGAAGAATCCTCTAATCCTGCCAGGCTCTGAACCCTTCACCTTCCTTCATTCAATACACTCATTTCCTGCAAGAGAAGGAAATGGTGCCGTTTGCATATGGCCCCTTTCCCCTCTCCTCCCCCCTTTCTGCACTGGCTTTGTTTTCTTCTAGTGTATTCGTACATCAGGAAACCACAGCTTCCTTAGAACAACTGCTGCACAAAGGAGGAGAGTACTTACAACATGCTCCATGAGAGAGTTGGGGTGGGGTGATTTACAGAAGAGAAGATCCTTGGGAAGTGATGATTAAACTAATTCCAGCAAGGTGGTTGGGACTATGAAGCACTACTAGGTTCATTTGAAATATTGGCAACTTTGGAAGACATACAAATTCATAAACTTCAAGGAGTGCCAATGTTCTTACCAAATGACTTTATCGCAAAAACCTGACCATTAAATTAAAGAAAAATTGAACACGCAGCCACCCCCTCTCCTATGTGGTTGTTTTTTTACTAGAATGTGCTTGCTCCTTTCTTTCTGCTTAGTTTCTGGCTTGAAACTGTACTTGGAAATTGTGCTTAGAAATACCTGTGTACCTTTCCCTGAGGTTAGGCACTAGAAAAGAAATCATAATATTAATGAAGATGAGCCAAAGTTTCTTCTTGATTTTTTTTTGTTTTTTGTTAATCATGCAAAATAAAGTACATATTTGCTAGTAAGGCACATACAGATTATATGAACATAGACTATTAGGTTAAAAGAGTAGGACACTGATGTATAAGTATTCTGCATCATAAAAAGAGGTTTCTGGTCATACTAAAGTTTACATAAGTCCTAATTTGACTCTGTGGTGGTTGAAGCCATGAAAGAGGAGGAATATTTAAAGTTATCAAAAGTAGGTTGGCATAGGGCAGGGATGGGAACCTTCTGGGGGCTGCATGGTGGTTGGGACCATAGGCAATAGTGAATGTAGTAGGCCAAAACTGGGCAGAGCTAGAAACAACAAGTGGGTAGCTCAGTGGAAATGACTCTTAACGTTGTATAGTAGGTTGCAGTCCAGACATGCAAAAGATCACTGCCCACCAACATCTCACAATCCAGGCAAGCAAGAGGCATTGTCAAAGTTCAAGGACACATTTCAGCAAGGCAAAAGCACTTAAGAAGGGGTGTGGTGCATGACTGGGGAGGGGCGTGATCTGGGGAGGGGCCGTGGTGTGGGGAGAATTTCAAGGGCTGGATAGAAGGGCTTGGAGGGCCACACTGGGAATCTGGACTTGAGGTCCCCCACCCCTGACGTTGGGATAGAGGCATGATTGGCCAGCTTCCTGCTTGCTAAGGTACAGCACCCTGTGTTTCTACACAAGTCTGTTGATACAGGCATGAATTTTGATTAGAAGGAGAAATAGGGGCCTTGGAATTCGGGGGGAGGGATCATTAGCTACACCCATGATTACTTGACATCTCTCTCCCCGTTACTGTTGTGGTTTTTCTGCATCAGCAATTCCCAAACTGCCTAATTAAAGTACAGTTGGAGACTGCCTGCTGCTTCTCCGCATGATCTTGCTATTCTGGCTTTGCTGCTTTTTATTAGTCTCTGCGAAGAATAATTAAATTGTTTTTAAATTGCTTTTTAAATGTGTATATATGTTTTTAATGTTTTTAATTGTTGTAAACCGCCCAGAGAGCTTCGGCTATGGGGCAGTATACAAATGCAATAAATAAATAAATTCTGCCATGTCTCTGCATCTTATGTGATCTAATCATTCATTTATACTTAAAGCAGCAGAATTAGTTACTCTGAGGAGGCTGACCTGTTGCCTCTCTGCTGAAGTCACTGCGCTAGGTTTGTTCCTTTTTAATCAGAAGACATGCCCAGATGGGAGTAGGGGGAAGCTTACTAGTATTATTTAATAATGTCATTCCTCTTTTTATTCCTGCTCCTTCCAATTATTGCAGAGTTGGGAAGGAGGTTGTCCCCTAGACTTCATAAAGAAAGGGTTAACCCCAATGGCATGTAAACTTCAGGTTGAGGACAGAAAAGCAAGCAATGAACAATTAACCTAAATGTAGGAACTTGATATGCCTGATTTGTAGTTGTGCCAAGTAATTCCTCTGATGGACATGTTGGCCTTTACTGCAAAAGTGCAAAAAAAAAAGTGTGGGAGCTCCAAAAGTCAACACCATTAAAAGAGGCAAACCTCAAGCTGGCACCTAATAAGATCTCCTCTCCTGTGAAATATCCCATGCTTTGATTAAAAACAAAGCACCACCTTCCTTGGGAGCAATGAGCTGTGGTGATTCTGTCACACGAAGAAAACTGATTTTCTCATACAAAAGAAAGCTTTCTTGAAATCCTGCTAGAGATTATTATGGTAAGTGTTTCCATCCTGATGCAAAGAGAGTCTTAACATCCCATCGGATCGGTGTGGGGAACCTGTGGCCCTCCATGTGCTGTTGGACACAACTCTCACAATCCTCGAGTATTGGCTATGCTGGCTGTGGCTGATGGGAATTTGGAGACCCACAGCATGGAGGCCCACATGTTCCCTATCCTTGCCATATGAGTTACCAGATTAATTGCTTGGAGACTTATTCTATGATCTGTGATTCATCTGTGGCCATGCAGATGCCTAAACTTTTTGATAAGCAGCTGAATGACTTGACAAAAGTAGTTCTGTGTAGCCACCAGGAGAAAATGTCTGTTATTTAAGAGAGCGCTAAAAATCTTGAAGGTAAAGATATAACACAAGTATCTTGTGGCTGGAAATTAAATTAAGTGAACAGAGGCTATTTGCTCAGGAGAATAGCTTTTTAGGGCTGGAATGGATATTCCCCCCTAATCTCAGAATGCAAAAGTGGATGATTCAGACCAGCCGCAACTTGCTGGACTCATTCCAAGTTAACTCTTTCAAAAATGGATCTAGCGACTTCCTCTCTTGTATGTTCCCTGATTGTGGTATGGGGTAGTAGTCATTGACGAGTGCTTCTTTTCCCCCACCCCAGAGCGGGACTACCACAGTTTGTGTGAGAAGCAGCCCATTGGTCGTTTGCTTTTCCGGCAGTTTTGTGAAACACGGCCTGAGCTTATGCGCTGTGTCAAGTTCCTGGATACTGTGGTAAGCACAACTGTGTGAGAACCCCTTCCTGGAAGCTGTGCATGGGAGCTAATTAAATGCAAGTTTTGGAGCAAGGGAACCTGGCAAGTGGCCTCTTGCAAAGCTGAATGTATAGAGGTGGCTTTGTTCTAACCTTATTACTTTCACAGTATTTACATTCACTCATAGCAGAGATTAATGTTATGTAGTTAAATGCCTGAAATAGGTTGGGGTATTGAATTTAAAGATTCTGGGGTAGATTATGGTGGTTCTTGGTCTGTGCAATAAAATGTGGTTGATTTGCAGCCTTCCTGCATTTTTATTCTTAGAATTATTGGGTGATGCTTTCTTATCCTCATTTGATATAGGCAGAGTATGAAGTGACCCCCGATGAGAAACGAAAAGAGTGTGGGCAGCACCTGATTGAGACGTATTTGACCCCGAAGGTGAGAATCTGCAGTAGCTAAGCAAAGGTCTCGAATTCCTAGCTCTGGGTTTTTTGGCAAGGACCAGTTGCCTTCGTGAGAGCTGCCCTCACCCAGACAGTAGTTGGGTCAAGGATATGCCTGAATATTACCAACGGGAGCACACATCTGTACCTAGGCCTTGCATCAGCACCCAGTGTGATGGACGCCAGGGCCCCAGAAGGCCCACTAGGACTGACCCCAGAAATATCTTTTTATTTTAAACATTTTAAGTGCCTGGCTCCGCAAGGGCAAATGCTGAGCAGCTGCACCATCCATTCTGTCCCACCCCCCACCAGACAATTCTTCTGGGCCATCCCATTAATGTAGCAATGCTATGTCTGGGGCCACAGGTATTTGGGAGGAAAGGTGGTGGTGGGTGTTGCCACTGCCCAGTGCTTATCATTTCAGTGCCAGACACTTTGAAGGAAAAAAAAAACTGTGCCAGCATTGCTGCCTCCCCAAAGTACCATCCTAGTCCCTCTAGCAAGCCTGGTGTGATTTGTTGTTTTTCTTTTAAGAGCTGCGGCTGAAGGAAAAGCACTGATCTGGGTAACTGCAGCAGCTTCTCCATGCCACTTCTTCCTTCTGCCCACCCCTGCCACCCTGTATGCTCTTTGCGGGGCACGCCAGGGTTGTGCTTATGAAAGGCTCAGAGGCACCTTGCCCAGGACCCCCTTCAAACCTGGTGCTGTCAGTTACTTACTAATGCTTTCTCCATGGTGGTGCTCTAATGCTGGAATGCCTTCTTTCAAGAGGTGCATTTGGAGCTAACTCTCTTGACATTCCAGTGCCAAACTAAGACCCACCAGTTTACTCAGGCATTTATGAGTAGTCGGTACAGTAATGAATATGTAATAATTATGACCGGATCTACTGCTGATCTGTTCTCGGTGTTGATTATTTTACTGGTTTATTTCTTTAGTTGTATTGTTGGTTGTGTTAATAATGTTGATAACTGTGCTGGGATTTATGTGAAGGGCAGGATATAAATGTGTATTAATTAAAATCAATTATTTCCCTGTGTGACCCACTCTTTGTCCTTAGAATGTGGATCATGTGCCTGAAGTGCCCTCGGAGCTAGTAAATCTGTGTTCTGAGCGACTGGAACAGGAACCGGGTAAAGAGCTCTTTAAGGAATCTACCAAGTGAGTGGGGGGATTGGGAGGAATTTGTTTAATGATGTGCACATTTCCCAGGACAGTAGCCACTGGTTGTCTAGTAATGTCTAACTTTGCAGTTCACCTGTTGCATGTGCAATTGGATTATTTGTTACTAACAAATGTTGGAATTGGTTGCATAGATATTTATTTCCCTGCTGTAGGAGAGCCAATGGGTGCCATGTATTTTAAAGGTGGTTTATAGACTTTAATAAATATTAATATTTAAGTTGCTAGATGGATTACTTGGCTTTTGATGGAGAATGGATAAGTAGTTGTGATGCTCCAAAGCAAGAAATCTTCTTTTGACTAATATTCTATCTCACTTGGCAATGGTGTACTTTCATTAGAAGTCCAAGGGTATAGTCTCGAAGGCACATGGTGCTGCAGCCTTTGCTGAATCTAAGCAAATCTGTCTTGTCAGTGCCTAGATGGGTGATTGGCTCCCTGAAAGCCATATGTATGCCACCTTGATTTCAATGGAAGAAAGGCAGGGTATATTTCAAACTTCACTTGCTACCTTGGCAGCAAATATCAGACCAGGCTTATTTAGAAAGGGCAGTTTGGATGATTGCAGACAACATTGCAGTGGTTCTTTGTACTGATGGCAGTGGTTGTGCTTGATGCTGTTGCAATATTAAAAAGAATCTTATTAAAAGTGAGCCTTGCCTTGAGTACCCTCCCTTTGTGCTCTTCATCTTACTGCATTTGTCAGTATAATTCAGATTTCTAGTCGCAGGTCTTGCTACTACAGCTGTGCAAAAAGCTCTCGCAGCATCCTAAGTGGTGATACGTGAACAAAGAGCCTCTGATCTGGAGCCCTGTTTCTCTGGCAACCTCTGAAAAGGGAAGTAACCATCATATTCCTTCCTATTGCTCTCCAGATTGGATATGATATTGCCTGGGCTTTCTCAGTGTCTGCTGTCCTTGGCGCTCTCCTGGCCTCATTATCCAAGAGCTCTTCAAATCCCTTGAAGAGTCTCAAGCTTTAAAGCTTGATTTGTGTTCCGTCTCTTTGTCCAGAGAAGCCTCAGGCTGTGTCCTCTATTTTCTGGCATAGGAAAGCCTCAGTGTTTCTGATAGTTTCTGGTTCTTTCCCCTAGGCTCATCCATGAGTACCTTAGTGTGGCGCCATTTGCTGACTACCTTGACAGCATCTACTTCAATCGTTTCCTGCAGTGGAAATATCTGGAAAGGTAAACCACACTTTGCTATAGGCTCAATGATAAGTGTGACCCTGCCTTTCAACCTAGTAAAACCTTTTCAACCTATGCACAATGTAATGAGCAAATTTCATGCCCTTGATACTTTTGCTGTCAGGTGAGAGAGAAAATGCTGGCTGATGACCCCTGGTCACATAGTGAGAACTAGTCCTTTTCAGGATCTGTTTTGACTTGGTTTTGTTAGCTTTGAAACTTGCTTACCTATGTGGTTCTCATCCTTGCTTTATTCTGGTTCATCAGTCTTGTGTATATACTGTGGCTCGCATAAACTGCAGAACAAAGGGTTGTGTTCAGTGCTGTCCATGCATGAGCACAACAGACATCTGCTCAAGGCAACAGAACTTCACCTTCCTCTCCTTCCCTGTGCCGCCCTTCACATGCCCCTAAAATCTGCTCCAGAGGGTTAATGAAAGTCTGATCACACAATGTTGAATTCTGCCCGATAGCATTTTTGTACTCGGGATGTATGGGGGAACTGGAGAACCATTTTAACTTTTTAATAGACTACTTCCAATTCACTCTAGTTTCCTCTGTTGTGTTCTCAGGCGGCATGTGACCAAGAATACTTTCCGCCAGTACCGTGTACTAGGAAAGGGAGGCTTTGGAGAGGTATGTAGTCTGAGCAACACAGAGGAAGTAGCTCCCCTGTCTGCTTTCAGGGGTCTATAGAGTGTGGAATATTTATCTCTCCCAGAATAAGAGCCCTATATAAAGGGACTCTTGGTCACTTAAGATGCTGATATCCAGAAGTACCTATCTGACTGTTGGGTGGCATTCTGCTGACTGTTGTGCTAAGTGTTTTTTGCTCTGTGTTCACACACTACACTTCACAAGCACGAGAATATCTGGGCTACAAAAACTTGGAGGGACTCAACAGGACTGAGTTCTTAAATTATTCATTTTCAATTTGATTCTGAGTTTATCAATCTTATTCTTCTCACGGCAACATGGCTGTGAACTATTTTTTCCAATGAAAGCTGGGGCTTTCATGATATGTTGCAATAAACAATTGAATCACTAAGGTACTGCAGCATTTTTGCCTTGGAAGATATCAAAGTGAGAGTCATGATTTCAGGATCCAAAATAAGCCACAAGAGTTGCGAGCCCTATTATAATTCATTTAATTTTCTTCTTCCTGCAAGGTGTGCGCATGCCAGGTACGGGCCACTGGGAAGATGTATGCCTGCAAGAAGCTTGAGAAGAAGCGGATAAAAAAGCGGAAAGGGGAAGCCATGGCCTTGAATGAGAAGCAGATCCTGGAGAAAGTGAACAGTAGGTTTGTAGTAAGTACATAGGAGCTGCTTTACTTCTGCACAGAGGTTGAGACAGGGCTTGGCTGTGCCCTTGACTCTGACCCACCCTGGTGAAATCTTGACTAATTTCGGAGAGAACTGCAGTATGTGGAATTTTCTTAGCCATAGCAAGGAGAGGATGAGGTTGTTAGACGTCTGCCTTCTGGACCCTGAGCCCACAGCACTGCACTAACAGACGGGCATCCAGTTGTCTGGGGCCCGCTGTAGTGACAACCGACCCATCAGGATTTTACAGTGATTGGTTACTTCAGGAGGAAGATCCAGAGGATTATGGTTTTATACTTTGCAGAGCACTTCCTCTTCCCCTGTGCTTCTAAGTTTTTATACATGATTGCAAAGGTGCCAGGGCGACCTTTCCATGGTTTCATCCCATACTTCCACTGTAATATTTGAAAGCCAGGGTCATATGGCCAGGGCCAGTTGCATGGGTCTTGGCCACTCAGTTGTCTGCCTCTCTTCCAGCTAGGCAACAATCAGGTGGGAAAACACACACACGGTTAGCTTTGCCCACATACTGCTGGGCTGTCAAAACATTACTGTTGTAGTGTGGAATGAAACAATGGGAAAACCAGCTATGAAGGGGCTCCTAAGGAGTTGTGATTATACAAGAAAGCTGCACTGCTCTGGGGCCTGGTTGGATTTGTCTGTCTTACCAAAGGGAAGAAGGGGAACAAGGGAGTAGTGCTTTCTTTGGTGCAGTTTTCCCCAACCTGTGCCCCCTGCACAGACTCCCATCAGCCACTGCTATCAAAGCCAATAATTGGGAATGCAACGAATTGTAGCCCCAAACATTTGAAGGGTATTAGATTGATGAAAGCTGCTCTAGGGGCTGAAAATTGTTCTGGCAGCAGCTGTAGCTTTGCTAGCATTTAGGCCACACTTTTTGCTCTGTACTTGCAACTCACCATCATGCCTAGTCCCATCTCTAACCCTCCCTCCTCCATCCCTTTCAGCTTCTTCCCAGTACTTACCCAGCAAGCTTAATGTAAAGTTAACTCTTCCTGTACTGGATACATAAAATGCCCTGAGCATTTTTTCTATACCTGGTGCAGAATTGTGGCAGTTGCATCTGGGTGTTCTGCTCTGTGAGATTGTTCTGCTTTCCTACTGGTTGACTGGCCTGCTTGTATTGTAGGTGAGTCTGGCCTATGCATATGAAACTAAAGATGCCTTGTGCTTGGTCTTGACTCTCATGAATGGAGGGGACCTCAAGTTTCATATCTATCACATGGGAGAAGCAGGCTTTGAGGAGCCACGGGCTGTTTTCTATGCTGCTGAAATCTGCTGTGGCTTGGAAGACCTCCACCATGAGAGGATAGTGTACAGGTGAGAACAGAACATTCTCCTTGCTGTAGCTGGGGTTCACGCTGGGATTCTGTATTAACAAGGATTGGTGCACTACCTTGAGTGCTGCTACTGCATTGTAAAAGGAATTGTTCAGAAGTTAGTGAAGAAAATGTGAAGCAGGACCAGTTTCCCAGCACTCAGCACAGTTTCTCTTCTCCTTCCAACCTGAGAATCAAAAACGTATCAGACTCTCTTTTCTTCTCAGGTTAGAAGAAGTGAGGAAAACCTGTGTTGGAGAAAGTGGCTCTGCCCCAGACATTTTCCATCTATGTAGGATATGGCTATAGCTCATTTAGTCTCATGGTCATGGAGATGAGCGTTTCAAGATAGAAGGATTCTTTTGGCATCCCTGCTTGATTTTTCTGGTGCTCCTCCTATGCTAGTCTTGAAGGAGCAACCCAGTGAGGTTTGTATCTTACAGAATCTCTTGTCCTCCCTCAGGGACTTGAAGCCAGAGAATATCTTGTTGGATGACCATGGTGAGTAAATGTCTGCTCTAAACCCTCTCGCCCCAACCATGAGCGAGTAGATGTCTCTCTGGTTTTGATATCAGGCTTTGTTCTGGGTTGAGGGAAATCTGCAGACTGGACACTTGCATGACTCACTTTCCTTTGATAAGGTCACATCCGCATTTCTGACCTGGGACTCGCTGTTTATGTTCCGGAGGGACAGACGATAAAAGGTCGGGTGGGAACAGTTGGCTACATGGGTGAGTATCCAAGAAATGACCTGAGGAGTTGACTGGGGTCAGCATGGAGGCCATGAAGCACATCAACCAAGGACAAAGGGTAAAAGCAATCTCTTGTCAAAGTTTGCAGTTTAGAACAGAGGTAGGTGCCATTGTAGTGGGCTGGACAGTGAAAATTAAATCCTAAGCTTAGTTTAGTACTCTGGTAAGGTGCTAGTCTTCGAAGAAGTATCTGTTAAATCTTTGACTGTTACTCAAACTGCATTTGTCTTCATCCCTGTGTTGTCCACTTTGCTACTTCTGCTTTGACAGTATCTTATTTGATCCCAAACTTTCCCCCTCTTGTGTTCAGATTCCAAGTTCTGTCTGCATTTTTTAAATTTATAACCACAAACACAGACAAAAAGGAAAAAAACACAAATTGTTGATACTTCAACAGCTTTGTCTGTTTTGTAAGGAATTAGATGGAGGTGAATGAATTGCTCTTAAAAAGGTAAAGGTGTCCCCACACTTGTAGTGCAAGTCGTTTCCAACTCTTAGGGTGACGTCTTGCGACGTTTACTAGGCAGACCATATATATGGGGTGGGTTTGCCAGTTCCTTCCCCGGCCTTTCTTTACCCCCCAGCGTATGCCGTGTACTCATTTTACCAACCACGGATGGATGGAAGGCTGAGTGGACCTCGGCCCCTTTTACTGGAGATTCGACTTCCTCCTTTCATTGGAATCGAACTCCGGCCATGAGCAGAGCTTCGGCTGCGTTACTACTGCTTACCACTCTGGGCTCTTGAGTGCCCGTAAAACAAATTCCTAATGTTTCTACAAAGCTGTAACTTGGTATGCTCTTGCACTAGTATTTTTCTTGTGCCCAAAGAGAAACCATTTCACTTACTACTTTGGATTGCAGTTTAGATACAAGATGGCACAAGAATGTGGCACTCCATTCCTAAAACATCATAGGGTCAAAACAAGGATACATTGAATTAGTTAGAATTGGCAAAGCAAGTTGAGTTCAACTTTGCTGTTGACCTGTGGTGCCATATTCTTTGCAAATGCTATCTAGGTACTCTGAGCCAAAAACCTGATTGAGATTAGAATAAAATATTCAGATGATGCCAGTTAGCCTTCATTGACTTAATTTTGAGAGATGTTCTATAAACATGGGCTCTTCTTGTACTGTGTGGCTGGAGGGGAAGGAACAGTGGTATTTGAGACATTGATGGGCAACTTGTAAGGGTAAGGACTGGAGTACATGATCACACAGGTATGCAGGGTGAGATGACTCCTATTTGTGACCCATCTCTGAACCCAAGCTGGGAGAAGGTGTTAGCCATTCTCTTTCCTGCCTGCTGCTGCTGCTTAAGGCAGTTGCAAGTACCCCACTTTATACTGCCACCACATTATGAGATCTGGAATCCCATTTGGTAATATAAGCATAATTCTGACCTTAGGAGGTTGAGTTCATTGGTCATAGGAAGCTGCCCCATACAGAGTTAGAACATTGGTCCACCTAGCTCAGTATTATCTGCGTTGAGAAGCAGTGACTGTCCAGGGCTTCAGACAAGAAGCTCTGTTTTTTCTCAGCTCTGCTTGGAGATACCAGGAATTGTACCTGGGACCTTTTGTGTGGAAAGCATGTGGTCCTTCACTGAGCTACCAACCAACCTCCCCTTAATACCCAATTTCATGTGTGTTAAAGAATATCCACAGCACTGTTCAAATGGTTCTTACTTTTGCAGCTCCTGAAGTGGTGAAGAATGAGCGGTACACATTCAGCCCTGATTGGTGGGCCTTAGGATGCCTACTTTATGAGATGATTGAGGGCCAGTCTCCATTTCAGCAACGCAGGAAGAAGATTAAGCGTGAAGAGGTGGAACGCCTTGTGAAGGATGTGCAGGAAGAGTACTCTGAGAAGTTCTCCTCTGCTTCGCGCTCTCTCTGTTCCATGGTACACATGTTGTCTCATCCTTAAGCCAGTTGCACTCCTTTCACCATTGCTAAACGATGGCTGCCCACTTCTGAGTGGGCTCTGGGTGCCTTGAAAAGAAAGTTGCACCTTGCTTATTGGAAATTAATTTGGGAGAAGCCGTGCAGTACACCATAACACTGGCTATGCTGCTAGACCTCATTTTGTGTGCAGGACCTCTCCAGAGCCAGGTACAGCCAGTTAATCAAGGCAGTGTACATTTGCTATACAAATTAAATTGTAAAAAGAGTTCTCTTCAGTGCAGCTGTAGCTTGGTAACAGTTCAGTATAAGATTCATAAAACTTCAGCTCATGATCTGCACTCACTGGCTATCCATCCTTCTTCAATCTGACTCCCGGAACATCTGTATTTGCAATAAGACTAGGGTGTGGTGCAATATGGCCTAGCTGCTGCAATTGTTTCATGATCTTCAGTGTGCCTGGCTTATCTACCTGGCATCAAGCAGTTAAATACTTTATGTCCCATACTCCTTGTCCTATCCTGTTCACTCTTTCTCTCAATTTGCTAATTAGAGTCAAAGCAATTCAGTAAAACCTCAGGAACAACCAGTGCAGGTTATACAGGAAGTTGTGGCATGTCAGTTAACCAGTAAATACACAACAATAGTTTCAAGAATTCCTTACCCTAACCTTTGAGTGAAGGTAGAGAGATTGTAGAAAAATAAGGTTGGGGTGAAATCATGTGATTGCTCTGTGTCCTAGTCCCATTTATAGCTCCTGTTGCATACATAATATCAAACTTTGGGAAGAATTAGCAGGCCTCATTTGCCTCTTTCCTTCCCTCCCCCTCTTAGTTGAATCTTTCTGCAGTATTTGAAGATTGCTAGCCCTTGCTAGAAATTTGGATATCCCTCATTATGCAGAATGATGTTTGCTATAATCAACACTTCTTGTGATCTATCCAGGATACCTTAGTATGTAGCTATTTCACCAGATTCTTTCCCTTAAGTGGCCGTCTTTTGTCCCTGAATTTGTAAGATACTTGCATTCTGTATTGTAACTACAGTGGATTTAGTCTGAAATCCATTGGAATTCTGATTGGCCAATGAAGGGCAGGGTATATATTTCAGAAATAAAGCAACCAGGTTCCTTCCTGCTGTTAACAGCCTTTGAAGAGGGCTGAGAAACCTGAGCAAATAAGAGCATATATATAAATCCTCCTAGATGGTTTTAAAAATTCTTTGTATGCTGTTTTTACTTTAGAGTTGGCAGGTAAGGTGATTTGGAAGGGCATAGCATATCCTGGAGCTAATATCTTACCAGCTTTTAGTTGGAATCAGTAACTTAAATTGCGTTTTGAGTTCAGTTAAAACAAATAAACCTATAAATAATGGTTCAAGTTCTGTTCCACAGTATTGTTCAAAAATAACATTTGAAGCAGTGTTCAGCGTAGGTTTTGTTTCATTGTCCTGGAGGCCAAGCTGTTGCTCTTGGTAGCTGAAGCCTTCTGGTAATACAGAGGCTTTCCTATGATATACTGTACTGTGTTCTAGCTCCTGTGCAAAGACCCACTGGAACGGCTGGGATGTGGAGGTGCTGGTGCTCAGGAGGTGAAAGAGCACCCCCTGTTTAAACACTTGAATTTCAAGCGCTTGGAAGCAGGGATACTTGACCCACCGTTCAAACCTGATGTGAGTTCAGCATGCACATATGGCCTTGTAACAGAGTCTTACTCTCTTGCGATCTGCTCAGAGCAGGAGAATAAGCCCCTTCATAGTGTTCTTTTCTGCATTTTTTGTAGCCCCAAGCTATTTATTGCAAGGATGTCTTGGACATTGAACAGTTCTCCACGGTCAAGGGGGTAGAGCTGGAGCCCACAGACCATGACTTCTACCATAAGTTTGCAACTGGAAGTGTCCCGATTCCCTGGCAAAATGAGGTAGGTGCTGTTCTTCTCTCCCGGGGATTATGCTTCTGAAGGGAAAACATATACTGAGTCATCTGTTGTTGCTGAGGTTGGGGTGCAAAGCTGTTCTATAACTGACTGGCTGAAGTATTATATAAGCAGCTACTTTGACTAAAGTGTTACGGAGACACCCTGTCAAGGGGGGACCCTGAGCAGGGAAAGCCCATCATGAGCTCTGCATCTTTTTTTTGTATCTTCCCCTAGATGATAGACACAGACTGTTTCAAGGAACTCAATGTTTTTGGTTCAGATGGAGCCATACCTCCTGATCTGGACTGGAAGGGGCAGCAACCCACCCAGCCCAAAAAGGGCCTACTCCAGCGTCTCTTCAGCAGACAGGTAAATTGCCTTAGATGTGGGGAGCAGGGTTGTTGTAACACAGGGATCTGAACCTTCCACAGTTGCTTTGGAATGTTCCCTTGCCTTTCTTTGCGCTGCACAAGGCTGGCCCACTCATGCAAAATGAAACAATTGCTTCAGGGGGCAGCAAATAATCGCCTCCCAGGCCCCCACTCACTTGCTTCATTCATCCCTCCTCTTCTCTCTCCCCCCCCCCAAACTCTGACTCTTAGGAAAGGAAGGGAGTGAGATGCTCTAAGGAGAGTGATCAGGGAGAGTGCCTGTTCCATTGCCACTTTCCTGGGGTGGCTAGAAATTCTCTTTTCAAATTATTTAAAAGTTTAAAAGCAGCTGTAGTACAGGCACTCTCCTGGGCCCCTTTCTCTTCCTGCGACTGCGGCAGAGAGGAGACAGAGGCATGCTGCCGCTGCATTAGCAATAGCAAAACATTAAAAGTACGTGAAAGGGAGAAGAGGAAGAGGAGGTGTGAAGGTGGGAGAGAAGGGGGTGGTGGCTTTCCCTCAGTGGCACCATGTCTCATGCTGGCCCTAGCACCACACCTCTGTCCATAGCCATGTGCTTCAGCCCCATGAACGTGTCCTCTGCTTTAGTGGCTCTGGAGCTCAGCGAGTTCAGCTGACTTAACGTAAACTCCATAAATGCTCTAGATGTGACTACTCAATATCAGAGCAATGTTCTCTCAGGTTAATCGGGAGGTCATCTTGGGGTTTGATACCCAAGAGGCCCTGGGGTTTGTATGTGTGATACCTGGTGCTGATTTGTGTGTGGCTGGCAGCAGCATCTAGTCATTCTGGGCTCTGGACAGCCTTGCTCTTTCTGCTTCTACTAGCCTTGTGGCTCTGAATAAATCAGGGGAAAGCAGTATAGTGCCCCACGTGTCCAAATCCCTCTTGTCACGATCAGCCCAGACTGGCTGTTTCCCATTTGGAAAGTTCTAAGACAGCAGGAGGAGAGAAACAAGGCACGCTTGAGGACATTTCGTTTGTTGCTCTTGGAAACTAGCGCCTTTTCCCCTCATGTTTCCATTACTTAGAAATGTAGCCCCTTGTGCAGTACGTCTGCTTGCAGTGTTGTTTTTTTTAGTCAAGAAGTATTCACTCCCAGTGCCAGGGATCTGGCCCTCTCTCACAATGTTGTGTGACTGAGAGTCCATTTGAATGGGCCTCTCCCCTCCATGTGGGGAGTGTCTCTCACCTTGGCACTTCCTCTGGGACTTGCTCTGGTGGTTCTATTTAGTGGTAGCTATCTCCGTACCCAGGAGAGGCCTTAGGAGAAGGCATGGCTATCTCTGGCTGGGGCTCTCACAGCATGTTTTCTCTTTCCAGAGGTGAGCAACCTCTACTCTGCTGTTCTGCGCAGGAAAAATGACTACCTGGTGCCCCAAACTCCCCTGTGGACAGAACAAGACATGGGGATGAGGAGTCTACCTCTTCAGTGCCTTCCTTTCCCTCCCTCTCCCTCCCTTCCTCCAAGATTTGCTGCTTGTGTGCATTAATAGCTCTTCAAGCCACTAAGCCTGCTTCCTGCAAAGCATCATGTATGTCTTGCTCTGTTCTCTTGGCATGGAGGCAGTAGGATTTTTTTTAACATCCCATTTCTCCAGCTACCATGCCTCCTTTATGTGACCCTGCTATTAAAAATTGAAGCTTTTCTTTTTCTCTTCCTCATGTACCCCAAACCCTTGTGTATTTTCTGAGAGCTTGCCGATGTTCTGGACACATCCCACTTTCTACAGTTACGCCCTACTCCTATATTTTTGTAGTTCTTCCATTTGGATTAATGATTCATATTTCCATGTGTATCTATCTCCAGCTTCATTTACTGGGCCTATATGAGACCCTGCCATTGTCCTAAGCTTGCCAGTGTTGAATAATTTTCAGCTCCTAATTCTGTACTTAGCCACTAATGGCCATTAGATTCTTCACAGTCCATAAATATGTATTCAAAGGGTGTGGAAGATGCACAGCCTGGCTGTGAATAAGAGTGTGGTTGGAGATCCAGCATGATTCATTCTCTCTCTCTAGTCCTCTAGGTTGGCTGCCAGAGGGCACTATTTGGGAGCAGCCCGACTAGCAGGGTTGTTTTTGGTGTTGGGCCCAAAAGTTCCTTTCTAGGCAATGGTATCTTTTTCTGTGGGGACTGGGTATAAAATCCTGTGGCATGTCTGCGTGTTGAAATAATAACTGTACTTACTCTGTGCTTGCTGTGTGCTCTCCCTTTTTCCCTTGCTCCCCCCCTTCCCTCCTCCTGCCTCCTCCCTTCATTCTCCAGGACTGTTGTGGGAACTGCAGTGAGAGTGAAGAGGAACCCACACGCCTATAGGTCTAGTCATCCTATTACTTTGATGGGCCTGGCCAAGCAGCAAGCTGACTCGACAACAGAGATGGTACTGGCCTAGCACTGGCTTGGCTTACAGTCTAGCACATGCCAGCTGTATGAGTGCGGGCTCAGCGTTTTAGGATGGCAGCAGATTCCCACCTACAGAGGAAGTGCTCCAGGACAGGAGAGAATAGACGCCTCTGCGAAGGTCTTCAGTGTACTGCCGAGGGATCATCCTGCCACACCTCTTCCATAGCAGAGAGATGATGGCAGGAGCTAGTGAAACATTCCAGGGCTGGCCCTGGCCTTTGGCCTCCCATCTGTTCACCTGCTGGAGTTTGTTTTATATATTTATATTGATATATCTATGAATGTATGTATATAGCACATGTACATTTTTAATGGTTGGGGATGGAGGTCCTTCTGCATTTCTCTCCTCTTTCTCCCCTACCCCACCATCTTTGCTTCACCCTGGGGGACACTGTTCACCAGTAACTAATAGGAAACAAGTAAGCAGCTCTGCTCCCCAAACAGTGGATCCTGGCCCTTTTCAGGTTGTTCAAGTACCTTTCCCAGCACCCTGTGGAATATCCATCCATTCTGCTGGTGGATGTGGATGGTAGAAGCTGAGGTATGGCAGCTGCAACGCAAGAGCTGCCTACACTGTCATATCTAGTCCACAGGGACACAATTGGTATAACCTCTGTGTGCTTTCGTGCCTCTTTCCCCAGCCCCCAATTTGCAGTTGACTTGCTGAGTTACCATAATGCACCATGAGAGTTACCAAGATTTTAAAGCTTGTAGACATGTCAAGGCAACACCCACAGGTTTTTATGGGATGACAAGCTGTGGGCTTTATTTCTAGGACATGGCTTCATTGGAGGAAGGAAGTTTTAGAACACTAGAGTAGCATTACTGCTTGTGGTAGCATGCTGATTTCTAGCTTTAATTTCTTCTGTGAAATTCCAGTAGGGCTGGTATGAACAGATAAGAAGGAAAAGTGGAGAGGGCCTGTCATTTCCTGGGAGCTTTGTTAGGACTGAGTTTGTATTTTTATTTCATTTTCTTCCCCATACCATTATGCCCTCTTTTTCTTGATTCTGTTTGCCCCAGTAATTTTTCTAAAAGGTTCACCTGCCAACTATGCCAGTGTGGGAAAATGCACATATTAGAACCAGCATCAAGCCTACAGCATCCTTTTCAAAGGGTTAAACTAGTGAGAGATCTCTGATAAAATCTCCCAGTGTTTTCATTTTTTATTGTAAAGCAGGTCTCTGAATTTGGAGCAGCAACGTTGGAAGTGTAGGTTGAGCCCTTTTGTATTGTACCGCAATCAAATCTCACCCTCAAACTGCCATTAGCCTTACTGTGGGGGAAAATGCCCCATGGGGCAAATCACAACTCTGTGCAGGCAATGCGTAGCTCTTTTGGTAAAGAGCTCAGAAAATGGGAGATTCAAGTGCAGATGTCTTGTCTGGTGTAGCTAGCCTGAAAGTCCTGCACATCTTTCCCCATAGGAATCTCTTCTACTGTCTTCCGTGACTGAGAGCCCAGGGCCCACACAGAGCTGCTCCTTGTGCCTTTATGAAGCTTTGTTGAGTAGGCCTGTTTACTGTCTGGACTACAGTTTTCCAATCTTAATCATTTCCCTTATTCTATATCTAGTGTGCACTGCATCATTCTTCCAGCAGTTATTTCTAACCTCAAGTGTGTGTACGTATAGCCTGCCTTGCTGCAGGGCAGTTAATCTCATTCCTCAGCCCATCTATGGTATCTTATGCTAGTATTACACTGTTCTTGATAACATTGGAACTATTTTGAATTCACTTGTTAATTGTATGTCCTGACAACTCGTTGCTGTGGTATAGAAGTGAACACATCACTGGGTGCTGAGCGGTTTCAAGCTGATGCTCCTGAATACGGAGCATCAATTGACTTGTCCCTGAATTAGAAAAGAGCAGATTCTCTTCATTGCTTTGTATGTGCAAATTGAACTTGTGTTTGCTGCCTTCTTTGTCTGCGCTATGCATTCTCATGTGCCTCTTGCAGCCTGTCATTCAACGTCTGCTTCACAAGTCAGTGTACCTTTCTTAAACCTTTCCTTAGAAATTCAAGTTAAACATGACAGGCTATTTGCAGGCTCAGTGTTTGTGTCCTGTCCCTCTCCCCCCCCCCCAATAATCTTTTAACTCTGTTCTTCTTCTTTCAAAGACTTAAAAAAAATTGGCCATCTAAAACTGAACATTTGGCTGAGAATATAATGAATTAAAGCAACTTGATCCCAAATAATACCTTAGAGCTGATTCACACTTGAAGCTTCAATTTGCAAGACAGAGTTTAAAACTGGAAAATGGGCTGCAGCTATAAATAGAACATGGACAAGTTTCACTGCAATAAATAATATGGAGGCAGGTAGCTGTTCAGTGTGTTACTTCAAGGAATCCATGCTTATAAGACTTCTGTGTGCTATTCACAGTTGACAGCGAGTGATATCTGCAGTTCTGCCATTTAAACTTAAGACCTTTTTCTGATTTTTTAAAGTGTGATATCCCTAAGATTTGTTATATGTACGCATTGCAAAATACCAGTGGAAAGGAAAGTTTCCCTTAAGTGTATTATTTGATTTAATAAAATCCACCACTTAGTGCCAGTAGGAAATGCCATCTTTAATATTTTATATTTCATCAAATTTAGAATATGTCCTCTGAACAGAAAAACTTTATTTATTTATTTATTATTTTATTTATACCCCGCCCTTCCTTCCAGCAGGAGCCCAGGGCAACAAACAGAAACACTAAAAACACTTTAAAACATCATAAAAAGACCGTAAAATATATTAAAACAACACAATGTTAAAAACATTTTAAAAACTTTTAAAAAATGCAACTTTGATGGGTTTTTTAAAGTCCATGTTCCATCAGTCTTCTAAAAGATGTATGTAAGTGCAGTTTATAAAGTCTTGCCCTCAGTGGCAAATTTTGTGTTCTGGCTTTTGAATACAAGCAGTGGGGGGGGGAATAAAGTTCTACATATCAAGTTTCTTTTTTATCAAATCTGGAACAGGGACTTAGTTGCCTCTGTGACCTGTGTGGCGGTAGGTCCTTTAGGAACATAGGGAGTTGCCTTCCATCAGGTCATAATATTGTCCAATATTGTCTACTCTGATTGGTAGTGACTTTCCATGGTCTCAGGCAGAGATCTTTTCTATCACCTGCTTATCCAGTTGTTTTAACTAGAGCTGCCAGGAAGGGAACCTGGGACTTTTTGCATACCAGTTATCTACCATACCATGTTGGCAGCCTCTCTAATGAATTAGGAACCAAATTTTTGTCTGTATTTAAAAGTTTACTTGATTAGCAGCACAGTCCTAACCATGTCTACTCAGAAGTAAGTCCTACTTAACTCAATGGGGCTTGCTTCCCAGTAAGTGGGGTTAGGATTGCAGCCTGAATCAAGGTTAGAGCCATAGTTTTACTGTTTAAGAGCTGAGTGGTCCTCCCACTTTATGCTCTCATTGGATCCGGCTTGTCAAAACTATGGATGGAGCAATATGCTTCTAAGGTCAGGAGCAGTTGGGCTCCGTTCTGTGATCAGTTCAGATTTTTCTTTTGTGCCTGCCAAAACCATAATCTTGACTTCTTGACCTGGGTCTCTTCTCTGTTCATCCTGCCTCTTGAGGATATGTTCCTGTCTTGACTATTCCCTATCCCCTTCTTTCACTTTTAAATAGTTTGTACCTCTGCTTGATTCTCTCCTATCCTGTCCTGTGTTGCTCTCTGTTAGCACTTCTGTGAAGCTCTCTACTCTCTAGCGTCTCCAGTCTAACTCCTGTGTGCTTTGTCTCTGCTTAGCAGCAGTGAACATATGTATGAAAGATATAAAATGGTGATGATATGAGATATATATGATGTAGATATACCCACTAATTTTTTTGGAAAATGGGACATGCTACTGTCTTACTTCCACTGCCTAGGCAAGAGTGTTTCCGAAACTGTTTTTTCTTTCCTCTCCCCTCCCCCCCACAAAGTGGAAATCCAGGAATAAAAGGACCTCCTTCAAAATTACTGTTGTGTGCCCCATTTGTAACTACAATAACAGTCACAAATATTTGTGAATATATCTCAACTTGTACTTTTTGGACTTTCATCCCTGTCCTAAATTCCATGGAAGTGTAAATATATTAATGTCATACTATTTGTTGGAGAAATACACACACACACCCCATCTTCTAGTGCATACAACATCTTACTGAGATGCAGTTGTATCAGGGTCCTGATTTCTTTTCTACATCTTTAAGATACAGCTTCACATACGGTGTATGTATGGGAAATGCATGAGAGTTCAACTGCTGTACTACGTGTGACTACACATTTTCGAAGCTGTAGAATCAACAGTGTAGACAAAAGCACAGAGTATGCATAACCTTGCTGGAACCTGCAACACACATTGAAGCGGCTTTACACAGTGCTGACATTTCAGTGCAAATTGGTGTCTGCACTCCCCCCTAAATTATTTACCCACCAGCGCTTCATTAACCCTGGTCCTCTTCTGCAAACACACTATCCTATTTCCTATGTGGGTGGATGGATGGAAGTAGTTTTGCTATTGGCAGGATCCGGGGAAGGAAAGTCTTAGTGTGTGTGGAGGAATAACCTGTTGCCACCTTTCCCTTATCTCTTAAACAAGAGATGTGCTGGAGTAGGGACACTACACACTATTCAGAGAAGTGGGAAGTCCTGAAATGATGAGATATTATTGTGAGGGAATAACCCTAGTAAATATATACTTTCCCTCTTTTTAAGGAACGGTACGGAGAAAGATACAAAAAGTGTCAAATTATTATTAAACAGGGCTTAATCTCTATTTTTCTGAACTGCAAAACGTCTTAAAATTCAAGAAATAGTATGGATAGGAGGGGGCACCCCTATTAATTTAACTTATTGCTGATGTTTTAGGAAGCACTTAAATCAGACTTCTGATCTCAGATCAACATAAAATGGTTAAACAGTAAAAATATAAAAAGGTATATATTGAAACAGACTAAATATAAAACCAAAATGAAGGTTTAAAAAGAGTATTGCCATTCATTGCTAGAACTCAAAGACCTTCCTTGAAAATAATGTATTGGCTGAACTCTGGAGACTTGAATGGTCAATGAGGCAGGAGTAGTTCCTCCTTCGTGCATGTGTAAGAACAGGCACTCCAGCTATCATCGTAGCAGACGCTTTGGGATTTTTAGTTAAAGCCAACAGTTTGAATTGAGTCTGAAGATAAAACCAGGGCAGATATTTTAGGATATATGCACTATTTTGACTGCTGAGAACATCCATCAGGAACCTTACAGCCACTTTTTGCTCTAGTGAAAACTTTTTAAAGGCAGCCCTATGTAGAAGATATTGCAGTAGTCTAATCCAGAGGTTACTATGGCATGCATCCTGGCGGCTAGATCCTTGTTCTCTAGAAAAGGTCAGGGGGACTGGGTGTAGCTGGGAAAAAGCGCTCTTGGCTGCAACTGCCCAGTTTGTACCAATAACAAAGGACTGCAGACAACAAACTTGTTCTTGGCAGTGTGAGCTGACCTGGAATAAGGTAAACATCTAATGCCAGATCAGCTTGACAGCTCTCTACCCACAACCAATCTTTATTTGAACTTAACTTTGGTTTGTTTGCCCTCCATCAGGGAAGTTGGTAGCTCTGGCCACACAACCCTGAGCTGTGTGTGTGTGTCTGCTGATTGATTGACTGTGTATATGTGTGTTCAGTGCCTTGAGTTGTGGCACCAGATGGCAGCTGATGAGCCCCCTTGTGTATACACACATACACATGCACTTGTATGCATACCTGGTGGCTTATGTTTTTGCATGGGAGTCAATCTGCCACTCGGCTCCCATCCATGATGAGCATCCCCCAACTTCTTTATAATGCAGTGCTTGCAGGCCCACTTGCTGCTGCCAAAAGAGAGCCTGGCTGTCAGCCAGGGAGCACATGTGTGTGCTGCTGCTGGCTGTAGACTTCATTAGTTTGAGGCACTTGTTTAAGGATCTTGCTTGGGTCAGCGGAAAAGGGGTGAAATAACTCCCATACGAGCTGAAGGTGATCAGAACCAATCCTTGCCGAATAGCATATTTGACCTATTTTGTGTTGTCACTCTTTTTGGTAAGAGTGAGCCACTGAACTGCACTAAGGTTTTCTGCAATTAAAATCAGATAAATCATATATGTTGATTAATCCAGCTTTTTTTTTAGTTAGCAGAAAGGATTCATTGCAAATACTTCCATGCTGCAGCTGAAGGGATTAGCAAACAGTTGAGAAAACAGCAGATTTGGAGCTGAAGACACCTACAATAGAGCATAACTTCACGAGCATAACTTCTAATTAGGGATGCAGAGTTTAGCCAATTGATCAGATGAAAACCATTTTGATTGCTTAAAATAAATTCCTATTTAATCAGTTGGCAGATGTTAATTTTTTAAATAATTTCTAACAGTGCCAATCAAAACTGCAGATGGCAAGCAACACCTTAGAAGAGTCATTGACTCGTGCATGACAATGTGAAATGCCTCTTAAGATGATGCCTGCTGTCACACATCACATTATTTAAAAACAATTATCTTTCCCATAGGACTTATTTTTTCTCAAATGTAAATTTATGCAAACTAAAACAATTGTATGACTAAATTTGAGGTTTCTTAATAGGTGATACCCCAACTTCTAATGAAGGTTGAATATCTTGTGCTCTTGATGAGCATAACTTGCATCCTTTTGCAAGTACTGCATAACTTGCCTAGGTTTTTTGTATTCAAAGGCTGGTTTGCATTATATTTTTGATCCAATCCTCTGCAGAGTTTAATACACCAAATGCCATTGAGAGGTCTGTTTGTACACTGTATTCAGTCTAGCTATGCTGCAATCAATGCTTGTTTTTTGTCTTCCCACCCTCAGAGCTGGATTAGCAGGTATAAAACACTCCTTATAAACCATCTTTCTCTGCCAGGCCTGCCTCTTGACATTTCAGCTTCAGAAGAGAGGTTGATGGGTGTGTGAGTCTGCTGCCACATATAATCACTAATAGGGTAACATGTAGCTTATGCTAAACAAGTCCTTGTGATGGTGTGCAACGGATGCTCTCTGTTGGACTGACTGTACCTAAAAATAAGAAGCGAAGAACAACATTCTGTGCCTAGGAAACTTGCATTTTATGCTTAAAACAAATTACGTCAGTCCTAAAACCATTTTATTTGCTTAATGTTAGTATTGTACTGTTTTGGTATATGCAGAATTCAGATTAATTTGGTGAAGGTGGGATTGGCTGGGGTGGAGGGATGGGGGGACACTGAGCACAGAGAATGAGAAGAGAAGGAGGACGCAAGTGCAGCTGTACCCTCCTATATGTCTTTCCAGGCGCGTGTATTTCACCGATTGGTTGAGGGCTCTAGTTTTGACAGCCTTGAAGCGGGGGAGGGGAGCTTTTCCTGTGGGCTGTTTCCCAGCAGAGACAAGGGTGGCCCTTTCCAGCCCAAGGCGATGGTTAAATGGCTGTTATCAAAAAAATTCACTATAAGCGGCGGGGGAAGATCTCTTTCCTCTTCTTTCCACCCTGCCAAGAAGGAGCGAGACACGAACTCCGTGCAGCCTTTTCTGTCAACGATGTTTCCAAGGCAATGAGAATTTAGGAGCGAGGGGTGAGCTGAGCAAGCCGAAGCAGCCGGCGCGCTCGGCAGGGGGCGCGTGATTCTTTCCTGCTCGAGTCCTCCTGTCGCTTGCAAGGACTGCGCCGTACGGGCAGATTTGTCGCTGGGAGTGGAAACTGCTGCTGACGGGTTTTTTTGGGGGGGGAGGGCTGGTGCTCGTCCGTGTTCTCTATCTCATGAGGGCTTCTGATGGCATGTCAGATTCCTGAGGTCTTCAGCAGTATGCATCGTAGTCTACATCTCTCTGCTGCTCTGTTGGGAACACGTCAGGTTTCTTTCAAGGTTGTGCTAAGATCAAAAGAAACCAAAGGGTGTTTTTTTTTAAAAAAGTGCAACACCTAGTTTTTTCTCTGGATGCTTGCAGGCAGCGCTGCCAGAACGCGCGCGGCGCTGCCTCTTGTTGCTCTTTCAGAGGACCGTCGTGTTTACACGAGATCCGTCGTGTCTACCCGACAGTTCCCTTAAGTAGCCTCTACCAAGGCGGGTTTTGCTTACACAACGGGAAGGGCGGGAAGCAAACCAGTGGGAGGTTGAAACGCGTTCAAAAGAAGGCTAGGAAGCAGCCTCGGATGCGGAGGACTTCTTTCCTCCTTCGCTATTGGATCCATTTGCGCAAGGGCCTCAGCTCGTGGCGCTGGGCTGGCCCCTTCCTCTATCTGACCCCACCCCCTGCCCTGAGACAGGACGTCCTGTACCTCCGACGGACGCGTCTCCTCACAGACGTCCGCCCAGCCTTGTCTTGGAAATATCCAAAGAAGGGCATTTCACAACCTCACAAAGGCCGTTTTTGTTCCATTGTTGAAATGCCCTTGCCCTTACGAAGTTCTTCCTGATCTCTAATCTAAATTTCGTTTCCTGTCGTTTTAAAACCATTGTTTCTCTCTCCCCCACCCACACACACCGAGTTATCCGACTAGGATGGAACAGGAGCCGCATATATTATTTTTTGGCTTCTTCTAAGTATACCTTATAGGTGGTGATCGCGGGTTGCCCCTGCTGTAAGGAAAATTGAAGGTGAACTGAGGTTAGAAAGAGGAGGAGGCCGGGTGGGTCATTTGAACACATCTCTGCATCGGTGCTTAGCAACTCTGCTCTCTTCCCAATGACAGCTCCGCCTCTCAGATCGGGAGCAGGCTGCCTGCTTAAAATTGAAATCATTGACTTCAGATCTGCCAACTGCGGCTGCAAAAAGATGAAAGGAGGGGAAATGAGGACCCTTTTGGCATTCTTGGTTTGTAATTGTGCAAAGGTGAAACAATTTCTATCTTTTACAATTGAGGGAAGAGTGCTTTCACCTAAAGGTGTGGGGGTTGGGGAAGTAGCATGGTGTTTTCACACTAAAATGTTTCTCAGCAAAACGAATGCTATGGTCCTGTTTGATGTTCCCTTTCATTGAGCATTGTCAGGTGGAAACGTTGGTTTCAGATTGCCATTTGTAAAAGAGGAATACCAGAACCTGACTAGTTCCAAAAGGGCAATTGTGAATAAGGAGACCTGGAGGCTGTAGCCCCAGTAACTCTGGCTGTCCCGCTGCCTTAGGGGCCAACTACTACATGATATACTGCAGGGACATGTAGAGAAGCCTCCATTCCAAAGCACCCTCAAGAGGAAATGTTTTGCGATGGAAACAAAGGGAGGGTAACCTGTCCTCGTTAGCTATCTTCCCTCCCTTCCAAAAAAATATGTCTCATCCAGCTGGTTTTATCTTTTTCAGAATTCTGACCTGATATCTATCTTGCACGTGTAGACATTTTGGGAGTTGTAGCTAAAGCATCATCATCATCATCATAATTGGTGAACAATCCTTCAAACCAAGCCCCACCCCCCATATGCACCTTACTCGAGAGAGAACAGGTCATTATTTGGATGTACACTTACAAGGACCAGTCCAAAGTCCCACTGCAGCCAATAGGGACTAAACACTTCAGTGCCATTGAAGGTGATTGGATTTAGATGAGCTGAACTTCCTCTGGAGTATGTCCAATGATTTCCTGCCATCTATCATTTCTGTTAGCAGCCTTTGTTGTTGTTATGTGCCTTCAAGTCGATTATGACTCATGGCGACCCTATGAATCAGCGACCTCCAATAGCATCTGTCGTGAACCACCTTGTTCAGATCTTGTAAGTTCAAGTCTGTGGCTTCCTTTATGGAATCAATCCATCTCTTGTTTGGCCTTCCTCTTTTTCTACTCTCTTCTGTTTTTCCCAGCATTATTGTTTTTTCTAGTGAATCAGCTGACATCTGAACTTGGCTTCCTTTTGAGGATGGAGCCATTGAGTGTAATGTCTGAAGCTATGATACTTAAGTCCTTCCAAACAGTTGTCTGAGGTAAGCAACCATAGTTCTTCTCTGGGCCTTTTGCTTTCAAATGGGTGGGAGGTGGGGTTGATCCCAAGTCTAAGGACTATGTCCCAACTACATTTTCTGCAGTGCTTTGCATGAGACTGGTGAGTGCAGTTTGTTATCTTGGGAACAGTTGCCATAGAAACAGGCGGAGGTGGACGGATATTTTTTTCCCCAGCCAGCAGGAAAAGGGGGCATTTTAGGCTAAAAACCCTTGGATTATTTTGATTGTGGAGACTCAACAGAACCAAATTCTCCCTTCTAGAGAGGAGCCTTGACCCCATGGCCCAACACTGGACACTTGTCCTCCTGGAGAAACATAATGCATCCACAGGAGCAGCATACATTGAGGAGGGAGATAGTAGTTGTGCAGACAGTAGTTGTGTGGCAATATTGCATCTCTGTGTTCCATCACTCCATCACTCATTCCCCATGGACTCATGCCTACTCCCAGACACTTCTCAGGAAACCGTCATCTTATACCTGCACTAGCCTTAATGCATCATACTTGATAGAGTTAACCATATGAAGTTGCCTTGTACCCATATAAACCATTGGGTCCGTATGGACTGTTATTGTCCACTTTCACTGGCAGCAATTCTTCATTGTCTTAGAAAGGCCCCCCACCCAGCACAAAGCCCTATTATTTTCCAGGAGTGGAATTTAGATGTTTGGGTGAGCCCAGCCTACCTAATTAATTGTTAATATTGAGGTCTCAGTATTTAACTTTTAACTTGTGTTAGTTTAACCAAAAGCAACAGACAATGCTGGCCCAAGATGTTTTGCTGCCGGAGTCAAAGAATAAGACGGTGCACCCTCCGTTCCACATTCAGAGACTGGACTGGTAGTTGAATTTTATTTCAATCCTGGCAACAATATAGCATCTTTCACTGCACCTGAAGCCAGCAGACTAGTTGTGAGAGTGCAAGGCACTGTTGTGTCCTCCAACAGAAAGGTACAACTATGGGGCTCAGGATAAATAGTTGGGGAGCTGCTGCCACCCCCTAACAACTGCTGCCTAAAGTAAAAACATAAGAAGAACCTGGAGGATCAGACCAATGGCCCATCTACTCCAGCATCTGTTCTCACAGTGGCCAACCAGATGCCTGGGGGAAACCCACAAGCAGGACCTGAATGCAAGAGCAGTTTCCCCTCCTGTGGTTTCCAGCAACTGGAATTCAGAAGCTCACTGCCTCCGATCATGGAGGCAGAGCATAGCCATTATGGCTAATAGCCACTGAGGTAATCACCTCACTCTGCCTCATAGTAGGGACAGCCCCAACAATACAGGTATTTAGAAAATTAATTTTCAGTTTACTTTTATTTTTATCAAAAGATTATTCATAAGTACACATATGTACACAGCCACTCCATTAAATAGACTACAACAGGCTCCATAACACCTCTGGGTTTTTTGTTGAATGTTCATTTGGCTCAATTCTTTGTCAGAGTCCTTAATGAGTCCTTGCTGAAGGATGGCCTGTGCTGAGCCACAGTTTGACATAATATGTTGGCTGCCTCATAAGAGCCCTGCTGACTCAGGCCACAGGCCCATCTAGTCCAGTGGCCGTCCTCACAGTGGCCAACCAGTGCCTATAAGAAGCCTAAAAGCAAGACATGAACGTAACAGCATTCTCCCTGATTGGGTTCACCAGTATTTTATTATTATTATTATTATTATTATTAATTTCCATTTATAGACAGCTTACTATCTAAAAGATCTCAAAGCGGTTTACAATAGAATACAAAAGGTACGATAATAAAACATATCAAATTAATTTACAAAGCAAAATATATAAACAATATCCATACACATAAACACAGTATAAAGTCAGAATTCACCAAGGGAAGCCCGTAAGCCGCCATCCCCACTCTATGAAAGTGTCAGAAAACTGAAATTATGTTGACCATGGAGGGAGGCGACAAGTAGGTAAACGGTGATTGCTCCCCTGCTGCGGCTTGCCGCCATTTCTCTTGCCTCTCCTTCCTCCGGGGGGGGCAGTGGGAGCACCCACCAGCTGCGAGGCTCCAGGACTCAACCTTGGCCGGCCTGTGTGTCCATTATTCTGAAGGCGGAGCATCTGTCCAGGAGGCAGGTTGTGATCAGAGAGCAGGACAGGCTTTCGCTGTGGGCTAAAGAGGGTGGCCGTCGTGTTGATGTTGATGGGGGACTGCATGTGACTCCCACAACAAGGAAAATCAGAGGCCCACTCTGCCTTGTCTGCATAGCTCCAGTGACTGGTCCCGTGGCCAGGAGGACCTGCCTCCAAGGGGGGCCCCTCCAAATCTTCCTCACCGGAGTCTCCGTCTGCACTGGCTAGTTGGGTGGCCAGCAGCAGCAAGAGGAGGAGGTGGCGGCGGCGGCAGCAGCAGAAGCAGTCCAACCTCAGCGTCTCCTGGGCGTGCATCCTCATCTTGGCTCCACGTGGGGTCTCTCCAACCCATATCATTTCATTTCTTATCAATTCATATCATTTAGTCACAGTAGCTAAATGGGAATCAAGTGTAAGTATCTGGTACACAGGGACACACTGCCTCCAGCCCTGTATATAGTACATAGCCATTATAGCTGGTAGCCATTGATAGTCACATTCTCCATGAAGTTGTCTAATTCTCTTTTAAAGCCATCCAAGGTGGTGACCAACACTACATCTTGTGGGAGCTAATTCCAAATATTCATCTATGTGCTGTATGAAGATGTCCTTTTTTTGCTTGTCCTGAATCTTCCAATATTCAGCTTCATTGGATGGCCCCAAGTACTATGAGACAGAGAGAAAAAACTTTTATTGCCACATCATGCATAATCTTGTATACCTCTATCATCTCACCTTACTCTCCTTATTTCTAAACTAAAAAAGCCCCAAATGTTATATGTAACCTTTCCTCATAGGAGAGTTGCTCCAGCCCCTTGATCATTTTGGTTGCCCTTTTCTGAACCTTTTTCTAGCTCTACGGTATCCTTTTTGAGGTGAGGTGATGAGAAGTGCACATAGTGTTCCAAGTGTGGGCAAACAATATATTTGTGTATTCCAAGTGTGGTTGCACCATCGATTTGTAAATATATTATTTGTTGGGATCGACCTTCTTGAATTAGAATTCCACCCCTGCTTTTAATTGGAAAGAGCAGGGACTAAACCTAGGATCTTGTGCATTCAAAACAAGTGTGCTACCGTGAGCACATGCTCAACAGAGTGTAATAATGTGGTTAAGCGGAGGACTTAAACTAATCAACAACATTCTCTTTCCTGTTCGTCTCTTATTGGCCCATTTCTACAAGTGATGTCAAATATGTATTGAATTGGTCTTTCATTCTGAAAAATATTGCCACTTAGCCAAAAGGCTCATGATTCATCCAAATGTCATTCTGTCAAAAGTTTTAAATTAACCCAGTCAACTGGCCAAGTGGGTTTCTGCAAGCAAATCCTTCCACAAAGAGATTGTTACCACAGAAAGGGCCCTGCTCCTCACTTCCTCTGAAGGCAATGGCACCCAAAACAATGCCTCCTCACAAGGTCTTAAAAAGGATGGTGAGAAACAAAAGGGAAGATATCTGTTAGTCTGGGAATTCATGAGATAGAAAGAGAAGAGAGGACAGGATCTGGCAATGATTCCTAAAAAGAATGGCCAAGTGTGATATTGCATTAACTACTTGTTACTAATCTTAGAGAAAATTGTCCTTCAGCTCTCAAATATAAACCTAATCAGACCAATCTAACAGAAGCAAGATCCAGAGCGGGAATTAGTTTGTCTCTATAAAGCCTCCTGAAGAAACACCTCAATGCATTTTGATGTCATATCTGCTGAATCTAATATTTGATGTTAGTGTTTGACATTATTTATATTTGATCCTCACTATTGGACATTTTGCAGGTAACAATACATTAATATTTCACTGTCATTGAAATGACCTAAATGTCATTATTAGTGGTATTTGATGTACTATATATAAAAATACCTTGTATAATTTTCTGTTATGAATATATCTATTTTATATGTTCAACATCGGTTGACAATCATTTACGTGTGTTCATATTTAAAATCAACACTGGTTGATAGATCAAAAGATTTCACTAAATTCAATGCAATATTGCAAACTTTTTTATCAGTGCTTGGTAGGAATGCTTTACTAAAATATATTCTTTACAGGGTTCATGAGTCCATAAAGGTAAATGACTATGTTTAACAAAACAGAGAGAGGAACAAAATGAAATTTGTCCTGCTAATAAGCACTAAAATCTCCAGCACAATACCTATTGCCCCTTAAGCTGCTGTTCTCTCAGGAGGCTCCATAATAGCATACTTTTTCTGTCCAGAATAAATAGAATTATGGAAAATAAGTGGAGCATATCTGAATGACCTGACTTAGAATGCTGCAACAGCTTTTTCATTGACAAGACATCTGGCAATAGCAAAATGTGCAAAAGTGAGGCAAACTCTTAGTGCAGTACACTTCGAAAACTCAAACTGGAAACAAAGTAGAAAAACTCTAAGACGGGTGGGCAACCTTTTACCTGTTGAGGACCACATTCGCTCGGGGTAATCTCTTGGGTGCCACATGCTGACTGTGGGCAGGGTCAAAGACATCAGTAGGCAAGTCCAGATCCAAAAACGGACAGCCACTTTTCTCCCTCTGATACCCCTTATTTGCCAGAGGTCTGAACTGTTTCTTTGCAAAGGGCTTTTGACATTCATGCCGCCTGACAAGATCGGCCACACAAGGCCTTCTCTCAGTCCCGCCAACCAAAGCAGCTAGGTTGGCGGGCACTAGAGAGAGGGCCTTTTCAGTGGCGGCCCCCACCCTCTGGAACTCCCTCCCACAAGATCTTCGGCACATCTCTTCCCTGAATATGTTCTGCAAGGCCTTAAAGACCTGGCTTTTTCAGCAGGCTTTCGGGACTTCTGGGGAGGCTTAATATTCTTCTGTTTTAAATGCCTCCTATTATGTATTGTTTGTTCTTATAATTTATATTATTTCACTGTATTTTTGTATTGTATTCTGCCATATTCATTTTATGTACGTCGCCTAGAGTGGCCACTGGCCAGATAGGCGACACATAAATTAAATTTATTATTATTTATTATTAGTATTATTAGGCTGAGGGCCACAGATTGCCCATCCCTGCCCTAGGAGGACAGCCAACATAGCACTGGTCATTTGGAAACGAGCCAGTTCGTGCCGAGTGTGCCAACTGTGAAGAAGTGTGAGAAAATGTCCTTAAATTGCCATAGCCATATGCAGTTTTCCATAAGCATGTTGGCAAAGTGTAAAGTGACAGCTCTGCCATGGGATACAAGCCAGTCCCATAGTCCATAGCCAGAGGGCTTATAGTTCCTTGGTTAGATTGCCAGTTATGAAATATCCTATTAAATGTCTGATGACAACCATTTAACAAGACTGCTCAATAAGTCAAAAGCTCTTACAATTTGTCATGTTTGGTATGTTGAGGTCAAATGCTGAAGTTGGAATCCAGTGTTAAAACTGGACATTTGGACATATTTCAAAATGTCTCCCCAAATACTGATTCTGCTTTATTCTAAGACCAGCCAATGGATTTATCTCGAACTGTTCACTGCTGACCTGGCACTATGCCATACCTAAAAGGTATTTCAAAACGAAGCTCTCTCTCTCCTGGCTTTCATTCAGACCATGACTGTCCTATGCTTGGATCCCTGCAGCAACCTGATGTCCTGCTTACTTTCCTGGGACGAGCTGTGGAAGGCATTTTGCAGGGTGAGCGGGGCTCTTAGCTGTTGCTAGGAAACAGCTCCTCACCCTGCACAGCACATGGCTGATGGCAGCAGTTTTTTTGGATCCTCTCTCCTTTCAATTCTAGCCTTAGCCTGTGCAGTTATGAATCTAGCAGCAAAACTGGGTTTTGAACTGGGGGGGGAAGTTGCAGTCACAAGTACCACTGTTTGGCAGTGTCGAGGTTAATTCCACAAGCCCAGCCCAGAGTATGAGGAGACTGTGCCACTCTACACTGCAGACCTCCCGAGTCTTAGGTGTGATTTTCCATTTACATTAATGTTTCCCAAATGGTGGGCTGGGGGCTACTTATTGGGGCTCAGTCCACTGTCAGGGAGGCTTCAGTGCTGCAATCTGACCAGGGCCTGCTCACTCGCCCATCCCAACACCTTGCTGTGCTGTAACCTTTTGGCTGGAAAGATGTCAGCACCACATGCTGAGTAAAGATGACTGGGAGACAGAGGAGGGGCTGGGATGGAGGTCTCCCTCCTTTGAGGGAGACAGCCAGAGGAGGTGTCGAAGGACATTAGGGAGAGAAATGGTTAATATTTTTTAACAATAAAGCACTACTAATCTGGGAATAGAAAGGAAGAGTATAAGAAAGGAAAATTGTTATGGAAGGAAGAAGTGAAATCAAAAGGAGATAATTAAATAAAGGAATGAAAAAGTCAGTTTGGGTGGGAGATACGGTACAAATTAAACGTGAAGGGAAAAAGGTATACGAAATTACAGGAGATGAGTAAAAATACTTTGAGAGGCATGGGGGAAGAGAAAATATTAAATAAATTGTCTCCATTTAGAGGATCAGCAGAGATTGCGTAAAAAACAAGGAAGCTGAATCATCCAAAGTTTGTGCTTACCTTGAGGAAAGATGAACTTTGAAACTTCTTCCCACAAAGAAATCATTGTGGCAAATAATTTAGCAACTTCCAAAGAGGGATTAGATATCCCACAGCAATTGATGAACTGGACCTTCATTTTGTGACTGGCTCCACCCCCTGCACTCCCATTTTGTGACTGGTAGGCCTCAATAATTTTCAGCCATCTCAAATTGGCCCCAAGAGTAGAAAAGACTGAGATCCCCTGTTGTAAATCTACTTTGCTTGGGCTCAGATAACCCTGCAGCACAAGGAAGTTAAGCAGGACAGGCCTGATGTGATACACTATTGATAAGTCCATGTGGCCTCCATCTCTTGACAAGGCGTGCCATTATTGTTCTTGCTACCTATGCCACAGGTTGGCCATCAATGCAAATGCTCCAAGTTTCATGATAGGCCAAGGCCCTTCTTTGTGTGGAGGGAGGGAGGAGAGCTTGTAGGAAGGAAACAGTAAGGTGTAGGGAAAGATGATGTACCACACACTCTCATTTTCCATTTATTTCCACAATGCCTGGGCTGCTATGTGTTAACATCTAGTGTAAAGGTCCCCTAGTATGAGGCAATAGCTAGCATAACTAAAGTATGCTAGTAAAACCAGGTAAGTAGGCTAGAGGGATCTAGTGCTAAGCAGATTTTTCCTGAAGAATGGGTATCCACAAGTGGCCTCTTCCAATAGGAATGCAATGTTCCATGCACGACACTGAGTAAGCCCCAGTTCCTACCCACACACAGGAAGTGCCATTCTGGGTCACATTCCACAAGGGGCAACAGGCACAACACAACAGAGCTGACTCACGACAAGTAACCATTTGCTCTATTGGAGTCTATCCCATGGTGCATGTTAAGATGCCCAGGCAACTTATTGATGAGAAGGAGGGTTAATTCTCCCATAAGTCAGGTAAGTGCTCCTATTCTATAGGTACATCAGGACTGAGAACCCATGAAATCTATTTCTTGCATCATATAGCTCTTGCCCCCCCCAACCATGGATGCTGTGCACTGTTTCCTTCTTGTTCACATTGCTGTGTAGCCTTAATTTTTGGTTTGGAGACAGAGGAAGATACTCTGTGGCAGAGCATGTCCTTTGCATACAAAAGGTCCCAGGTTCAATCCTTTGCATCCGCAGGTAGAGCTAGAAGAGACCCGTCTGAAATCCTGGAGAGCCACCTCCAGCTGATATAGATGATATTCAGCTAGATGGATCAATGGTCTGATGAAGCTGCTTCCTATGTTCCTAGAACATCCTGGGTTCCACAATGTCAAAAAAGAACTGAATAGTTTGTGTCTCTTGTGTGTTTTTAAACCTTGAGTTGGCAACACTGTGTGATCGCCCTCCTCTTGCTTCCCTCACCCCCCCCAGGAAAAACCTTCCTAACATTATCCTCACATAAGTTAGGAAGCAGATACAGCTATCAGAAGTGGGCAGCCACTCAGAAATGAGAGAAGCATGCCACATGGCGGCAGCAGAGTGGGACGATCCCACTGAAAACAGGATGTGTCAGACATGAAGAGGGAGAGCAAAAGAGCAGGACCATTATATGCAAGCATAGCTGGTGACTTTGGCCAACTATCAGTCTGTACAGTGATGTCCACAGTATCTGGCGTAAGGTGTGACAGCACAGTCACAAGGTTGAACTGGCTGAGTTTGCATGCCTGACACCTTCATGGAAGGAGTTTCAAGCCCCACATCACAGGGGGCCATCTGTGGGTGACTATGGATGACTGCTGCAACAGATTAACATGGCTACCTAGGGGAGGTACTTAAAAGATTTGGGGCATGGGCTCTGAGGCCGGCCCCTGAGAATAACAATCTCCTAAAAGTCATAGGATGGTGTTCCCCTTTGCTCCACAGCTGCCCATGATCCTCCTTTCTCCCCAACAAACACCCTGCACACACCCTTCAGATGAACCCTTCCTAGTTAAATATCATAAAACCCTCTTCCTTGTGCCTCAAGGAGGCTCAAAAGTAAAGGCAATGTTATTTTAAAAAACAAAGAGACACTTAGGCTACAATTCTACACATGCTTACCTGGGAGGAAGTCCTGCGGACATCAACCCACTTGGGAGATGTTCACCAAGTAGTAACTCAGCATGGTGTGTTGCATAGAACTGCTTGGTCAACTGCTTGTCAGTGTTGTCTTGCAAAGTGGCAAGGGAATTTTTACTACGCCTGCATTCATCCTCAAGACATCTTAAGGAGCTGGGAAGTGGTAACATTATTTTCACTACAAAGCAGGACAATGCAGAGATTTCAGAAGTAATGACCATGTTACCATTGGTGAGCTCTCTCAGCCTGGGATAATGTGGTTATCTGCGTTGGAGAACATGCGATGAAATGGTTGCCATACATTCAGCTGGTCCATCAAGTGGCCATACCACTTTATGGCTGTAGCTCAGTGGTACAGCACCTGCTTTGTATGCAGACGGTCCCAGGATCAATCCCTAGCATCTCCAGGCTGGGAATGTCCCTTGTCTGAAACCCTGAACAGCCGCCACTAGTCTGTGTAGGCAGATGGACCAATGCTTTGACTCGGCATAAAACAGATTCTTAAGTTCTGCATTCACTGGTTGTGTTTCTTTAGAGTGATCCCCCCCCCCAGTGCTGTGCCTTCAGCCCATGGCTAAGTGACAAGGTTATCTGTTCCAAATTTCCCTGACAGGGCTCCTCATGGCTCCATTTCCCAAGGCTGTGCCAGGCAGGCACAACACTTTTCATTAACTACTACTGAGTAGCAGCTTTATGTTGCTTTTCCAGGCTCTGTCACCATGACAGCAGCACAGAGAGGCCTGCAGGCTGCATTGTTGCTGCCATTGTCTCCCACCCTGCTTCCTGCAGTCAGGAATGGCAACTGTCAGATCTGCAGAGAGCACATGGCTGAAGGGAGGTGACATGCTGATTGGCCCCAAGCTCCTTTGCAGGGTTTTCGCCAAAACTATCCTCCAATACCAGGCAGCCCTTCTAGGCACTAGTGTGGGCTCTCGCTGGTTCATGGGGTGAAATGCACTACCATAAACCTGGTGCTAGTTTTTTCATACTGGCACCACAAATGGAGGACACCCTGGGAGTGTGGCATAGTGCCCCTTCTTTCCCAAGCAGCTACTTGTGTCGTCTTGTTTTTTAAATCCCTCCATGATTGATGGTGTAGAAGTGGTTAAATGCCATTCATACGATGCCATCCTGGAGGATGCATGTGCTGGGGTGAACAGAGACTTCCGTTTTGTTTGGAAGGGTCATTCCAGGGACTTCCAGGCAATCGCTTTATTGAGCATTTATCCTGACTTATTTGCTGGGAGATTAGCCCATGTTGGCTACTTAATAAGCAGTCATGCTGGTTTGTTTGTGGGAAAGTTAGAGGATGGTTCAGTCTGCACTATACATTTAAAGCAATACCATAGCACTTTAAATAGTCATGGCTTCCCCTGAGGAATCCTGGCAAGTGTAGTTTGTTAAGGGTGCTGAGAGTTGTTAGGAGACCCCAATCCCCAGAATAGTTTAACAATCAATTCCTCTTCCCAGGGAACTCAGTGAATGGTTAGAAAACAGAGGGGGGGGGCTAGTAATGGAAGGGCAGATTTGGACTTGGGTTTCAGTTGCTGATCTTTATCTTGCACCATTTTAAGGAAAGAAACCACCTCATTCACTGAGCTCTGCTATCTGGTGGACATATGCATTGGGCACTCTAAAGAGAGGTGCAAAGGCCACACCAAATTAACAAGGTATTTATCTCAGGCCTCCAGAATCCAGTTCTGAAAATAACCGAGGTTTTGTAGTATGCGTCTCCCCCAACACATACATCCCAGTGGACACGTGCAGTTTTAGGCAATCTGGGTCTCCCCCAGCTCAACCTTTTTCTGTATTCTTGAGCTTTACTCTCTTCTGTTCAACAAGAAGTCAGCGTCTAGGAATAGATTTCATCTTGCGTCTGTGTGTTGGGGTGGCGGAAGTGGTGGGGGGAGAAGGCTATGAATCAAGGCCTCAGTTCGAGGGACTATTCTTGGCTCGGAAAGCGCGGAGTGAGAGACCACGGATTTCTCTATGGGGGCTGGGCCTCTTCGGTTCTGTCGGACCTTCCTGCTTTGCGTCCCTCCCCCTCCACGCCCGACTTTTACCGACGTGCCGAGGCTACATTCGTGACGGAGAGAAAGAAACCCGCCCGGATCGGAAAGGACAGCGCGGGAGCCAAGTAAATCTCGGCAGGAAATTCCAACGAGGAGCAAAAAAAAGAGGAGCCCCCGGGGTCAGAGAGCCTCGGGCGGTGCTGCTACTGCTGCCACTATTTGGGTCATCCTTTCGCCGATCCGACCCCACCCCACCCAACTCCGGACGGCCCTGGAGCCTCGGGATTTTTCCGAGGAAAGCCCTATGTGTCGTCCCCACGAGACTCCAAGCCCCCCCAAACTGAGCAGGAAGAGTCTAGCAAGGGCCGCTGCTGCGGCTGCCGCCGCCGGAGGGAGGAGCCAGAGGGCGGGGCCGACAGAGAGGGAGCTAGGCAGGAGCTCGAGAATTGAAGAAAGAGACGCGTGAGCGCTTGCCGCGGAGGAGACAAAGGGAGAGCCCGGTACCGCCCGCGTGGAGGCTGCCGCGTCGGGCAATGGGCGAGGCGAAAGGTAGCGGGGACGCCTGACACCGCGCTTCCCTGATAGCGAGTTAAGCGCTCGTAGGCTGTGCCCCCACCCCGGACCGAAGCCTAGGGGATGGCTCTGCCGATTGCCAGAGATGGGGCTCCTACGGGCGATCCCGGATCTCAGCGCTGGAAGTGACGGTGAGGAGGAGAAAGACGAGACCCTGTTTATTGCAGCCCTGCCTGATCAAGGCGAGGAGGCGTCGCCGACCTGCCAGGGCTCCTCCGCGCTCAGATGCCTGGCTTCTTCTGCTCTCTTCTCTCCCCCCCCCTGTGCCCCCCGGCAGAAGGGAAAGCCGCTCGGCCGCCTCTCTACACGTGCAGGTGCCCCTTAGGGTGTCAGCAAATAGGATTGGCCTCCTTGCCCCCGACCGAGGCGACACAAGGAAGACCATCTGAGATTGGCGCTTCATTGCCTCCTGTTGCTTGGGCACCTGGGGACTTGGCATAGCTGGTGAACACGGCAGTGTCACCCGTGGCTAGCAATGGACTTGCTAGGAGGCGATTGGCAGTATGGGGGAGGAACTGAATAACGGGGAGCGGGGGGGGGCTGAGAAAAACCTGGCGCGCTCTCGCCTGCCTGTGTGAACGCGCGCCAATCTCTGCGTTGGGGAGCATATGGTTTGGTGTGTGTGCGCGCACCCGCAAACACCACCCCTTCGCAGCGCAAGCTCGGTAGGTGCATTTAGCACAGGATTGGTGCATCGCATGTTGGCTGGGGCCGCTGTGTTTCCGGGGGACGAGCCCTAAGCATGGATGGTGGGCACTGCCACAGTAGAAACACCGTTCCCAGAGACAGGCACTAGCTCGTGATTCTCAGGAGCAGTTGTGAAAATGAAACAAGGGAGGGGGAGACGCACTTTTCCTAGGCCCAGTTGACTTCCCAGAATGCAGAAAGGCAAGCAGGGATAGGAGGTTGTTTTAGTGTTTGGGGTAGAGGGGGTTAATCTGCCTTCTAGAAGAAGTGACCGGAGATATTCTCCCTTTTTTCAGCTCTAAGGGACAAAAGGGGCACACCATAGCTCAGAGATCAGGCCTATTCTCATTGCCAAATTCTTCTTTCTCCTGTGTTTCTGTGCACCAGCCTATACACAGGGAAGACACTTAGCTAGGGATCTTTAGCTGCTGCCAGTCAGTGTAGGCAATACTGAACTACATGGACCAATGATCTGACTTGGTATAAGGCAGCTTCTTCTGTTCTTAGCCAAGGATTGTTGGTCCTTTTGGTGACATGCAATGACAAAAAAAGATGTCAGTGTTAAACCTGCTCTCTGGGGTTTAATTTATGCCAGAGTTCAGCCCTGGAACTTGCATTCAAGGCCAACGCTGGAACATAGGGAGTAACAATCAAGCCTGGTTTTTAGGCCAGCTTGCAAAGCCGCTCAGGCAGGTGTCAGCCCCAGCCAATTTCTTTTTAGAAATTAAGTGCACCTAGGAGCCTTCTGCTCCTGGATGCCCATTTGAGGAGTGGATGGGTTGTCAGGGTATTGCTTGAGGTGGAGATGCTCTGCACATTCCAGGGGCTTATTTGACTCCACGTGAATCAAAACTGAGCTTTGGCTTAACTTAAGCCTGGGAGTGTGTGTGGTAGGGAAAGGTCTTTCTGCTGAGTGCTTACCTTGAATCTGAGATGCATCAGCTGTTCTCTGTGGTGTCTCTGAGAAAATAACTGAGAGCTTGTTAGTTTCCCATTCCGTTTGGAGCTATGCACACCCTTCCCGGTTGCTGTCAGGGAACCTACTTGCCTGTGTACAAGGGCTATTGGTGTCATCTGCATGGATGAGCAAAGCTGGCATGTGAGGAGAAGTCACTGTGAGAATTGGGGGCTAGCCACCTAAAGGCAGCATCTAGCAGTCATGGTCTGAACATATTCACCATAAAGGTCTCCAGAAGCCGACATGTGTTCTGAACATATGTAGGGAGATGAGCTGGGCAGCGCAGGCCTCATGCCCACAAATGATGAATCTGACTTTGGATTGGCTATGAGGCCCAGTTATCAAGGACCACCAGAGGTTCCAGCTGCAGGTTAGAGCTGTCCCTGTTCTGGATGGATTGATGGGGTTGCTGTCATTGACAGCCTGTGCTTTTAAGGTGGATTAGTCCTTTTGATGCAATGCTACTAACTCCCCCTCTAGCAGCCATAGCCAACACAGCACACCAGTCATTCTGTTCAGCTTCTCATAGATGCCAGCCTTATACTAGGCCAGATTCATGCTGAGGAGTAGTCCTTGCCAAAGTGCTACTAAGTCTTTACTTTGACATTTATTGTCGTGATTTGATGCTGGAATCTGCATCTCAGCACAGACGTAGCTGTTCCCTTTTATTATTATTTTTTTTGGAGGGGGGGCTGGATTCTCAGTGAGCTGTGCACAGTTCCTGTTGGAATTCTCACATCACCAGTTGTAATGCTTTCTGTGCAAAACCATCATAACACACTGAGATGCATATATTTATATCCATCCACATCTCAATTATTAGGGACTTTTAAAAAATCTAAAGGTTATTTGTATGTGAAAATGAGTTACATTTAGAAGAACTATCCTGGTATAGCACAGTGGGGAGGAGAGTCTGGCTGGAGTCCAGAGTGTGTGAGTTCAAATCCCCACTCGTGTCTCCTGGGTGTCAAGGGCCAGCTAAAGATCACCCACAGTGAGTGGCTCAAGGGTTACGTGCCCTGTCACCTGTGCAGCCGTGGGCAAGCTGTGTAGTCCCAAGAGGCCCAATTGCCCCCCAGCTGGCAAGGAAGGTGCTGGATTGTGCAGCTGTGGCAAGCTGAGCAGGCCCTAGCCAGCTGGGGAGGACTAGCCTCAGAGGGAAGCAATGGTAAACCCCCTCTGAATACCGCTTACTATGAACACCCTATTCATAGGGTCGCCATAGGTTGGGATTGACTTGAAGGCAGTCCATCCTGGCCATCTCTGCTGGACAGGATCATTTTGTCACCTGTATGAATGAAAAAAAATCTCTGAGTAGACCATTAAGGCAGGTGCTGGCATTGTCTTGAAAAGACCTCAGTGTGGTCAACACCCCATAGCAGTGTTTTGCTGAGGACTGAGGGATCAGGGTCTAGTAGGGTCACTAAGAACAAATCCCTGTCTACTCCAGCATCCCATTTCTCAAAGTGACTGACTGGGAAGCCTACAAGGAGGACATGAGGTCAAGACTCCTCTCCCACTGTTGCCTCCCAGTAGCTGGTATTCAGAGGCATGTATTGGCCACCTGTTAATGACCATCCATAATTGGAGCTTTTTATCCTGTAGGTCAGTGTGGCATTAATCTTGTTCTGCTCTGTGTTGGGATTGTACTATTCTCATGTACAGCAAAATATTCAGAGAGCTCTAAGTAGCTATGTGACCTCTTGCTTCTGGCCAGCAGCCAACAATCTCACAGAGTCAAGGTTGTTCCAGGTAGAAGTTTGGTACTATGACCTTCTCTTTGTCACAGAGTTCTCTACACTCTGCATTTAAAAAGTGTCTGCAATCCTATACTTCTGAACTCGATTGCATGTGCGCCTTTTGTACAAAAGTTATTCAGGAAAGCTGAATTTTGTGACTTGTATGTACAACTATGCATATCAAAACAGGCACCTGGGTTGAGTCAAAATGGGTAAGATGAAGTAGCCTGTTTCAGATAGCATATTTTAAGGTACCATCAAAGCGAACCAAATTGTCAGTGGTTTTGTTTATTACAATCTCTTCTTTTTTAATTCTCGAGGGAGAGGGGATTTCTGGTAATTTTGCATGATTTGTTCTTCCAACCTATGGTGAGGTACAAAGAGGTATGCATGGCACTATGAACTTTCTCTCTGGCATCTGAATATCCTGAACAGCTTCCACTCTGGCTTTTGAAATTTCCTGAATTTTATCTGTTTATTACAGCTTTCCTCCAAGGAGCTCAGGGCCGTGTACCTTGGCTCCCTGCCATTTTATCTTCACAACAACCCTGTGAGATAGGCTAGGCTAAGAGATAGTAACTGGTCCAAGATCACCTGGTGAGTTTGATGGCTGAGTGGAGATTTGAACCAGGTTTCCCTGGTCCTAGTTTGATACTCTAACCGCTGCACCACTCTTGGTGTCACATGACATTGCCTCCAAGCTTACAAGCCTGCCTTCATGGCATTAAGGGTTAGAAACATGCTTTAAAAAAAGCTGGACTTCAACTTCCTGGGAAGTTGAATTCTGTGCCCATTATATATATCAAATTCCATCTTTGTACAATGTGATCATAAGAGAATTTGCAGCCTTTTCCATGGCTGTTCAGGTACTGTCAGCTTGTGTTGACCCAACCACTCTGCAAATGCTAGGAAATCCTGTTTTTAATTAACAAATTTTGGAAAGAGTTACGGGCTAAAAAAGCTTTGCTTTGTCTTGGGAATCTCCCCTGTTGCTGCCATAGTGGCAGCAGCAAAGTTGTTTTTCCTGAGCTTGCCTCAGCTCAGTGATACTTCCTTGATGGAGCCACCAACTGGGACAAGCAGATTCAAAGAAGGTACAAAAGACATACCCACTCAGTTATGTCTCACAGGGTTGTTTCATTTCATATGTGGATTCAACCACCCACTGGCTTATCCACCTGCTCGACATTTTCTCTTCTAGTTTGCGATTACCACTTCTGAATCTAAAGTTGACACTCTTAATATGATTCTCCCTTTTAATAGTAGTCCTGCATACAGAAAGGTTACATGTTTTTAAAATCACCTTGTCAAAGGCTCAGAAGGTCTATAGCTCGAGCTGTATAGTACACTTCTTTAGCCCTGGTTAAGCCTCAGATGGAATATTTTGGGTTACTGCATTCGAAGATGGATTAGAAAAAAATGGAAGGAACCAGAGGAGCACCACAAAGATGGCAAAAGGGTGCATTCAAACATAAAACTGTTTTATTATAGCACCATTATGGGGAAGACATAAAGAAATGGCTGAACTCTTTTAAGTCCAGTAAACTCTGAAATTTCACCACTTATCTGTGGTGTATCTTGAACTGTATGCAGATTTATGTTTGAGGGTGTTGGTTTGCTCCTCTCTTATTATGTATGATAGATGGGCAGAAGGTAGTGGTCAACTTCTGATAGCACACTCAGTGCTTGTGGGGATTCTTACAAATATGCTTGACCTTGATCTGATCCAGCAAGCTCTCTGATCTGCTGTTCTCAAGCAAGAGAGCATATTCAGGAACACAGCTTGGTTGTACCTTAGCTGTTAAAAGATCCTGATCATCCAACTCTTGTTTCGTACATTTAAAACACATGAGTTGACAGAACACAGGAATTCCAGTTAAAGTGAAGTAGATCCAGAATAAATCCAGCCCATCTCTTCAGTCTGGTGTGGATGGCTTGGCCTCTGATGATCAGAAGGTTGTTATAGTTAACCGGTAATGAAGGCTTGTGGGGGTTGGGGTGGAGGGGAGATCCTTCACCTTAGATATATCTTATTTCTTCATGCCTTGAAGTGATGGAGAATATTGGTTTGTTGTGCTTGAGGTGCCAGCAGAAGTTAGATACTTTTGGAGTCTCATGAGTCGGGCAATGGGGCTGGCTCTGTTTTGCAGAAGCTGCTGTTAGTATTCCTGAGTATATGACATGCCCTAGACCAGTTGGTCATGGAACTGACCAGAGGGACGGCAACCCTGGACTTAATCCTCAGTGGGGACCGGGACCTGGTGCGAGATGTAAGTGTTGTTGAACCGATTGGGAGCAGTGACCACAGTGCTATTAAATTAAACATACATCTACCTGTGTGAGTTTCTGCAAGACCTGCTCCCTGCATTTCTGGCTGATTTCCACCTGGCCTGGAAGGGTGGGGCCCTGTCTCTCTCCAGCTACAAAAGCAGCAACTGCTGAAGGGGCCAGAGACCATCTACCTGTGTGAGTTTCTGCAAGACCTGCTCCCTGCATTTCTGGCTGATTTCCACCTGGCCTGGAAGGGCGGGGCCCTGTCTCTCTCCAGCTACAAAAGCAGCAACTGCTGAAGGGGCCAGAGACCATGTGTGTGTATGTGTGCGTGAACCTGCTGCTTGGGATGTCTATAGACTACTGGGGTTTTGTTTTGTATTATATGTTATATTTTACTCTATGTTATATTTTAGTCTATGTACGCCGCCTAGAGTGGCCGTTAATTCGGCCAGATAGGCGGCCTAGAAATAAAATTTTATTATTATTATTATTATTATGTAACTGGCCAATTGCCAAGAAAATCCAACACGGTCACATTTGACTTCAAAAGAGGAAACTTCACAAAAATGAGGGGATTGGTAAAAAGAAAGCTGAAAAACAAAGTCCAGAGGGTCACATCACTCGAAAATGCTTGGAAGTTGTTTAAAAACACTATATTAGAAGCTCAACTGGAGTGCATACCGCAGATCAGAAAAGGTAACGCCAGGGCCAAGAAGATGCCAGCATGGTTAACGAGCAAAGTCAAGGAAGCTCTTAGAGGCAAAAAGTCTTCCTTCAAAAAATGGAAGTCTTGTCCGAATGAAGAAAATAAAAAAGAACATAAACTCTGGCAAAAGAAATGCAAGAAGACAATAAGGGATGCTAAAAAAGAATTTGAGGAGCACATTGCTAAGAACATAAAAACCAACAACAAAAAATTCTATAAATACATTCAAAGCAGGAGACCATCTAGGGAGACGATTGGACCCTTGGATGATATGGGAGTCAAAGGTGTACTAAAGAACGATGAGATTGCAGAGAAGCTAAATGAATTCTTTGCATCTGTCTTCACAGTGGAAGATATAGGGCAGATCCCTGAACCTGAACTAACATTTGCAGGAAGGGATTCTGAGGAACTGAGACAAATAGTGGTAACGAGAGAGGAAGTTCTAAGCTTAATGGACAATATAAAAACTGACAAATCACCAGGACCGGATGGCATCCACCCGAGAGTTCTCAAAGAACTCAAATGTGAAATTGCTGATCTGCTAACTAAAATATGTAACTTGTCCCTTGGGTCCTCCTCCGTGCCTGAGGACTGGAAAGTGGCAAATGTAATGCCAATCTTCAAAAAGGGATCCAGAGGGGATCCTGGAAATTACAGGCCAGTTAACTTAACTTCTGTCCCTGGAAAACTGGTAGAAAGTATTATTAAAGCTAGATTAACTAAGCACATAGAAGAACAAGCCTTGCTGAAGCAGAGCCAGCATGGCTTCTGCAAGGGAAAGTCCTGTCTCAGTAACCTATTAGAATTCTTTGAGAGTGTCAACAAGCATATAGATAGAGGTGATCCAGTGGACATAGTGTACTTAGACTTTCAAAAAGCGTTTGACAAGGTACCTCACCAAAGGCTTCTGAGGAAGCTTAGCAGTCATGGAATAAGAGGAGAGGTCCTCTTGTGGATAAGGAATTGGTTAAGAAGCAGAAAGCAGAGAGCAGGAATAAACGGACAGTTCTCCCAATGGAGGGCTGTAGAAAGTGGAGTCCCTCAAGGATCGGTATTGGGACCTGTACTTTTCAACTTGTTCATTAATGACCTAGAATTAGGAGTGAGCAGTGAAGTGGCCAAGTTTGCTGACGACACTAAATTGTTCAGGGTTGTTAAAACAAAAAGGGATTGCGAAGAGCTCCAAAAAGACCTCTCCAAACTGAGTGAATGGGCAGAAAAATGGCAAATGCAATTCAATATAAACAAGTGTAAAATTATGCATATTGGAGCAAAAAATCTGAATTTCACATATACGCTCATGGGGTCTGAACTGGCGGTGACCGACCAGGAGAGAGACCTCGGGGTTGTAGTGGACAGCACGATGAAAATGTCGACCCAGTGTGCGGCAGCTGTGAAAAAGGCAAATTCCATGCTAGCGATAATTAGGAAAGGTATTGAAAATAAAACAGCCGATATCATAATGCCGTTGTATAAATCTATGGTGCGGCCACATTTGGAATACTGTGTACAGTTCTGCTCGCCTCATCTCAAAAAGGATATTATAGAGTTGGAAAAGGTTCAGAAGAGGGCAACCAGAATGATCAAGGGGATGGAGCGACTCCCTTACGAGGAAAGGTTGGAGCATTTGGGACTTTTTAGTTTAGAGAAAAGGCGGGTCAGAGGAGACATGGTAGAAGTGTATAAAATTATGCATGGCATTGAGAAAGTGGATAGAGAAAAGTTCTTCTCCCTCTCTCATAATACTAGAACTCGTGGACATTCAAAGAAGCTGAATGTTGGAAGATTCAGGACAGACAAAAGGAAGTACTTCTTTACTCAGCGCATAGTTAAACTATGGAATTTGCTCCCACAAGATGCAGTAATGGCCACCAGCTTGGATGGCTTTAAAAGAAGATTAGACAAATTCATGGAGGACAGGGCTATCAATGGCTACTAGCTGTGATGGCTCTGCTCTGCCACCCTAGTCAGAGGCAGCATGCTTCTGAAAACCAGTTGCTGGAAGCCTCAGGAGGGGAGAGTGTTCTTGCACTCGGGTCCTGCTTGCGGGCTTCCCCCAGGCACCTGGTTGGCCACTGTGAGAACAGGATGCTGGACTAGATGGGCCACTGGCCTGATCCAGCAGGCTCTTCTTATGTTCTTATGTTCTTATTAGTATAGTTTGTCAGAAAGATTGAATAATATATAGGTACCATTAAATTTTTGCAAGCTTTGGTGGTACTATGAGAGGCCGTTATGTGAATGGGGTTCACAGAGGTGTCTATTTTTCAAGCCTTTCCTGAGTTAAGAATCCCACAGTAGTGCTGTCAAGGGTGTATACTAGCCCAAGGTGGGGAACTTCAGGCTGGGAGGCTGCATGCAGCCTTCCAGGCCTCCCTCTGGCCCTCGGCTGCACCCCCTGTCCCTAGGCCATATCCCTGGCTGCCCTGCTCAAAGGCTTTTGCTTAGCTGGAATGTGCCCTTGAACTATGATAATGCCTCTTGTTTGTCTGGATGGAGAAGTAGGTAGGGCTGTGTGTGCGCGCGGATGCGTATAGAAATCTTTGGCTTTTGTATGGCTAGAATGTAGCCTACTGGGTACACAAGTAAGAATCAAATTCATAGCTCCACCCACTTTTGCCTCTGACCCCACCCACCACTTGTATGCTGTCTCTCTCCCACACAAACACATTCTCCACCCCTGTCCTACCCTGTTCAGTAGTATGTTCAAGAGGCTGGGGTGTGCCCTTGGGATATTAAAATTAGAAGTCCAGTGATACCATCCCTAATGCTTTAGTTCACAGATAACTCGTAGCTTTGCAGTGTATGTGCTGGAGGAATTCTCCATTTGGAGGGTGATTGTGTTCTCCTGAAATGTAGTCTGAGGAGCAATCAATTTCTGAAACATCCTGACAATAGTGCACATACTTACTGAGGAGTGTGTTAACAAGACACCAAAACTAACAGCAACGAAGGATGAAGATGGTGAGGTGTGAATGGAGGCGGAACTGATAGTGGGGCCTTTACCTGATGGAAGGGTCAAAGATCAGTTTTAGCACAAGGTATTCTGCCTCACGGTTATGGGTTACTAAGCTACACTGGAAACAACTCCCATGTTAGGAACGGGAAGTTGACGGTCAATGTCCATTTTCTAGGAGGGACAAGGGGAAATGAACCAAATGCATCTTGGCAACTTTGTGTGATATGCCATGTGGAAAGCAGTCTCTTGAGCGGTGAAGCTGTGACATGTGTGGGTGGGAGGCTTCTGTGATGGTTACTGGGACCAGATGAGTGCCTTTGGGCTGCCAGTGCCATCAGGAGGAAATGTGAGGTAGTGCTTTGGCACTTGAGCTTTGCTGTTCTCTTGGCAGAATGTGATCTTTTGTGCTCAGTAGTTTCCTGAAGTCCCCTTTTCCCTGCTGCAGCAGTTGCACGTGAGTTTCAGTTCTCTGGAGCTCTGTCATCTTGGTGGAAATAGCTAGGGTGATGGGGGGCCCATGGGCTTGGCTGTAATCTGTGTGAGGAAGCATGAAGATCACATGCTGGTCTAGTCTTTGTGCACAGTGTTTGCATGTGTTTGAGCACATGTGATGGTGGGTGTGGGGGCAGCACTGTAGCTGCGTGGAATTGGGTGGCTGTAGCTAGGTGCTTGCCCACTTGATGGGTGCTGGCTTAAATTACTGAAGCAACTAGAATGTTTGGTCGGAGACTGTACAGTATGCCCAGATTAGGAAAAAGCTTTCCTCTTCTCTTTCCACTTGCTTGAAAATGCAGCCAATGGTAAATAGAGCTCATGTGTCTTGGGGGAGGGCGGTATTTGCATCTAGAGACTGACTGTACTCCCCTCCGTGGACTGTCACTGCTCATGTTAACTGGGAAAGGGTTTAGAACACAGAGAATGTGTTCTGCAAAAAAAGCAATTGTTTATCCCCCCCCCCTTACACTCAATGGCATTTCTGTCTGTTTGCAGAGAAAAAGCATCTGTCAGCACTGCTGTTGGCTCCCCAAAGCCCTGACCCAGCAATGGGAAGAAGTTGGGCTGGGTGCTGGTGTTACTGGTCGTGTTTACCCAAGTATCCAAGAACTCAGGAATTTGAAGAAGAAAGCAGAGGCCATGCCCATGAGCCTTCCCAGCACTCGCCTTTCCTCCGTTGGGCTCCTTTAGGGGCAAGAACTCCCCCCTCTCCGTGAAAGGCCCAAGTCTCTCCCTGCATCCAGCCAACCACTTCCAGGACGGCTGCGGAGTGCGTGCAGGAGGCTGCATGATCAGAAAGGGCTGAGCTGCTGCAGCCCACTGGCCTTTGTTGTTCCAGTTCCATTGCTTGGACTGAAGTAGGGCCCAGTGGTGGTGCCTGGATTGTACTGTGGCTAAAAGAGGGGCCCATGCTGTTCCTGGAAAAGGTGAGACAATATGGACAAGGGAAGCAGAGGGGAGGTTTATGATCCCATCAACATGACTGGGCAGAGTCAAAGGAAGCAGAGACAAGCTCATCCACAGAACTAAGCCTGGTTCCTGCCTCTTTGCAGAAGACCCGAGACAGGAAGAGACAAAGAGAGCTCCTACCCTCCACCCTGACTTCCCACCCAGCTGGAACTGAGGAAGGTCCTCGGTTTCAAAACCAGTCGGGAGAAACCCCTGGGGCCCTCCGCTAGTCCTCTGGAGTGAAGATGGTGATGTCCCACGGCACCTACACCTTCCTCACCTGCTTTGCTGGCTTCTGGCTTATCTGGGGCCTCATTGTGTTGCTATGTTGCTTCTGCAGCTACCTGCGGCGGCGCATGAAACGGCGGCAGGAGGAGCGGCTGCGGGAGCAGCACCTGCGCACTCTGGAGATGGAGCCCCTGCACTATGAGGGTTATGGGGGCCCTGCCTACGGGGGTTCTGGCTATGGAGGTGGTTACATCAGGAGCCCACCGGGCATTGCTGTGCCGCACCGGCTCCGCATTGAGGCCCATCGCCCTCACCTCCCACCCCCAAGGCCGTGGAGCTGCAGGCATGGTAAGGGCACCAAAAGAGGATTTAGCACACTGTTGATACTGAATGTGACAATGGTTGGGAGGAGAGTTACTTCTACAGACAGATGACTATCCAGGGATGGGGAGCTGGCTTGAAATCTGAGAAAGCCAAAGCTGCCACCAGCAGGCTAAAAAATTTAAGCCTCCTGGTCAAGCTCTTATTCATCCATGTCCTGTGGTGTTTCAACTCACATGAAGGGAATGACCCTTAATTGTTTGTATATCAGTTCTTTCAGATAGTGGTGGGTAGTGGCTCAGGATGCTTCTTGAGGAAGAAGTTAGGGCCAGAAGTCCCATTCCAGTGAAATGTAACCATGGTCTTCCTCCAGCCCTTGCTCCCATTTGTGGATGTAGTCAGTTCCTGGGTTATGACAACAGAGCAGCCTTTCCCAACCTTCACCTCCCCGGCGTTGCTGGACTACAGTTCCCGTAATTCCTGACCATTGGCCATGCTGGCTGGGGCTCATGGGAGTTGTAGTCCAGTAACATCCGGGGACCCAAAGGTTGGGAAAGGCTGCAACAGAGCTTATATTTCTTATCACTAGGGAAGTGAGAGCAGATTATTACCTAGGGACCCAAGAAGACACCTATGATGGGGACAACTCTCTTACCTGTGTCATTTCCCTGCACTCAGTACCTGTGATTGCTTTGCTTGCAGAGCCAGATCCATCCAAGCCCCCATGCTATGAAGAAGCAGTGCTGATGGCTGAGCCTCCCCCACCTTACAGTGAAGTACTGACGGACACACGTGGCTTGTACCGCAAGATTAACACCCCCTTCCTGAGCCATGAGCAGCCAGAGAAGCAGGAACAGCCGCCAAGCTATAAGCCCCTCTTCCTGGACCGGGGCTACGGCTCAGCCCTTCACCTGCCAAGCTCAGCCAGCCGGGGGCCCCCCACTTGCACCAATCTCTACTTGGAGTCTGAGCACTCGCAACGCATCTTTCCAAGCTGGACAGACTCAGAACTCAGCACCAGTGACAGCTATGAGCCTGGGCCCTGGCATCTGCCTGTCTCAATGCCTTTGTTTGGCAGGACTACGGCAGTTTAGCCGTGCCATGCCACAGCGCATGTGGGATGGTGGCTGTTGCACAGAAGTTGGATCCTGGCAGCCTGTTCTCTTGGCCTGTGGGAGCCACCAAGTCCCTTAGTCCGAGCCTTCCAGCCATGGCCATGGGCCTTCACAGTGCAAAGTTCCCAGTTGCTATTGACCTCCTGGCCAGGGTGAGATTGGGGCTGGTCTCCCCATCTCACCCATTTCCCTTTTCCTGGGCCCGCTGTAGGCTCTGTTGGTGCTGACTGCAAGGGGGCCTTTGGCTTGGCCTAAACTTTGTTTCCTATTTTTTGTTTGTTACATTTTGACAATAATAAAGTTTGTGGAACCTGATTTATTACAAACCTGTTGCCGGGTGGTTGATGAATCCATGCTCAAAAAGGGTGTGTGTTCTGTGTTTTTCAAGAGTGCCACATATACAGTGGTAGGAAGTTAAGCAACCCCATTCCTCAATAATCCCACAGATTATGGGATGGAGTGCCCAGCTTCCTACTGCAAAAAAGCATGTTCCAGGAATACATTCCTTTTTTTACCAGCTCCATCTAGTGGTTCTTTCTCCATCTCAGGCTGAGACTTCAGGTAGGACCCATCACTGACTGCATATTGATGTTCAGAACCATTCCTCTGTGTATAATAATAACCCATTAGCTTTCATAGCTCTTAATAGCTGCAGAGTCAAAGGGGCTACACCCCCCCCAAACAAACACAAAACAAAAGGCAGGCAGGCCTTGTTCCCAATGTGTTTTTGTATATGTGTGGAATGTACCCACCCAACTACCCCCAGGGTTTTGTGTTCCTTCACTAATCTCCCCTTTAAAAAAAACCACTATGTACTGCAAAGGCAGCTGCCCTGCTTGGAACCAATTTATTTATTAACATACATAAGCACATTGCTGTTACAGAAGTTGTGCTTTCAAAAAAACAATTACGGTACGTGAGAGAAAGGAAACCAAGCATGGAATGGAAGAGGAAAGAGGTTGGGGGAAGAGGAAAGAGTGGAGTGGGGAGCCCACCCAGAATCTCCCCTTGTCCCAGGCTCTCAGGGCAAACAAAGGCCTAAGGAGAAGGGTCTGAAATGGGCTGGTTCTGAAACACAGGGCCACGGAGCTGAACTCAGGGTAGGGGCAGTTCCTTGCTGCTAATTCCTGCTGGAGCCCAGAGCTGGACATGGGGCTCTGCTTGCTTCCCTGGGTATCAAGTGTGTTGGGGACCAAATGAAGAAGGTGGAAGATGGGAGCCAGAGCCTTGCCCACACTGGGCCATTTTATTGCCATATTTTATTTTAAATTCGTGCAAAATACTCACAACTCTGGGCAGAGTCTGAGAGGAGGAGGAGGAAGGGCCCCTCCCCATCCACCCCCAAGAGCAGCACTCGTAGGAGATTAACCCAGATGGCATAAATGGCATAGGGGGTGGGGGAATCAGAAAAAACCCAATGGGCAGAGGCAACAGGGAAAGGATCTGCAGGGAAGCTACCAACAAAGAGGGGACCAGGCAGATTTACACGTTTCCTATTTGACAACATTAGAAAAAGAAAGAGAGAGAGAGAGCGCTGGAAAAAGTTACCCCGGAGTACCACGGAGAATATCCTATCTGGCTGGGGCACAATCTGAGGCCTTAGACCGCAGGGCTACAATACGGAGCAAGCAGGCACCAGGCCCTCACTGCGGCTGCTCCAGGCTTGCACCTGCTGGGCTTGCTGGGTGCAGGATACAGGAGTTGGACATGGGAGCTGGCCTTAAACGCTGCCCCCAAAGTTCTCCTCATCTTCTGGCACTGGGTCAGCATCCCAACAGGTGATATCAATCTCTGTGGGTGAAATCAAATGTATTAGCTGTGAGTGAGGGTGGCTGTTTGCCCAGGCCAACCCCCTGAAAGGGAAGTGACCAAGGCTTGCACTTCCAGGGGTACCCAGAAGATGCAGTGTGGTACGAAGGAGTGCAAAGACAGGCCCTCTCCCACACATGAATCCCTGGCCCTCACCTGGGGGCTTATTGTAGAATACTGGAGGAGGAGCTTTAGCAGATGGTTCCTCTGATTGGTTAAAGTCTTCATCTTGTGATTGGCTGAAATAACCCTCACTGGTCTGGAAGAGAAAACAAAAACACTGCATGTTATGGGCTTTGGAAGTTGTTCTTATCCCTTTAACTCCCAATTAATTAACCCAGTGTAGTGATTGCTTTCTGGTTTTGAACTCTCAATCACTAATGCCTGAGGAGTAGACTGTTCAAGTCACTCATAAGCACGTACATGCATGAAAGGATGGTAAAAAAGTTCCAACTATATGGAACATACACAATCAAAAGACTGCAGTGTGGTATAACAACAACAACAACAACAATAATAATAGGTCAGCCATTACTGCTCCAGCAGCAGGGTGAGAAGAAGTATTTTGCGCGCATGCGCATTGGCAAACATGACCCATGCTTTTGAAGGCAGGGCAGGGAGCTCAGGCAAATGTGCCTTGGGACCATGGCAGCCTGAGTAACCTCCTCACCTGCGTACTTTCCTTTTGGGCTGTCTCCCCGTTGGTGAGCAGCTGGGATTCTTGGTGCACCCCAGAGGCTTCCTGCAGGGCATGCTGATAGCTGAGTGTCATCTGGTGCAGCCCCTCAATCGCAATTATGCTTGCCGGCTCTTCCTCCTGCTCTGCATCACAAAAGGTGGCTGGGGGTTCAGGCAGGTCATTGAAGTTCAACAGGTTATCTTCAAGAAGGTTTGCAGAGGATGGAGGCTCTGGTGCCCCTGGGGGGGGCTCCACCTCAATCAGCATTGGGGCAGCCATGGGAGGCCCATCATGAAGGTCCCACGGGGCTGGGGTGGGTGGCCCACCCTGGAGCTCCCAGGCATCAGGAGGGGTGGGTTCCACAGCAGTGCTGTCATTCTGCCAGAGGTCAAGGATGTTCTCTGATGGGGGGGCAGGTGGCTGGGAGAACCCAAAGGCCTCCCCCAGATCCAGGGCACCTTCACTCGGCATGGGCAGTGAGGCTGCTGAGAACAGAGGCTCTTCTTTGGGAGGTGGGGCTTCTGGGAACAGAGGCTCCTCTTTGGACTCTGGAAGCACCAGGTCTTCAGTGCGGCCAGCCTCGCCTTGCTGTGGCTCTGTCCAGTCAACTCCCTGCCAGGCTGTTGCCCCAGGAGGCTCATCGGTCTTCTCCATTGGCTGCTCCACACTGGGAGGAGCCCAGCTCATAGCCGATGCCACTGCTATCTCCTCGCTGCTTGGACTGGAGGAATCTGCAACAGGGAGGAAGCAAGAGGAGGGATTTGGCCAGATAGTCAAGGGAGTCCATGACTTAGAGGCACAGGGAGAGTGCAAAGAAGAGAGAGCCAGTTTTGACTGTCCAGCCAAGCCATTTTGGGGCAGGGTTAGAGGAAGGGGAGCTGCACCTACCTTTCAATGCACTCTGCTCCGTTACCTCATCCAGGGCATGCTCAATCTGCTCCCCAACAGGCGTCGAGGCTGTACTGGAGTCACAGGGGCTACTGGCAGAGGCAGATGCCTTTCTATGCATTTCCGTCTGGCTGCCTGTGAATGAGCCATACAGGCAATCAAGAGGGGTGCTGACAAGTCAAATGCTACAACCCCTAGCACCACAAAACTGTGCTCTCCAAAGACAGGGCAGCTTTATTTGAAAAGCAAGCCATTAAGATCCAACTACTTCTCTGTGCCATTTTCCAAGTTAACTAGTCAACAAAATAAATCTGTTGCCCTTAAGGGACCCTACCCTATGCCACCCATAGCAAGTTTATACCACAAAGGCCTCTTTCTGTTTTCACTGACAAATGTGCTGGAAAGTGAAGCAATGCCCCCCCCCCCTCCACAGTGGGAACAGGCACAATCATTGGAGGTGTGTAGTTCTCTATGTCAAATGACACGAGATGGACAGTCTGCGGCTGTCTCACTGGCCAATGGTCAGGGATGATGGGAGCTGTAGTCCAGCAACATCTGGAGAGCCATAGATTTCCCACCCCGACTTTATATAACGGCACATATCCTTCTTCTCTTCCTTTTACTATATTTGGAAGCAGAATCCAGAGACAGAACAACCCCCACCGCAAACATCAGGTGAAGAGGCAACTTTGTGAGGCCATCTCTGCCCCAGACCCATCTCCACTCCAGACCAGATTGCATGTATCCTTCCCATGCTCCACCCCATGGTCCAGTTCGGGGATATCCCATGCTCTGATGTGTACTTGGCCCAGCAAAGACATGTCCCCAGCACCCTGCTCTGTGTGCGTGTATGTGTGTGTGTATATATATATATGCATGTGTGTGTGTATATATATATATACATACACGTATATACATACACAAATATATACACACACATACATACATTCATGCACATGTGCGTACACACACACAGACAAAGTTCATCTTCGGTGTTCATAGATTTAGGGTCCCCCTTTTCTAACTTGAGGCAACAGGTGTAGTCAGCCTCGTTCTTATTTGAGACTCTTTTCCCTTCCTCCATGTCCCCCACCCTGCTGGCCCCTATGCGGCATCAGTACACTGGCCTGTGAAACCATGCTGCTATTGCCAAGAATCCCCAGTTGCAGCCCCTCTGCCAAGACTTTTTTTTAAAAAATGCAAGGCGGGGGTGGGGGGATGTGGGGCATAAGGGGAGAAACTTCTGTCTTATACACAAAGCCAGCCCCCCCTGAGGATTGTAGCTGCTGATGCATAATGGGAGGCCACGCTCTGCTCATCTGGGGCTACGCTTGGTGAAGTATGGAGCCAGCCCGCCATGCAGTATGCACGAGAGAGCAGAAGAGGCCCCGAGTCTTCCCTGGTCCAGGCTGTGAAGCCAGCTTCTCAGACAGCCATGGACGTTGAGTTCCTCCTTTCAGAGGTGCCTGCAGAATGAGAGTGGATGGGATGTGGCCAAAGACTCGGAGTGGGTGAAGAGGCCCCTGACGTAGCTGCCTCCCCAAACTGACTCCCCAAAGCCCAGCCCGGGCCTGGCTACCTACATGGGAAGAAGGAGGAGAGGTTTGGTGTGCGGTGGCAAGTGATATAGGGGAAGGGAGTCCGTGGAGGGGAGGAGGAGGAAGAGGAGGAGGAAGGCAGCCCACTGTCAGGTGTCTTTAAGAAAGGACAGTGCAGACGACCTGCTGAGAGAAAGACAAGACAGACGGACGGAGACAGAGAAAGCAGAAGAGAATCATCAGTCTTCCCTCCAGCTGCCCACTCCATCACCCGCCCCTCCACACTGCTCATGCCACTGGGCAATCAGTGCCCACTTCAGGGGCTGGGGAGGCAGGGAAAGAAGGTGAGGAAGGCGGGTCTCTGCAAAGGCAAGGAGGAGGACACTGCCATGGGCAGAGCACGGGGGCTCAGGGATGCCAAAGCAGTGGCTGGGGAACACCAGGGCCAGGCTACAGCAGGGCAGGGGGGGCTGGGATGGCACAAGGAAGGCCAAGGAGTGCCAGAAAGTGGAGGAGGGAGAGGGAAAGAGGAAATGATGAGGCAGGAGACACAAGTGGTGCTGGGGAAACGAGCTCACGCCAAGGTCTCTCCAATAGCTGACAACCTGGTCCCCAACAGAGAGCCGACCTAAACTACAGTACCGGAGTCTGAACCCAAAGCCCTAACACAGAGGAGCTCTGAAGAGCAAAGAGCTCTTGCCTTATCCCCAAGGCCAGGATAGTTGTGGCTGCTCCATCCTCCCAAGTGGGCAGCCCAAGGAGCCAGACAAGTCACAGCAGGGGTGCCAAGGAGTTCTCTAGCATGAAGCAACCATGGAGTAGGTGTGGCTCCCTTCAGGTCTTACAGAAACAATGCCATGAGGTTCTGTGATGTGCCTAATTCTCCTCACCTACTCAGGCCTAGAGGCCTGTCCCAAAACCTACAAGCATCAAGCAAGTGTGTCCTAAGGAGCAGTGAGAAGTTGTTCTGAAGGCAGGGAAATCTCACCCACTGCTACCCCTATCCTTCTTGTCTTCTTCCTTTCTTAAGACGCTTCCCATACACAGTGAGAACCTGTGGCCCTCCAGATAACATTGGACTATAGTATCCATAATCTCTAACCATTGGCTATGCTGGCTGGGGCTGATGGGAGTTGGAGTCCAGCAACATCTGGAGGGCCAGAGGTTCCCACCCTGGCTAGGGAGTCACAGACTCACTTGATGCAATGCAAACTGCAGCAGCATTCTGGACTCCTTGCCTTATTTACCAAGGCTTCTTCTTAGTGCCCTTTTGCCTGTGTGCATGCACACACACAAATGTCCTCACCAGTCAACTTCAGCAGCCCCATCCCTCAGACAGCACTACCAAGGGCAGAAGCAGACTGCTGTTAACAGCACTTCTTCGCTAAGGCTGGCCAACAGTAAATCAATTACACTGAGAGCTTCTGCTGCCTAGCTAACATTGGACCCACTCACATACTAGGATGCAACTGAGGTGATGGCTGACCACTTGCAACATGATCACCACTTGGAAACTTTCCATCTGGGAAGCCAATTGTTTGCAGTATATAGGCCTCATGAAAGCAGGGTGTGGAGATGACTGGTTCCCTACACAGCTAGAGCCCAGGGTGGAATGTTTTCTAGATCAGTATCTACGTGATAAATGATCTTCTGCTCTCACCTTAACATTCTCAGGTGATGAGATTCAATATAGCATCCCCAAAGACAGATGTTTCCCCAGACCCCATCTATAAATCAAGCTATGCTAATTTTGATCCACAGCTCAGACACACAAGCCTCTTGCAGCATCAGTAGTAACGCTCCATGGTCCAGGGGGAAATTGGCATCTTTGTACAAGAGAAAAGCAAGATAATCTTCCCCACAGACCTCTCTCACTCTCATATTTTAGAGAATGACTCAGTTTACTCTGAAGATAGCACTTTGACCACTCTCCAAAATTGACAAAAATATTGCCAGTTTCAATATTCTAGTTATTCATATTTATTTCCAAAATCAATGGACCAAAACACCCTAACCAAATTCTTGGACCCAGCGACATCCTATGGCAGTGAGTCCCAAAAACTGGTTATGTGCTAAATGCAAGGACATAGTCTTTTGTTAATTAGGCCTTTGCCACCTTTCAGGCTTCAATGGATTCTAGCTGTTTATCTTTTAATGAGACTCAACAGCAGGGAATCTGTCTCCTCTGTGCCTCATTCTCAGTTCAACTGACTTTTGGTTTGATTCCCCCCCACACACCTTAAACAACCCTTGTCCACTCATACTATGCGTAGCAGACATTTGTACATCTCTGGATGTTCCCACTGTCTTGCCCCCAGATATGCATTGTCCCATCTTCCATCTCAAGAAGACCCCTCACTTAAACATTTCCAGTGGCTCCCCAAGTGACAACCCTAGTGAGAAAAGGTGTTCTTCCTCCTCCCCTCCCCTTGAATATGGTGGTGAGTGCTCTCTACCTGTTCTGTTGAAGGGCGGGGGTGTCTCTGAACTGGTGGACGCCACTCGCTCTTGCTGCCTGAAGAACTCGCGGGGGTTCTCGGGCCGCTGAGCAATGATGGCAGCTGCCTCCTGTCAGGATGTGAGGGGGAGAGGTGAGAGAGGAGGGTCAAGTGCAGCCCAGTCACTAGGCATACACAGGCCCCAATGTAACCACAGCCTGAACCCCTCACCCAGTGGCTGCCCCCATGCTGTCACCAGGGCAACAGTGACAAAACAAGGTAACATGTCACACACATACAGCGCTTCCCACGCCATGCCCCTACCACCACCAGCAATGGCACACAGTGACACACACAAAAAGTGACAGCACCACAATCTGGTTTCCTCTTCTGACAAAATGCACATGTAGCAAAGGAGAAGAGACAAGGACAGCCAGGATCCCGCCTTGCTCCCTAGAGATAAAACTGATGCCCAGCCCTGCTTAACCGCAGACTTCCACTCATCAACATCACACTCCAGCTTATCCACAGGACAACAGTCACCAGAAAAACTGAAGTCTCCCCCTCCCCGCCAAAACTCTGCACACAACGCAACAATCCTCATGCAGCAATAGCCCTGTAGGGTGGCGCATGGTGGTCTGCTGCCTACGCAATGCATGCTGTGCCCCGGGGCCGCACTCACCTCCACCTCTGACTCAGACTTTTTGGGCTGCTGCCTGTCTTCGTCGTCCTCCTGCTCCCCCTAGGGAGAGAGGTCAGCGTCAGCCCCAGGGCACCTCAACCACACTGGAAGACCCTAGGGTTCCCCCCCCCTCTATTTCTTTTCTTCTCCTGACCTAGCACAAAGCTGGAGAGAGAAAGCGCTCTTGGGCAGCAATGCGCCCTCAGAGTGGGTCCCCAACGTCACCAGCCAGCCTTGGTGCTTAACTCCTACCTCTGCCAACATCCTGGGGGAGCCAGCGGCAAAACCGGGCAACCCTCCCCCAGGTCCTGAAGCATCACTTACAAAGATGGACTGCTCCTTCAACCGCTGCTTGGCTTCCTCGGCTTCCAGGGTCTGCTGCTTTCGCCTGGTGGGAAGGGAAGGGAGGAGGTTTGAGAGATCCTAGCACTGAACGTGGGGGGGAATGCTGGGCAGGCCAGGATGCAGGCTGTCTTGGCTTTCTAAGATTTATTTTAATCCACTGTTGCTGTCTTAAATTTCTATCCTGGCCTTTCTCCCAAAGGGGCCCGGGGCAGTAAACAACAAAGCAGTAAAACATTCAGGAACCATGGAGAAGAGTCTGACTTCCAGCTTCTTTATCTTAAACTTGTGCATATCTGACAGTTGCTGTTGCATCGTTTCTTAATTTTTGCTATACACTCTAAATAGATAGTGCACCATTTCCCCTATAGTTCTTATTTCCATGCCTCTGAATCATTTCCACTGGTCTCCTTTAAGCCCACTCTGAAACTTGCTCTGTGTCTATTTTACCACCAAGCGGGAAGAACCATTGGGCCCCTCCAGACTGGTGTTTTTTTTTTACAGGTGTATTCTGCAACATGCCTTTGATTCAATAATAGTGTATTAGTGAAGGATTTATACCAGACCATCCACACATCATTCTGCTTGGTTAGTTGTTCTGGGATGTTTCCCCAGTGTTACTGCATTACTGTTGTCTGGAGGAGCACTCTTGCGCTATTGCACAACAAAAGCGGAACAAAAACAAACCACAGCATTTGGGGTGTATAAAAGTTACAGGTTATCAGCAAGAAGATACAGCACATCCACTGATTGGAAACAAAGCAGTACATCCACCCTGAAACTTGTGCAGGCGCAAACAGTATTGAAAGCGGGATCCTGTACAACCGCTCCAACACCATCATGAGCACAGATCATTGTGAATGAATAATAAAAAGGATGTTTGGAGGGATCCATTACGTCATGGGTTTTAGAAGCAACTCTGCTAAAATGTCTCTAGTTGCTCTATGTTTTGCAAGAGCAACCCATTTAAAATCGCGTCCAATTTCTGCTCCCATTTTTAAATGGTTAACATTTGAGCTTCTTTTCTTATGAGTTACACTTTGCATGTCAGTTTATTACATTCCTTTCCTTGTCACTTGCAAACCACTTATGTCTAGTTTACCAAGGTGTTCCAATTTCTTATCCTACCACTCAACCTTCTGTCCTAACGCCTGCTGCATAGTTAATCAGGATCCACTGTTGCATACGAGAATGACATGTTTGTACTCTTAATCTATCCTACCTTAGTTCTTCAGGTATAAAGCACAAAATGAGAAAGCATGCATATGTATGTCCCATCCAGGCTGGGTTCAGTCCACTTCCCTATTTAAACTTCATCACTGCCACTCATACAAAGACAAAACAATTTCCTTTAAGCGCTTCACTTAAGAGGCACAGTCATCTTTTAGCAGTTATGAAACAGCATTACACACATGCACGGCCCTCAAATGAGCTGCAAAAGTCCTGTTCTAGGAAATCATAAAACGGGCTGTTTATTTCACAAATGGAATCTAAAACAGTTGCAGCTTCATTGGCTACTGGCAGATGGTACTGCTTGCTCCCACATAACTATGACGATGGCAAATCTATCCTTTCTGATATCTCTTCAACTTATTCTGCCAGGACACTGGGCAACTGGGATTACTTTGACCAAAGCAGCCAACCCTTCTGTCAAACAATAGAAAATTAAATGCTTTGGATGAGCCATCTTTCTAAGTCATCACTCCCATGGTAACAACCCTATGACCCAAAGGAGACCAAACAACTGGGAACGAACTCTGTGTGCCATGTCACACCACCAACCCATAGGGAGCCAGTGTGGTGCTGAGCAGTGGCTTTCTAATTTACTAGATTTTAGGGAAGCAGACCTTTCCAACATCAACTTCACTGCCATAAAATCCCTGTAGCTTGCAGAGAATTCTGGCTAGTTGTCTAAAGAACACACTCAGGCTGCTGGCCAGAACAATCAGGACAGGTGGGCAAGTCACCTTTCAGAAAGAATTGTTTGCCATTTTTGGTCTTCATAAGCTTTCAAGGAACCTCAAGATTCCCTTAAACACAGTTTAAAAACTACTAGTACTGTGGATAGAAAGTTGAATTTAGATTGGGAAGGTTCAAATCCCCATGCAGCCATGAAGCAACCTGGGCCACCTTAGGCCAGTCACCACCTCTCAGCTGAATCTAGCTCATAGGAAGGTTCAAAGGATGCACTTCTTTTGGAGGAACATTTAGTACTAATGAAGTACTTTTAGAAGACGTTTTAGATGTTTTATTTAGGTGTTTTAATGTTTTAGATATTTTAAAGTGTTTTTAGTGCTTTTGTTTGCTGCCCTGGGCTTCTGCTGGGAGGAAGGGTGGGATATGAATCTAATAATAATAATAATAATAATAATAATAATAATAATAATAATAATAATAATAATAATAATAATAATAATAATAATAATAAAGATGTATATAGTTCAACAAGCAATTAAATTCAAAACAGTAAGAGGCCAGGCTGTTATATCCCCAATCACACTGAATATTCACGTTGGGTGTGAGTTCAAGTAGACTCTCACCAAAATCAGTACTGGTGGCATAACATTCAGGAATAACAGGGATACACTTAGGACTGTCCAGACAAGTGGAGGAGCGACTGAATAGCCAATCCTTTTCTAATAAGGAAGCATATGAAAGAGGCGTGTATTAACAAGTAGCATCATGGCACCAAACCAACAAGTGATGGGGAAGAAACTATGCCTGAGCCAGGGCCAGCTACAGGAATGCTGGGGCCTTCAGGCATCAGCTTGCCCTGGGCCCGGCATGTGTGCACGTGCGCATTTGCATTCGTGTGCGCGCGCGCCCCACCCCACCTACCTGTCTCCTGTCTTTTACTATTGCCATTAACCAAGATGGCGGCCGCGGTTTGCCTAAGGGGATGAAGCCTCCGCCGCCATCTTTGTTGATGGCATGCATGCGTGCTATGTGCGTGCATCTCTGCCATCAACTAAGATGGCGGCAGGGGCTTCAGTACCTTAGGCAAACCGCAGCCGCCATCTTGGTTAAGGGCAACGATAAAAGACAGCAGACAGGTAAGTGGAGAGATGTGGGGGCCCCGCAGATCGTGGAATGGGGGGGAGGGGCAGCTGAGGGGCCCCCTGTAGCTCCAGGGGCTGTCAGGCCAGTGCCCATGGTCACCCTTTAGAACCAGCCCTGGCCTCACCCTAGGAGAGGAGAAAGAACAAAACAGACAGACAACCACCCTGCTACCTAATCATGAGTGGCAAAAAGGACATAGAACCTCAGAATATTCAAAAAACAGCATGTGACACTGTCTGAGTATAGTGGATAAGGAAACCCACAGCGCTGCTGACCTGTGGGATAAAGCAACATTTACCTAAATATCAGGGCTTATTAGGAAGCCAAGCTGTCTCTCCTGCTCACTTCACACATACGCCTTCCACATGCACACGCACACGCCATTGCCAGACATCTCAGCTGCCCCTTGCCTGTGTTCCTCGATCTGCTCCTCACGTTCTCGGTAGCGCTTCTCACGCTCCTCCTGCTCCTGCCTCTCTTGCTCCATGCGCTCTTGCTCAAAACGCAGCCGCTCATCCAGGGCTTTCTTCCGCTCCTCCTCTTTGCGCAGTTCTTCCTCTTTCTATAAGGGACAGAAGAGGGACCATAGGTGCCAGCCCCACTCATATCATGCCCGCAACATTGCAGGACCAGAACAGGGATGAAGCCAAGGAAAGCCAAAATATAGCGTGCATGTATGTCTGTGTCTAGGCTTGACCTGCCCAGAGACGGCTTTCTTGCTACAATCTATCTACCTTGGCCTGCTCCCAGAACTGCTCTCGGTTGAGTCGTTTCATCTCCACAGCGGCATCAGTCTTCTGATAAGTGGTGCCCTGGAATGAAGAAATCAAGTCAGAAGAGAAGGAGGTGTGTGGGTCCACACACGTGCAGGCACACTCAGATATAAAGGCAACTGCCTGGTTCCCACTGATCTGATGTTTCCAAATGCCTAATAATAGTTTAAAGGTAACAGTCCAAACATTCACCAGGATATTCTTCAGATTATGAATTCTTCTGGAGGATCTGTAGTCCACAAGCAGTCATGTGGCAAACAGGGACACTGTCCCTTTCCTGGCATACCAGACCACCTTTATTAGCCTAAGCCTTCCTCAACCTGGTGCTCTCCAGATGTTGGACTATAACTCCTACCATCCCTGACCACTGGCCATGCTGGCTGGGGCTGATGGAAGCTGAAGTCCAAAACTGGGGAAGGCTGCCCTTGGTATACGCTGCTTTCACCTCTGCTTTCATTACTGCCACCTCAAAGCCCAGTAGTAGCTGGAGCTGTGCTGCTTTTGTCTCTTCTCCAACCAGGGGAAAGGGAACAGGAGGGTGGTTTAGTGATGCTTTACCACAGGCTGCGCATTCTCCTCCTCACGCAGGCGAAGACGATGCAGCACTGGACTGGCGATGCGGGCAAGGCCATTGGAGAGACGCTGCCCAATGGCTCCTGGGTCGATGTCTTCCACGCTGCTGGCATTGACAATGACATCCACTCCCTGTTGGGACAGACAGTCAAATCACACAGAAAAACAGAGGGCAAGGTCATCACCCTGGAGAAGATGGAGCAGACTTGTCTGTTGCTCCACAGAGCAGAACTAGAACTAATGAGTGGGAATGGCAAGGAATCAGATTTCAACTTCCTATCGGTAAAAGCTGCCACACAGTGGAACATCCTGCTATGGGAGATAGCGGGCTCTTTTTCCATGGAGGTATTTAAGCAGAGGCTGGAGAGTCATTTGTCAGGGATGCTGCTGTAGTTCAAGGTGGGGAATCTTTTTCAGGCTATGGCTGCATTCCCTCTTGGGTAGCCTTCTATGGGCCACTTGCCAGTGATGGGTGGGGCCAGAGGCAAAAGGAAGCCAGGCAAAGGATGTGACTTTTTTCCTTTGTGCAGTAGGCTACAGTGCAGTCCTGCACAAGTCAGAGGTTTACACTTACCCCTACTTACCTCCATCTGGCAAGCAAGAGGCATAATCACAGTTCAAGAACACTTACCAGCCAGGCAAAAACATAGAGCAGACTAAGAAGGCCATAGAGCAGGTAACAGAGCAGACTGGTAAGGGGCAAGGCCTAGGGAGTGTCTCAAGGGCTGGGCAGAGAAGCCTGGAGAGCCACATTTGGCCCCCAGGCCTGACGTTGCCCACCCTTCTGTAGCTGCATTCTGCACTGAGCAGAAAGTTGGACTAGATGATCCCCCCGGTCCTTTCCAACTCTGTGAGATTGTGATTCTATGATTCTGGGGCAAGAAGAAGGCAACTGCCGAAAAGAGAATTGCTGACACACACACCCCAACAGCTCATCATCAATACACCTTACATCAGAGATGGGGTACCTGTGCCCCTCCAAATGTTATTGGGCTACAATTTGCATCTTCCCTGACCATTGGCCATGCTGGCTGGTGGGAGCTGGAGTCCAATAACATCTGAAGAGCCACAGGTCTCCCCGTCCCTGCATTACAGGGAACAATTCCACAAGTTGTGGAAAGGTCAGCATTTGGTTTTAAGAGCAGCAGCCCCCTGTTCCCATCTGTGCATCTCTTCCCAACAGCCTTTCACTGACCTGGAAGAATTCAGCAACCTTGGCCACGTGGCTAGCGCAGGCACACTTGCGGGCATCAGCTACATCTTCTCCTACCTGTCAGGCATAAAGGTACACAGTGATGGGAAAGCTTAGTGCTGGGAGACGCCACACTGTGCAAGGCATTTTCCTTACACACCTAGAGAAACATACTACTGGTGGAGCATCTGGATAGCCCAGAAGAAGCAAGGGTAGGACACTAGCACACAAGAAAACCAGGATGTTCCTCTGAATTCCAGATGAGAAAGTGGGGGCAGCAATGATTTGCTCTGCAGAAGGGCCTGTCTTTGCAGTTTTGAATGAGACACAGAAGAACCAGACATATCACTGTGCCAACAATGTAGGCAAGCAATCTCTCTGCTCCTGCTGCTTTTCTAAGCCCTAGAGCATCAGTGCTTGGCAAGAGTGTCCCTGGGCCTTTTTGCTAAGAACTGGGGATTGGCACTCACAGCACATCTTCAGCTTCTTCACAGTAGATCCTGACATTGTAAGGGCGTGAAGGGGCTCTTGCTGGTGCTACTGACTCTTCCCGTTTTTGCTTAGCTGGGGGTGAATTCAGATGAATATTTGCTGCACAGGAGTCACTTAGAAACTCACTCTATGTGGAGATCCAGTTCTCAGCAGCATCCAGCCATGTGACATCCAGGCTAATGTTATTAGTCCCAGGCAATGCAACAAACATGGAAGGCGGCCATTGTAATGGTCACCGCACCACACGAATAGATGCTGCATCCATCTGCCTCTACACAGTTTGCAGCCACCCTGGACTTAGTTTATAGGTAGACACTGTGCTGCAAACTCTCCTCAGAATCCACCTTTAATGTAACTCTTTGGAATCTAGTCTCAGCAGCAGGAAGCAATTGCTCAGAGACCTGCTGAATTTTTGAATAATATTGCTATACTTATATGCAATGATTTTCAAATGGCTGGACTTTTGTTGTTCATTTCTGCTGCTCATTTTACTGTTGCTGGGAAACACTATGGTGTGTTTCTCCGTTTAGATCAGCCTTCTCCAACCTGGTGCCCTCCAGATGTTGCTGGACTACAAGTCCCATCAGCCCTAGCCACCATGGCCCAAACTCAGGGATGCTGGGAATTGTAGTCCGAAAATCTGGAAGGCACCAGATTGTGGAAGACTGATTTAGACTGTAAACTATACTTTTTATGGAGATATTAAAAAAAAACCTGGTGAAAGAAACTTTTCCCAAAAGCAATATTTAAAGATTGTCACTAGGCAGGATTTGTTATGAAGGGTAGAAAGCAAGTCTTGACAGGGGAGGAGAAGGAGCCAATCCAATGTGGGAGAGCGGTCAACCCTTTCTGATTCATTAAGGGCTCACACAATGCTTAGAACCAAACTTATGCCACTAGAGGGCAGTGCAGACAAATGAATGGAAAGCCAGCAGCCAGCAAGAGTTCTGCTACAAACTGTTATCCCCCTCAGCGCCAGTTTTATGTGCCTCTATATAAATAGCAAAACAAGCACCTATGTCAGCCTTCACAAATGATGGGATACACTCCTATGCAGAGATTATCTCAATGTAGAAAAAGATTGTGTATGATTGGGCCCTAGGGTTGAGACATCAGGGTCCTACCATTCTCAACCCTAGTCTGTATCAGGGTGTCAGCTCCAGACCCCAAGAAGACTCCTGTACATTAAGAACTGGATAGAAGGTTGAGTTTCACATTTTTGAGCTTTTCCCATCATAGGACTGCAGTGAGAGGAAGAGCTGTTCCTGGTGGAATTTCCCCCTCCTATACAGCTCTTAAAAGCTACCAAAGACCTCTCATTGTGTGGGCCAGTCAATTTTAATCTTGTACCCTGGCCAAAGATGTTAAGCTCCCCTTTAGAATAGGGCAAGCAGGCTGTCTCCCAGCCGCTTTTGGACTTACCCAGTTAACAAGGACGTATTTAGGTAGGGTGGCCTGGGGGTCTTTGACACTGCAGAATCCGTACATCACCTTCTGATTCTCAAAATGGCTACACAGCTCTTGAAGGCCACCAGCTGAGGAAGCAAAGCAATACATTTAAGGGACACAGACAATTGCCCTGTATCTGATAGTGAGTCAGGACCTTGGTCCATCAAGTTCAGTATTGTCTACATCAGGAGTAGCCAAGGTGGTGCCCTCCAGATCTTGTTGGACTACAATTATTATTTTTATCTATCTATTTATTTATTTGATTTATACCCCGCCCTTCCTCCCAGCAGGAGCCCAGAGTGGCAAACAAAAGCACTAAAAACACTGTAAAACATCATAAAAACAGAGCCTAAAATGCATTAAAACAAAACATCTATAAAAACATTTTTAAAAGCTTTTAAAAAAAGCTTTAAAAAAAAGGTTTAAAAACATATTTTCTTAAAAAATAAGGTTTAAAAACATATTAAAACACAATCCAACACAGATGCAGACTGAGATAAGGTCTCTACTTAAAAGGCTTGTTGGAAGAGAAAGGTCTTCAGTATGCGCTGAAAAGATAATAGAGATCGTGCCTGTCTATTATTTAAAGGGAGGGAATTCCAAAGGGTAGGTGTCACCACACTAAAGGTCCATTTCCTATGTTGTGTGGAACAGACCTCCTGATAAGATGGTATCTGCAGGAGGCCCTCACCTGCAGAGCACAGTGATCGACTGGGTATATAAGGGGTAAGACGGTCTTTCAGTTATCCTGGTCCCAAGCTGTATAGGACCTTGTATACCAAAACCAGAACCTTGAACTTGGCTCGGTACCAAATGGGCAGCCAGTGCAATTCTTTCAGCAGTGGGGTGACATTGACAATACCCTGCCCCAGTGAGCAGTCCCACTGCCGCATTTTGCACCAGCTGCAGCTTCCAGACTAAACTCAAGGGCAGCCCCACATAGAGGGCATTACAGTAATCTAGCCTGGAGGTTACCAGTGCACGGACAACAGTAGTCAGGCTATCCCGGTCCAGAAACGGCCACAGCTGTCTTACCAGCGAAAGCTGGTAAAAGGCACTCCTAGTCACTGAGGTCAACTGGGCCTCTAGCAACAAAGATGGATCCAGGAGCACCCCCAGACTACAGGACTGCTCTTTCAGAGGGAGTACGACCTCATCCAAAGCAGGCAACTGACTAATTATCTGAACTTGGGAACCACCAACCCACAGCGTCTCTGTCTTGCTAGGATTCAGACTCAGTTTATTGGCCCTCATCCAGCCCACCACCGAGTCCAGGCAGCGGTCCAGGGCTTGCACAGTCTCCCGATTCAGATGTTACAGAGAAACAGAGCTGGGTATTGTCAGCTTACTGCTGACACCTTGCCCCAAATCTCCTGATGACCGCTCCCAAGGCTTCATATCACCCAATGCTATTCTCTGCAAACGACCATGGAGATAGGATCGGAACCACTGTAAAACAGTGCCTCCAATACCCATCTCACCAAGTTGGCCCAGAATACCATAGTCAATGGTATCAAAAGCCACTGAGAGATCAAGTAAGAGTAACAGGGTTGCACTCCCCCTGTCCTTCTCCCAATAAAGGTAATCCATCAGGGCAACCAAGACCGATTCAGTCCCATAACCAGGTCTGAACCCAGACTGGGATGAGTCAAGATAATCTGTTTCATTCAAGAGTAATTGCAATTGCTGCGCCACAACCCTCTCAATCACCTTCCTCAATCAGGGGGTATTTGTGATGCGTCGGCAATTGTTGCAAACCAATGAGTACAGGGTGGGCTTTTTCAGGAGTGGTCAGATCACTGCCTCTTTCAGGGTGGCTGGAACCACTCCCTCCCGCAATTATGTGTTGACCACACCCTGGAACCACTCAGTCAAACCCCCTCAGCAAGCTTTAATAAGTCAAGAAGGGCAAGAATCAAGAGAACACGTTGTTGGCTGCATCATCTCAAGCATCTTGTCTACGTCATCAGGCTGCATCAATTGAAACCAATCCCAAGAAGTTGCAGCAGACATTGCACTGGACACCTCACTGGGGACTACAGCAGATGTGGATGGGGCATTAAGATTGCTAGGGAGGCAAGCAACTTTACCCTCAAAGTGCCTCACAAACAATTAACAGTGGGCCTCCGAAAGGTTTAAAACTCCATTTCCTGGAGCTGATGTCAACAGACCCCAGACAACATGGAAAAGCTCCACTGGATGGCTACTTGAGGATGCGATGGTGGCAGAGAAGTTGGCCTTCTTTGCCGCCCTCACCGCCACACACGGTTATGTTTTACTTGTGCCCGATCAACCTCACAACATGTCTTTTGCCACTTGTGCTGTAGCCGTCGTCCAGCCTGTTTCACAGCTTAATGGTGTACCAAGGTGCAAACCAGGCTCCCCAATGCCGGAGAGGGCGCTCGGGGGCAATCATGTCAAGAGCCTGATGCGCCTCGCTGCTCCACAGTGTGACAAGGGCTTCAACAGGGTCACCTGCTCTATCTACTGGGAACTCCCCCAGGGCATTCAGGAATCCAGTGGATTCCATTAGTCTCCAGGGGCAGACCACCTTAATCTGTCCACCACAGATCAGATTTATATCATGCCCCTCCTCCATGTAGGAGCCTGGGGTGGCAAACAAAAGCACTAAAAACACTTTAAAACATCATAAAAACAGACTTTAAAATATATTAAAACAAAACATCTTTAACTTGTTTTAAAGCTTTAAAAGCATATTAAAAAGCAATTCCAACACAGATGCAGACTGGGACAAGGTCTCTACTTAAAAGGCTTGCTGAAAGAGGAAGGTAAGACGATCTTTCAGGTATCCTGGTCTCAAGCTTTGTACACCAAAACTAGAACCTTGAACGTAGCCTGGTAGCTAATAGGTAGCCAGTGCAATTCTTTCAGCAGTGGGGTGACATGTTGGCGATAGCCTGCCCCACTGAGCAGTCTTGCCACTGCATTTTACATCAGCTGCGGCTTCCGGACCAACCTCAAGGGTAGCCCTGAATAGAGCACAATTCCCTTTATCCTTGACCTTTGGCCATGCTGGCTGAGGCTGATGGACGTTCGAGTCCAGCAACATCTGGAGGGCACCACGTAAGCTAACCTTGGTTTACAATGACTGGCAATGGCTCTCCAGGGTCTCAGGCAGGGAACCTTTCCTAGCTCGATCTGGAGATACCAGGGATTGAGCCAAGTACTTTCTGCATGTAAAGCAGATACTCTACTACTGAGCTACGGCCTGGCCCTTCCTTTCACATAGATAGATAGATAGATAGATAGATAGATAGATAGATAGATAGATAGATAGATAGATAGATAGATAGATAGATAGATAGATAGATAGATAGATAGATAGATAGATAGATAGATAGATAGATAGATAGATAGACAAAATTTATTGTTTCCCCTCAAACTCCTAGGGAATGTCCATCCATCTCCCCAATGAAACCCCACTGCTAGTTCAACCCTAACCTTGTTGAGAAAAGGGATTTTTTTAAAAAAATGTTTTTTGAGGAGAAGGAAGCTGATGGGACACCAAAATCTGTAGGACTGGAGGGGCAAAACAACATAAGATTGCCCAGTAAGAAGGGGGCAAGGACAAGGGCAGAAGCACTCACTTCCCGAAGCAGCCAGTTTCAGGTTATCAGAGTCATCTTCATAAGTGTACAAAGCCCTGAAAAAGAGAGAATCACGCAAACACGTTAGGAGAAGCAAGTACAGCTAGGGGCTGTATAAATCCTGTGCGATCCAAATTCTGCGGAAAGGAAATCCGGATTCAAGGCTAAGCAAAGCTGAATGCTATGAAGAGATGCTACGGCCCAGGGGGGGGAAATGGGGGGGGGAGAGAGTGTTTTTTCCCTCCCCACCCCTCTTCGCCCATTTTTTGGAAAAACAAAAAAGGCATAGGCAAAAAAGGGGGGGAAATAATACACCCCCCGTTTTTTTCTTATTTTTTCCTGGGCCTTCACATCTCTAGTTACGACTCGTATAAAATAGGTATATTAAAGCAAATTCACATGTGTTAGTTTTATTTTGCACTGTTTATTCTGCTTCTGCTGCCCTTGAGCAGGGTGAGTCATGGGGCGGGGGGCTTCAGAGATCTCAGGCAGACCGAGACGCATGCTTATCTTCTCATCTCTCAAGGGCTAAACATTTGTTTTTTAAAATAAAATGACAACCGAGTCTCAGGACGTTGAATTCTGTATCCAACACTGAATTCTGCATTTGTACGGCGCTTGCACAGGATGCACAATGCACGCAGTCCTGAGTAAAGAGGACAGAGATCCATTGCTTTAATGTAGAGGGCAACAACATGTTGTCAAAAGAACACTCTTTATTTCAGAGAGACCCTAGGCCTGGGGTGGGGAAACTTTTTCAACCTGAGGGCCACATTCCCTTTTGGGGAACCTCTGAGGGTGACCTGCCACTGGTGAGCAGGGCCAGAGACAAAAATGGCAGAATAAATGTAAATTTTACCTGTCAGGCCAGTTTCTACACACGCTCACAGACCCCTCTCTATCATCCATCCATCCAGACAAGCCAGAGGTATTATCAAGGTCCCATTCCAGCCGGGCAAAAATACCTGGATTGGAAAGCAGGGCCAGAGTGGTGTGTGGCCTAAGGATAGTTTTGAGGGCTAGACAGAGAGGCTGGGCCTGAGGTTGTCCACCCCTGGCCTAAACAGATAGAGTCCAGAACTAGCCTATGCACACAGGAGCTGCCTTGGCTCTCAGTATCTCCTATTGACTTCTGTGGGTTACAGTAAGCAGCCTGCAATGTTTGAAATCGCCAAGGCAGGCAAGTAAGTTCCTCACTGCCCCAACAGCAGTGGTTTAGTCTCCTCAGAGAAGTGCCCTCCTAGCAGGTTACTGCAATATTTGCTTCCGCTCCAATCCCCCAATCATCATAGCATCAGGGAGAATAAACGTTCCTTGTGTCAGAACACTGCTGCTCCTCTGACTTTCCCAGAACAACCACCCCCACCCTGGCCACCTTTTTCCTTTTTTATTTTATCCAGTCATGCTATGATAAGGAGGAAGACAGGCTCTCCAAGGTTTCAACATTTTTGCCCCAGTTCCACTTTCAGAAGAGCAATGCCGGGGAGAAGCGATGGAGAGAGGGTGGCCATGTGTCAGACTTTGCTGAGGACAGTCCTCTGTTTAAGGCATTCTCTGTGTAAAAGGCTGTTTGGACTAGATCTGGTTGAAAGACAAAGAACCCTAATAAGGAGAGCAGGAGGGGCCCATCCACAGTTAGCACCTGGATAGCAGAATGAGCAAGCCTGCAAGTCACCTGGGGTTGCATTCAGCTAAGTCTTACTCAGAGCAGTCCCACTGGAATTAATTAACCTAAATTAGTCATGTCTATTAACTGCTCCAAGAAGGACTAGCATTGAATACCACCCCTGATCATAGCCTTCCCCACCATGGTGCGATATATTGTATTTCTATTTAAATTATAAATTCTTTCTAAATTTGCTTCTCTACATATAAATTTGAGTATTTTTTTTAAGCAGCCAAAACATTTTAATTCAGAGTAATATGTCCACATACACCTCACTCAGCAATACAGCAGCTGCCCGCTCTGTAATGACCTCCCTATGGACTAGTTCCCTGCAATAGCCTTCTGAAAGGGCTGTAAGACTACCTATTTCTGGTAGGTTTTGAAGGCTGAGCGGTCTGTGTGTGTTTGCGCGGTGTGAGCGGAGCACATTAAATTTTTAAATGTAAATCAGCACCCCTTTTTTGCCCTTGTTTTTTTGTTGATGGGCAAGAGGCCACACTAAACAAAGATGTTTTCTCTGCACCTACCCCAGGTGCTTTGTCCAAAAATGAGAGGAAATCACGTCATTGCAAGGTAAACCCCAATCCCCTTGCTTCCTTAATCTCACATTGGTAACTAACCTGCTTGGTAGGCCACATGCAAGACTGTAAGGCAGGGGAGGGGCTTCTGTTGACTAGGGACAAATGAATGTTATGGCGAGGCCTCACCCCTCTAAGATGGTGTTAGTGGCTGCCCACCTGGACAGTGAGGCCCACTTATGTTTCTATTAGTGAACTGCCTGCTGCCCAATAAGAATGTGAGGGGTGGAGTGGGGAGGAGGAGGAGAGGAAAAATAGAGAAATTAAAGCAGCAGTAGCAGCATATCAATGAGCCATCAGGGTTTGTGTGAAGGGGCCTCCATGGAAACCGTCTCTAGGATACCACACTCTCTTCCATCTCTGCTCAAGAAAAGCCACTCCCTTCACCCTTGCCAATCAGCCAGCAGGGATCAGAACCAAATGCTTTCACACCCTACCCAAGTGCATGGGGTTCTGTTCTCTTTGCAACCTCATTTCAAGACCTCATGGGAAGGGAGAGGAAGGAGCCAGAACTGGTCCAGGCTGTGTGGGTGGAGAGACTGGGGAAAAAAAACCCCTCAGCTTATCAAGGCAACCAACATCCCACTGTCTCCGTGGCAACCACACTGCCATCCAGCTGGGACACAGTTCATATGACGAGGGACGAGGTGATTTACAGGGGAGGCTGGGAGGTGGTGATGGGGATGTGTTCACTGGCAGCTGGCCGAATGGTGTTCCTCTCATGTGCACCACCACCATCTCATGGCAAGTCCGGAGGTGCCTTCTCTGCCATGCATTGCCGGGACTATAGTGGGAGTTTGCTTGAGTTGTGTCTCTTTCTGGACATGATTTGCTGAATTGCCAAATTCTTCTGTTGATTGCATTCCAGTACAGAATGAGGCTCCATATGCCCTTTAGTTCCTTGGGCCAGAGTCCTGTTAGAATCAGAGGAGGAACTTCCACCATGAACTAGTTGTGCATACTCTGACTTCAAACTCTCCACAGCCACATCTCATTAAAATATTGGCTTTACCAGAGGTTGTTTACACACAATTATCAGTTATCTCTTTGCTTCTGTGTCATAAGTCTAGTCCTCTACTATTGGAAGAGGGAGCAAGGCCGGGATCAGCACCTGGCAGCCTTGGGCAGCTGCCAGGGCCCCAGCAGCCTGGTAGGGCCCATTCCTGATTACTGCCTTCTAGCACCCTCCTCAAAAAAAAGTCTGGCTCAGCACTCTGACCAGTGCCAAACGCCTGGATCTAGCCACTCTTTTAATTTTCCACAACTCCCCCAACCTATCAGTACCCTTGAAGAGTGGTGGGGAACTCCAGGCCTCTCTACCTGGCCATCAGAACTCCCCCCTCCCCGGTCACACTCCCCAGTGGCCCTGCTTTGCATACCAAGTGTTTTTGCCTGGCTGGGATATGTCCTTGAACTCTCGTAATGCCTCTGGTTGCCTTGATGGAGGATAAAGAAGCGATGTGTGTGTAGAAACTAACCTACTGTACATAGGTAAAAATTGCATTTGTTACTCTGCCCACTTTTGCCTGTGGCCCCACTCACAACTTGCACATATTACTACTACTACTACTGTTCACAATTTATATACTGCTTAATTTAGTCATCTCTAAGAAACTCAATAACACATAGCCTTGGAAGGATGCTCAGAAAGGAATGCAGCCTTTGGGCTGAAAAAGTTTTCTACCACCCCTCTCTGCCTGGGACCACTGTGGAAAATTTAAAGGGTGGCTAGACCCAGGTGCCCGACACTGCTTGGAGCACTGCCACTGCAGCCAGGCAACCTCCACCCCACCCACCAACCACTGACAGAAGAGTGGTCCCACCAGAGGACACTGTCCAGAGCCCCATGACACCCAGAGGGAACCCTGGGAGGAAGAATTAGAGTGAACTCTTGCGTGCCTAGGATTCTCAAAGGGTAATGACTGCCTTCGATAGAGAGAGTTGAGCAGTTGTGAGGGGAGGCTTGAGTTCTGCCCCAAACCTCATCTAATGTTTGTGTGCATTTTGACTTGATCAGGCGAGTAAAGGGGGGGGGGATGACATGATGGAGGTGTATAAAATTAGGCATGATCTCCCCCCCTCCCCCATTCCCTGGAAGAATATGATAGAGGTGTAGTTTTCTTCTTGCTGAATGAGCTTTTTGCCTCCCTGGAGTCCCTGGCTTTGGCCCAAGATTTTCTCACTGATTTACCTGGGCTGGGGTTGCCAGTTAGTTTGCCTTTCTTTTGTCATAGTAAGAATGGGAGATATTCAGCATATTTATTTCTTGATTTGGGGAGACTTGCTAAAGCCAACTGGAGAACATCTGGCATCTGTTTGCCTATCCCTTCAGCAGGATTCATGGAAAAATAAATATGTTCTTAAGCACCTACATGTATACTAAAAGGGCATTTTAAATTGTTCAGAAGTAATTAATCTGAGTTCATTGTTCCCATCTATGGAGCATGATACAAGGGGTGTTGGGGACATCCATGGATTTTGTAAAATTGGGAAGAAATATTTGCTTATAGTTCCAAAGCCACTGACAGTTCATAGCCTTATAAACAGAGTTTTATTACTGGCTAGCTCTGCTTTCCATACAGCAAATAGTTCATCTGTGTGCTGAAGGCATCTCCATCAGCTGAGAGCTAGCTGCCTGCTGGTTCCTAGAATAGCATATTTTTATCCAAACAACCTGAAGGGATACTCAAATGGTTGAATGAGATAAAATGAGAATGTTAAAAACAGAATTGCAATTGATTTGCCAGAAGAATTTAAAAGAGGGGGGCAAGAGACCTGGGCACTGTGGTGTTAATTCTATGCTGTTCAATAGAGCTATGATATTCTGATACAAAGGTCATCTCTTGAAACAAAGGACATCTGGTAATTATAGCTTATACTGACATGAAGTCACATGGAGCATACATTGAATTTATCTATCACATTCCTCTCCCCCATAGCTTAGTGTGATTTAGTACATGCATTCAATGCAGATGGTCCCAGGTTGAACTCCTGATATCTCCAGGAGTCAGGTGGCAGGTGATGGAGAAGACATGGTCCCTGGGACACTGGAGAGCCATTGCTAGTCAAGGTAGACAAGTGCTGGGCTAGAAGGGACCAATACACTGACCTTGTCTAAGGGAGCTTCCTACAGCTGTCCTTCCTCTAAGGAGCTCAAGTAGCATACATGCGAGTTCTTATGATATCCTCATTAATGAAACTTGTGGAAATGTTACGGGTTGAAACGCAATGACTGGCTAAAGGCCATCCAATGAGCTGCTTGGCTCCTTTATCCACACTCTACCCTCTATACCACCACAACCTCAGGATAATTGTGGATCAGATATGGAAGAGAGTACAGCAGCCTTGCCAAGCCTGGTGAGCTCCAGATGTTTTGGACTGCAACTCCCATCAGCCCGAGCCAAGGTGGCTTATGGACGCTGTAGTCCAAAAATCTGATCACCAGGTTTGGCCAGACTGAACTACAGCATATTCCATTCTTAACAACCATGTTATCCCAAGTAATTTGGGGTCAGCCACTGTCTATCTGTCTAATTTACTTCAGAGGATTAAATGGGATAACCCTCCATATACCTCATGGACAATGGAAGCTGATGCCAAAGTGGGACTGGCCCACTGGTAGGGCAAAAGGGCAGGGAGGCCAACAGTATTCAGAGAGAAGCTAACTAATGCTGGTTTTGTCCCCATTATCCTCTCCGCTGAGTTCTACAAAAGCAACACTAAGGCTAAGGAGGAGGAGGCTGACAGCCAATGCCACTCCCTAGACTGGTTCTAAGTAAGAAGGCAGGCAGGCAAGGTTCGGCTGAGGTCAGACTGAGCTTAGTGGGCAGTGTCCTGTTCAGTCTAATGGGCCAGCACACTGAGTTCCTTGGAGGAAAGGTAGGACACAAAACATGATAAATTATATAGTGATCTGCAAAAACAAACAAACAAAACACCCTCTTCTTTTTGTTTCCCAAACAGAAAGCATCCTAATTTTGCTTTTCCCTTTGACTGGAACCAGTGCCAGAGCTCCAATAATCTTCCTTTTGGTAACTTTACCAGCACATTACATGGCATGAATAGCATGGCACGTTTTGTTCCGCTGGTTGATCCTTTCATTTCTGCATAGGGATATGGAAGGGAAAGCCCCAATCCACTTTTTTCTGCCCCATGCATAACTTTAAATCAGAGATGGGGAATCTTTTTCCTATGGAGGTTTGTTGATTTATGTAAGTCAATCAGGGGTCACAGTCAATGATGGTGGTGACGACAACTGATGTCAGGAGGAGCTGATGTCCACATGATGCAACAAGACTTTTTAAAGTGCTGAAGCCAGTGGGGGGGAGGGGCAGCACATGGCTTTGCTTCATGTAGCAAAAACATCCATCACTATGTGCATGCTGAAAAAGACACTGGAGTGTGTGAACTCTGGGCACAAGACCACAGTGCTTTTTTTGTCTGAAGGAACTCGCTGGTACAGAGTACAACACCTCTTTTTTGGCTACCTGTTGTACTAACATTCACAGCAATTTTATCAAGGTATGAGTACTGGCACCTCATTTTTCAACCCCCCCCCCAAAAAAAACTGAAAAAGCATTATGTTTATTCTATACACACATAGAGAGAGATTTTTCCATCTAACACAGAATCTGGTCTTCTAAGAGCTGCTGCTTTTTTTAAAAAATAAAGATTCTAGCTCTCATGATTGCAGACATGAGTTTGGAATGACGCAGGCAGAGTTTGATGTTCATAGTCAGGCAGAGCTTCTGCTGATTAGTGGTGTGTACATGATATCAACATAGCACCATCTACGCCACCCCTGCTATACTCCATGCTTCTGCCCACTCACTCTAAGGCTTTCTTTCCCTCTTCTCTCAGTTCCCATCCCTCCCTGTTTTCTGCTACCCCAGCTCTTGCTGGAGGATTATAAATCTTTTCCATAACTTGTTCGTTACAGAAGGGGAAATATGCAAAGTAAAGGAATGCAAATTATTATTTATTTATTTTTCAAGCATATCATTTATCCTTCTTTGGTATCTAGTGTACACACCACTGGCTATCACAAGATGTTGAGAAGGATCAGCAACCCACAGGACAACAACTTAGGGTAGAAGTACACATTGCAAAACAAAGGGCGGGGTCTTGCCCCCCATTGGCCTCGTAACACTAAAGTGGGAGCAGAGGCATTTCCAGAGAAGAATTGATAGGTGCCTACATCACTTCTCCACCGCAAACTGGTGTTTTGGTGCCAACTTGACATACGTCAATTCTGCCTTCTAGGCAATTTTATCCTGCTTTTCCCCTCCAAGCCAGAGACTAGAAAAGAACCAGCTGGAAGAAGAACAACCCCTTCCTGCCCTCCCCAGATATTTATAGGGAGAAATTGGCACTTTCAGGAAGCATTAGACACCCCCCACCTGCTGTTTCTTCCCTATAAATATCGCCCCTTGCATTACCTTAGTAAATGTGCATTTGGGAAGAGGTCTTTGTGAAGTTCAAGTGCAGGGTATAGGTCGACCCTTAAAACCCCTGGCCCAGATCCATTCCTGTTGTTTCATGGGGAAACTCCCAACCACAACCTTTCCCGCTGTAGCACCTAAACCAAAAATAGGGAATTTGTCCAGATATTGCTGGCCCCAACTCTCATCATCCCTGACCATTGACCATGGTGGCTGGGGCCAATGGCAATTGGGAATCCAGAAACATTCAGGGGGGGCACAGTTCCCCATCTGTGCTCCAAAGCCTTCAGAGCTGGTGGTTTCCTTTTTTTCTGTCCAGGAACAAGCACATGCCCCTTGGGTAGGAGTTCGCCAGCTAGTGCTACTAGAAATGGTACAATGTACCCCCTTGCTCTACTCTGCTCCCCACCTTCAGTGGATGCACAAGAAAAGCTGCCGCAGCACCAAAAAGCTCACTGTACAGACCATGTGCTGGCCAAGCATTTCTGTGTGGGTGGGCGCTGCACCCAGCACAAGCCAGGACAGAAGGAAAAGAAGCTAAAAAGCAATCCCTTCTGAGCCCTCATGGATGAAGGCAGGAAAATTCAACAAAGGGAGCTGAATGAACCTTGGGCCAAAGACAATCCAATATACCCAACCACACCACACTTTCCAGCCTCTGCAAAGGCTCATGGCTCCCTGGGAGGACTTTGGGAAGAGAGCCAAGGGTGGCACAGCAGGGGCAGGGATTGGCATGGAAAGTATCAGCAAAGCTGTTCAGGATGGGACTGGCAGAGGATTGAAGGAGAGGCGTCAAAAGAAAACAACATAATAGTGGGGTGCTAAACATCCGGCTCACACCCCACCTGAGTCACCCTGCAAGGTTCTTGTGCCCACCCTCCCCACAGTCCCCAGGGCATGACAGTGCCATGCAGTGCCCTTCCCAAGGCTGGCTAGGCAAGGCAAAAGCCACCCTGCAGGGAGCCAGACCCAGATAATGGCACAAGTGGCCTCTAATCCAAACAGCCAAATCCCCTAATTGGCAGCTCAGACCAGGTTCTTCCTGGGAATGTAGCTGCAGCTCCAATAGAAGAAGACTGATCAAGTACACCTCTGGAGCCAGCGACTCTGAGGAAGGCAGGACATGAACTCAAACGGCCTTAGTGGCACACAACTTTATTGGCCCAGCCCACACAGGAACTTAGAACCAGCAAACATGCCAGGATAGGCAAAGCCAGCTCCAGAAGGTGGCAAGATGGGGCAGATGCCAGGGCTTGGAGGCCAATGTATGTGGAAGAAGTTAAGAAAAGGTAACCATGTAGCATTTTGCTTTGCTTGGGGAAACTGCCCTTCAGGTTAACATCTAGCTAGTTAAGGAGATTGTACAGGTATTCTAAAGCCCAGGAGTCTTCCATATTCTAATGGTGGCCCTGGGGACATTCAGCAAAGACTATAACAAGTGAAAAGTCACTGGAAGGCTCCTCCCAGAGAGGACTATGTCCACTGCTTTAGGGATCCCAGAAGGTCCAACGCTGTGAAAAACAATCCACTGCAATCCTGTGGTAACTCACCTTCACTAGAGGGTCCTCAAAGTCCATCTAGAGAAAAAACACTCCCAGCCTCATCCTGGGCTGTATTATTTCCTGTTGGAAATAATCAATTATTCTACATATTACATACACACACAATCAAAGCCAGAGATTAGTCGGGTGGAATGTTCCGTGGATTCACTGCAGTCTTGATGTTAACAATGAGGTTGAACCAACATATGGAGCTAAGCATCAACAAAGGGCACGTCACGGCACATGGCATTGCTCAGAATGAAGAAACAACAGACTAGGGACTGGCAGGGCAGCTTGGGATGTGAGCACATCAGAAAGCAAGGGGACTTACGGCCTGTCCAGACAATGTGGTTTACAGAGGGGTAATGAGCTCTGCTTACTAATTTGCTGGGCTCCTGCCAGATGATGTCGCCCCAGCAAGTGTATCCCTTGCTGCAGGTGGGGAAGAATAATAGTTTCCCAGAACTCAACCCACTCAGTTCAATTGCTAGGAATCTGATACTCTTCTCCAGGGAGCACACCAGCTCTGCTGGAAAGTACTGTGTGTAAGGTGGCCGCAGGAGTATTAGAGGCACTGATTAGTTACCACCCATAACATCCCCTCTGACATGATCTATCACACTCCTCAAGATATGCCAGTCTCCACATAGTGTACCTGTGCCATCCTCCAAACACACACACACCAAACTCTGTTACCAAGGCAGTAACCCAGTTTCCGTGGCTGGATTAAATTAGTTCTTTCCTCTCCAAGAAACCTCCATGCTAACAAAGACATGCACGTCCAGAGGGGCTGTGCTAACAACCCAGCTGGTTCACCCTGTTAAGTGCTAAGAAGCAGGAGGATGATTACTATACAGTGATGCAACCAGCTTAGCAACTAAAATTTAGTAGAAATATCAGCACAACACATCAGGGGAATGGACAAAACAGGTTTGTGTTGGAATAAAGCAAAAGGCAGAGGGGCAAATCCCTGGTCTCCTTTATCTTGAATTAGCGTGAAGATGAGGACACAGGGAAGATGCTAGCTCTCTAGAACTGACCTTACCCAGTTGGTATCTAGCCTAGTGTTCAGTCTAGCGTAGAAACAGCTCAAATTCATTCTTGAAATTCAGGGTGTTTCATTATTTTTTTAAAAACACCTTTAATTGGGCGTGAAGCATTGTGCACATAAGGAACTGATATGGGCTGATCAACTTTGGAGGGCCTCGCTACCTACTGGACTGGTGTCTCCGTTCTAATTCTTTCTCTTGCTCTCTCACACACACACACACACCATGGCCTCTGGTTCTGAAGCAGGCTTTGCTGCAGTACCATCCTTGGGAATAATAAAAGCTGATCTGGCAAAAGCCTGGGAGGAGCTTGCTTGCCCCTCTTAAGTGGCTGGGGAAAGGATCTTGACACATAAAGAAGGTGAAACAGAAGCTTGGCTCAGACGACTTTGGGGCTCAAACTGCCCAAGGACCATGAGGCATCCTCAAAGCCCATCTGAGCAACATTTGGAATTCTATTAAAAATAATGGAGATATACACGTTTACACGTGCAGAGTGTCCTCCTGCGGCAATGCAGCGAGTGTCCTTGCTATGCTATCCTTTTGCAGTCTGGGCACAAAGGAAACAGGAAATCTGCATCCCTTCACCCCAGCCCACTCCACCGCAGACACTACCTACCATTTACAGTTGAATGTTTTGTCTTATTTCCCCTCCTCCGCCCCACTTGAAGTTACAACTGCACGCTGTGCTTGCTCAGAGCTGAAATGCAAGTGTACCCTTTTGTAAAAACAAAAAGAAAGAAAGAGCCACAAATAGACGGTTTCCAACAAAAAGTCTATAATCTGTCCACCTTGGCAGTGCTATGCAGTGCTATAGCAGCTAGTTCAAGGGTGACCACAATGTTTCCACTAAGAGGGAAAAAGCATTTTAAAAACAATTGTCAGAAAAATGACCTAAGTAAGAGGAGGGGAGAGGAGAAGGAATTATGCTTGATCTCTACATCGTTGCATAAAAAAAAGGATAACTAAACTTAAGTGACACATTTTTATCCAATCTTTCCTCTAATAGAAAGAGCTCAGGGCATGGTCATGCTCCCCCTCCCCCTCTGGGTAGATTGGTAGCTGCCAATCCAAGGTCACCCAGCAAGTATCATAGTCAAGCAAATATTTACACCTGGGTCTCCCAGGTCTTAGTCTGAAATTGTAACCTCCACACTACACTGCAAAATGTAGTGCTTCAGTCTGAACTATTCAGCTCCAGCCTTGGGAAAAGGAAGCTACCCTGCATTGGGGGGGGGGAGAATCACAGAGCATGATGCCCCTTTTCCCGGGTAACCTTGTAAAGCAGCCCAGCCTGGTACTAAAAACAGAGTTGACCTTAGTTCAGACAATAGGTAGGTAATTTTAGCAGTCTTCAGTCATTGCTAGGTTGTCCATCCCCCTCCCCCAAGCCAGCAGTACTGGAGTCAAACTTTCCAAGGGCACCTGCAGGCATCTGAATCTGAGTAGACAGGAAAGAGTTAGACCCTTTTCACAAATCACAGGAATTTCAGACAGCACCATCATGCAAGTGGGGCAGCAGAACCCCCCCATCCCAATCTCTGCATTAAGCAATTAGGCTGCTGGCAGGGGCTGTATAGAACTTAGTCCTGGAGTATAATTCTTGTCTCCATGGGTGGGAATGGAAGTGGATCAGCAGCAGCTGCTTTCCTTACACTAACTGGAGGCCTTCTGAGGTCCTCTCATCAGCACAACACAGCAGCTCCAGCAGCAGGCAGTACAGTGGGTGGGCAGCAGTAAACTGGGATTTTCCCTCCCACTCTTCATTTTATTATTGCATTTATATCCCACCTTTCCTCCAAAGTGGCGCACATGGATCTCCTGCTCTCCCTATTATCCTCACAACAATCTTGTGATGTAGGTTAGGGTGAGAGTTGGTGACTGGCCCAAGGACACCCAATGGGCCAAGTGGAAGGATTTGAACCCTGGTCTCCCAGGTCATAGTCTGACACTCTAACCACTACACCACATTGGTTGCCAGCTGCCCTTTTTCTTGCACTCTTCATCACCTCTATAGCTGCTGTACCCGCATCATGTCCAATGATACAAGTGCCATATCCATCAATCCTTCTTTGGGGGGGGAGGGCAAACACGCTTTCTGTGTGTCCAAATGGGCACCCAGTCAACACAACTGGACACATAAAACTTAATGAATCAAGAACACAAATTCAGACTGGAAGCCACTGAAGTGCTGAGTAGAGGTATAAAATGTTAGCAAATTTGAACAGAAAAAGTAGCACATTAGGGTTATTACAAACCACCAGCCTTTCTGATAAACTTCTTAACAAAATCTCTGTCCCTATAGATTGTGATATCTTGTTCTCTGCATCTTTTTTTCATAAGAATTCTGCTACAGCAGGGCATGGATCACAAGTAGCTGTTTTTAATTTTATTTTGCTTTCTAATTCATGTATTTACTGGTGGGTGGGCAGGCTAGTAAGGATTTTGCTTGGCTAGTGACTTGTGTAAATGCATTTGTAAGGCTGTATTCACTCCCTGTTGCTGTTTTCCATTTGAACCACTTTCGCCTCAACCCAAATGTCAGGGCTTGTACACGGTAGAGAGACTTGCATGTACAAGCCATTAAAACGATAAAATGGACACTCAGCAACAATTCCTTAAAAAATGTCCTGCTTCCTAGGAATGAGTCTGAGTGAAGCTGCAAGGCCTAAGCTTCTGCTCTGGATCATCCCACTATGAAAAGAGTCAAAAGGAAAGGGGAGGAGAGTGGAGGAGTGATACGTTCCAAAAAGAAAGACAGCAGAAGTGAAGAGTCTCTGATCAACCCCACCCAAGAGCATCTGGTTTCCTGCTGACTTAAGACTTTCATAATGCCTGTGTTGTGGAAGGGTGCATTTGATTTTCCTAAAAGGAGATATATGTATTCTTTGAGTGGGGACTCACCTATTCCACAGCAGTCACCAATTTTATTTTCTCTCTCTGTACAAAAATAAATCCCCACCACCCAACCATGTTCCTTTTCCCCCTCTTTAACCACAAGCGGGGCATAACATATCACTATTGCGACACCCTTTGCCACTAGGCCACAATTCAAAAAGGAAGCCCTTCTGCACACAGGGTCTGACTTATCCCAGCTGCCGTGAATTTATATCAGGAGAGGGGGCTGAATGCATTGGGCAACAAAAACGTTTTCAGGAAAACCAGCCTTCTACAACCAGGGCCACTGCAAGCATATGCTCACAAATAACTCCAGGTTTCTACAGACGGAGCAGGAACAGGACACAAATCCCTGTCACACACACACACACACCCTCTGCTGACACGCAGTGGGAAAGGAGAGGAGCAGACCCCCACTACCACTACCCTTGTGCAGCCCCTTGTCCATGCACATGTGTTTCTAATGCACCGTGAGCCCCAGGCAGCCGGCATGAGGAAAACAGCACCAAATTCCTTTCTGATCAAGTAATGGGCCCCAGCAGCCTCCGCAAGGGGGAGGGGCAGCTTGGACCGCCCGACCCTAAGCAACAGGAGGAAGAAGAGGAGGAGGGAAATAGCTACACTAAATCTCCCTTTTTGTGGAAGGGGCAAGACTGGGAAGCAAAGCTTAGCCTAAGGACAGGGAAACCTTAGGAGTGCATTTAGGAATTCTCAGAAAAAGTAACACAAGGACTGAGGCCATCAGCATATTGCAGCCCTGGGACTGCCCTCCCTACCACAAAAACTCTTGCTGTTGATTCATTCCCCAGTACTATCCTGCAGCCTCTACTATCCCCAGGTTTGCGCTCCAACACAGTCCTCACTTGCACAGCATGGACCATGTCGCCCTGGGCTCCTGCTGGGAGGAAGGGCGGGATGTAAATCAAATAATAAATAAATAAATGTCCTGCAAATAGCACATGTCCTAACATAACCTCAAGGCAACAAAAAATAGGGACACAAACAATGCCCTCACCACCCCCAACACCCCACCTCAGCACACACACCCCACTTCTTCCGTGCTAGCCCATTCTTTCTCCAGCTCTCTGGGTTCCAACTCCCAAGCAATCCCATGTGTGTGATGTGCAATTTCGATGGCTGGATATTTCAGAAAGCACTAAATCCAACCGCACTCCACAAGGGCTGCCAGTATCCTACAATTTCCCCACCACCTTGCCCAGCACCACACAGGTGGGCCAATTCTATAAATGGTCACAGGTGGATGGGAGGCAGCAGCACCAAAGCCGAGCCAGCACTTTCTGCCCCACCCAGCGCAGACAGAATCTTTGTCCTCCTTGGCATGCTTGCTCAACCAGGAGCCATTTCTGCCACGTTCAGCACTTTTTGTGGCTCTCAATCAGGAGTCGCTCCTGCCAGGTAATTGAATTGATGCCCCAGAGCCCAGCAAGCAAGCACTGCCTGCCTGGGGATTTACTGCCTATTCCCCACCCCAGTAGGCTGTCTGACCTTCAGCTACAGGGGCTTACCAGGTGCCCTTCTCCCCACTCTGGCCTTGAATTTCTCAGACCACCTGTCCTGGTGCATTGACAGCTGCTGGCCCACCAGGGTGGGGTCCACTATATAAAGAAGTTATTGTTCATCCCCACCCCATCCACCCACAGCTGGCTCACACAGCATCTTCCAGGGAATTTGATCCAGAAGAAGGGATGAACAGGCTCTCTCAGCCCTCTTTCCTAGAAGCACAGGCAGGACTTAATTTGTGCCAAAGTTCAGCCCCAGATTTAGTTTTTTTTAAGTGTCAAGTGCTGAATCCTGGAACATGCTTCTGGTTATGCGGCATGTGGCATCCCTTCACCGATCAAGTCACACTTGTCCCAACATATTTAGAATTAAGCAGCATGGTTTTGGGGGCTATTAGAAATTAAGCACAGAGCAATTGCAAAGCGCGCAGGGAGTGGCCGTTGCACTTTCATGCTATGTCCTCACAGCATTTGATCTTTCATTAGCCACTTTGTCTGTCTGGAGAAGCAGCATCATTTTAATTCTCCAAATGAATACAGCTTCCCCTGTGTGCCATACCCCATGCCCCAGCTCTTGCAGGTTCAGGCCATAGAGATGTTGGGGAAACCTCTCCCAGAAATGAGGAAGCCTTTCAAAAACAAGAGACAGAAAGAGGAAGAGGGAGCTAGGAACCTCCACTTGCAAGACAGTTTTAGGAGTCAGGTATTGGGGGCTCTCTTGCAACTCTTCTCTTCAGAGGGCAGTAGCGGGTGCAAGATGGTTCTACAAGCTCTACTTTGATCTTTGTTACCTCCAAATCCTATTCTCCCACTCTGGGCTCAGGGCCCAATGGCTCCCTCTACACTGAAGCTCCCCCATCTCCTGAGCCACATGGCTTCCTGAACCCCACCCACTGAACTCATCTGTTCCAAAAAACTACCCAGCCATCACAATTCCATAGCCTATGTCTCTCAGTCCCATTGAACATCCCCCCCAAATATCTCCAGCTGCCAGCTCTGTGTTCTGCCCTAGCCGTTGCTGATGCAGCTCCCTCTTGTCTTTGCCATCATTTATTGTTACCAAGGCATTCGGGCACAGCTAACTGGTCAGAGGCCTGTCCTGGGCCTCCAAAGTGGGGACAATCTCTAACAACCAAGTGAGGAAATTCCTTGGAAAAGCACATTGCATGGGTGGGGGTGATGGTGGTAAACACTTTCAGTACAGCACCAGATGGGACTTCCTTTCCCTCCCAGGGCCAGCTTGATGCAATTGCGTCTGCTGCTCAGGAAGCAGGAGGGGACAAAGGAAGGACAGCCAACAGAGTAAGGATCCCAGTGGCACAATGGAAAGCAATGATGGTTGAGTTGCAAAATACACACACACACACACACACACAAATAATCAGGAAGGGAGGGAGGGACTCTTGCAGGAGGCAAGAGCCCATATGATATAGTGGTCAGAGGGTTGGATTAGGATCAGAGAGTCCAGGGTTCAAAACCTTGCCCAGCCATGAAGCTCACTGGGCCAGTCTCTCTCAGCCTAGCCTACCTTATAGGGTTGTGGTGAGGATAAAATGGGGGAGGAACCATGTACACCTCACTGAGGTTCCTGGAGGAAGCATGGGATAAAATGGCCTAAAAGTGATAAATAAGTCGGCTGGCACAATAATGTAAACAGAAGTCAAGTCACAAAAAGAAGATAATTATAGGAAGGAGGACCAATTCCAGGATCCAAGGTAGAAGTGGGGGAAATTTGAATAATATTTTTACTAAAGCCCCAGAAAGTATGAAGCCGCCTGGAGCAGTTGTTTTGAATAGGCAAGGCTGGCCAGGGGGCTAGACTCCCTATCCAGGCTGTAATGTATATGCTGCATCTGTGGAGGGGTGGTAGTGGTTTAGCTTCTTCCTCTTCAACCTGACACAGGACTGGGCACTAAAATCAGAGTACTGCTACAGAGCTCACTGGCAGGAATTTGTTTTGACTCTGATCCAAGATATATTGAACTTCTAAACCTTGTCTGTTCACTTGGAAGATGCAAGAATCTCTTTCATAAACCACTCAGAATCTGGAGCTAGAGACTAAATATGACATAAAAAGACCAGCAAATAAGTCACTGGGGACATGTACTCTTGAAATCTTATTGGCTACAGGCTGGACCTCACCCTGGCAATTGCCAGACAAACACCCTTATTTCAGGCGGGATCAGAATCAGGTGAGCAGTTCACTGAAGTGGCACTAGGGTATGCTCAAGCTAGATTCCCTTTGTGCTCTTTTTTCCTTAAGACCAGAAAACATTGCCTTGGAGACAAATCCGTCAGTATACTCAAAGCACTGAGCCCACCTATAGCACTAGACAACAGTCCAGTGACCCCATTTTCTATTCAAGAGATTTTCCTTCCATGTTGACCTTTTCCTCCCCTGTTCATCAGCCTCTTTGAGTCCTTGCCAGCAGTACTGATTCCTCTCCCATTGCCTGTGGCCCAAATCTGCTGCTTGCTATTCAGTATCCCACAATAATGGTCCATTGTCCCAGATTCAGGTGTCTCAATATGGGTGCCTATTAACTTTGCTTGGCTCTTCCTTCTGCGTGTCTTCCAATAGCCCTTAAGCAATATAATCTATAATAGCACCATCCATGTATTACAGGGATGAGGATGTGCCTGTGGACCACCAGACATTGCTGGATTCCAACTCCCATCAACCCCTTTGCCAATAGTTGGAGGTGATGGAAGTTGCTGTCCAACAAGATCTGGAGGGACACAGGCATACACACACTTCCCTGATGTGTGTGCATTGTTCAGTATATATTGGTGTGTGTGTGTGTGGAGATTACTGGCCCATGCTTCAAAGGGCTCACAGTCTGTCAAGTCTGACAGCAGAGAGATTACTTCATCTTCACCCTCTGCATCCCTTAGCTTGCTTTTGTCTTTGAGGGTAGCCTGTCCTTCCATCTCAGATCCATGCCTTTTGGAGCACAGTAGTGCTCCCCCCTCTACACATTGTCAACACACATACCCCGCAAAATGTTGCTATAATTTCCCATTTGTGTCCCCCCCCCCACTTCCTACCACAAGCTTCACACATACTATGTGCTCTAACCAGCCATCCTCCTTATTGTTTGCAAATGTGTGCGCGCGCCATTTGTGGGATGCCTCTTCAGCAGCTGAGCAGGCCATGAGGCTTGGCTTCCAGGCTGGAAACAAGAGAGGGGTGTCTACAGTGTCTGGGCTTTGAAAGGGAAGCAAGCAAGCACAGAGAAGCAGCTGGAAACCTTCTGGTTTAGAGGGGGGGGAAGCGGAGGCGGAGGGGAAGCTACAAAGAAGCACGGGCCGTCACTGTGATATTAAGCAGTGGGGTGTTGGGAGGGGGGAGGAGAATAGATAACAGCACACAGCTTATTCCATTTGCACTAGCAGGGGAGCAAAGTTATAAATGGTCAGGTTGAAGCAAGGAAGAGCACCGATGAAGCTTTATACTATCCAAAGAAAAGCCATGGCCAAACTCTATGGTTCACCACAAGCCGACATGGAGCTAGCTGGCACAACAGGAGTTCTGTCTGTTGCCTTGTCCCTCTGTGATCCATGTGCTGCTGACGTAGGCAGCTCCAGAGATAGAGGAGGGGAAGCAGTGGCCCATCAGGCCAGAAAGAAAGCAACTGTGTTGGTTTCAGCTTTTGAAGCAGAAGACATCCACTCCCAAAGAGGGCAACTAGCATTTGAAAAGACCTTGCCTTTGGAATAGTATTGCATGCCAGCACCACCCCAGGTCAGCAAGGAGGGAGGTCAGAAATGGCCCTTGGAAGTGAAGTGGTGCATCACAAAGTGCACAGCACTCTTACAGGGATTTTTGCCTCCCAGAGACAAATGAGCTTTCAGCAACCTGAGCGGAAAGAGAGAAAACCACAACAATAATACAGCAAGCAGAACTCCTGGCAGACAGAAAGAGCAGGGTGTGGTAGGGATAACATGAAGTGGATCCAGGAGATGCAAGAAACTATTTGTACAGAGAGAAAACACTGGATGTCAGTGCAGACTGAGAAAGTCATTCAGGGTAAACGAAATCTCACAGGAGTCATCAATATTAACATCTCAAAAGTTTCAATTTCTGAGTTAGTAACTCTGGAAGAAAACAAAAATCCAAGCACACTATGGATTTGATTTCTTTAAGATGTGGAAAGAACTGATCATTTAGGCTGGTATTCAATGCTAGACTTACTCAGAGTAGGCCCATCTAAGTCAATAGATATGATTAACTTAGGTTCATTAATTTCAATGGGTCTACTCTGTATGCCTTATTTGAATACAATTCTTAGGTTTTTAAAAAGCAAAGTTCCTGAAAGCTGCCTTGGTACATCCCAGGATGTCTATAGTAGTTCCAATTGTTGTTAGTCATATTCATAGTGCATGTACTGTACCAAGGGCTTTCCATTATTCTTTAACAGGCTCATCTGCACAAGAAGGTAAAGGTGGTCTCCCTTCCCATTTTGCAATTGGCAAACTGCTGCTAACATAGAGTGATTTGTTCTAAAACACCCCAAAGAGGCTATAGGTGGCCCCTGATTTGAACCCAGGTCTAAACTCTGAAAATAATCGGCTTCCCTTGTGGTGCATATTAAGGACTTGTTTGACTGCTCTGTAATTGCAGAATCAATTCATCTAACAGGAGACAATGTGGAAAACGCTTTCTAGCAACTGAAGTACTGCTGTCTATGAACCTCTATGAAATTCTGCTGCACAAAAAGAGAGAGACACTGAACTACCTGGGAATAACCCTCACTTGCCTGTGCCACAACTGCAGAGATCTGTGGACTACTTTATCCTTTGCAGTAAGTCTCAAGGCATTATGAAGGTAAAGGAAAATAGCATGAAGACTCTCAGAACCTTCTGCCTGACAGAGTGTGAACATCTCCTGGTTGGAAATAGGAAACACGCAGGCCTCATTAACACCCCACTTAGGTGGCTGCAAAAAAGGAGCACAAGCCTATTGTTTTGGGCTTTAGAGGAGACGGCTCCCATTTCGTCTCTCAGGCAGCCTTCAAATCAAGGTTTCCCTATGCAGCACAGGCAGGCCCAGAGATGACAAGAAAGGGTCACGTTGAAAATAACCGTGAAGTCATTTCTGTGAAGAGCACCAGCTCAAACCCACTGTGGAAAGGGATGGGCCTTTGCCATCACCTCCTTTGGAGAGAGAAAAAAAGCCCCTTTGCCAGAGAGATGCAGACGTGCACATCCAGGCCTCAGCCGCGCTAGAAGGATGCGACACTTTTGGGCCCTCGACGCCTCCTCCTTGTGCTGGGATGGCTGCCTGTGGAGAGCCCCCTTTACTCCTTTCTCAGCGTCCCCCCTCCTTCACCCCCTCAAATCCCTCCTTCCCAACTCCTCACAGCCCACCAGCCCCTCCCCTCAAGCCTTCAGACCCCCGCCTCCCTCCTCGCCAGCCCCACCTTCCTTTGTGTAGCGTGTCTCTATCAGATAACTTTCACCCCAAAAAGGGAGAGAGGCGGGAGGGAGGAGGAGGGGGGAGAGAGAAAAACTGGTACCCGGAGCCGCGGGATAAGCGCATCCTGGGATTGAGGGGCAAGCTGGATGACCTAGGGCTGGCTTGGGAGGACACCACGGGGATTCAGGACAGCTCCGCAGGCAGAGGGGCAGGTGGAAGAGGAACAGCGGGGACCCGCCCCCGCCGCAGCCGAAACGATGCGCCCAGGGTGGAAGGAAACGATACCGCGGGGGGGGGAGGGAAGGGGGTGTTCTGGCACGGATGTGACTTCCACCCTACTAGGGCGCGCCGTCCACCCTAAATCTGGGAAAGAGGAGAAAAGAGCCATTGAGGCTTTCATGAGCTGCCCCCCCCAAAAAACAGCAGCATGGGCTCCTAAAAGGGATGCTGTTCAATATCCCTTTTCCGCCCCCGACCCAGACTGTAAAATGCTGCCGAAGCATCCTCCAGCAGTGCCCTCCTTCGCCCCACAAAAGAGAGCTCGCCCCAGCAGCTCCCAGCCCTGGCCGCGTTGCCAATGCACCATTTTGGGCTGCTAATGGCTTCTTTCCCTCAGGCTACTACAGTCCGTCCCCTCCCAGCCATGTGCCAGCTTTGGGGGCATCTCGGTGGCTGGAGGCGCGGGATTCCCTGAATCACCCTCTGCGTCGCTTGGGGGGGGGCTGTAATTGCGATTCCCCAGAGAAAGCTGGCGGGCAGACCCCGCCCACGCCCCCCTGCACAAAACGGCTGTAGCCACCGCCCCCTCCCCTCCAGGGGACAAAGAGCTGGATATCGCGCGTTCCCCGTGGTGCTTACCAGTCGGTGGGGCTGTCTTCTCCAATCACCTCCTGATACGAGGCCAGCAACTCCAGGCGATTCGCACTGAAGCTCACGCCAGCCATGCCGGCGGCGGTGGGGGATGCTGCTGCTTCTGGGGCTCGTCGGGGGGGGGGCAGCGAAGGAGCCGCGCTCGGATAGAGACAGGCCGCCTGCCTGCTCACTTCGGAGACACTGCAGCAGTATCAGCAACTGAGGGAACCGGGCAGGCGGGCGAGGGGCGGAGGCTCCGCCTGTTAGCACACCCGGTCCTAGCGCCTGCTGAGGCTCAGCCTCCACCTCCCACCCCTTGGCGATCTCGCCCAACACCAACACCGTCCTCCCGATTTGTCCACATGTGGGTGCCTGCTGGAATCAGCCATCTTGAGTTGGTTCACTTCAGGCACCACATACGTGGTGGATCCACTTACATGGTGGTGCTGAGAGAAAGAGGAGAAAGTTAAAACCATTTGCGCCGCCGGGTTTAAGTTTTTAAAAACAGCAGATGTCAGGGCCGAACATCGGCTGCTCTATAGGAAAATCTCACACTTTCAGCCCAATTACCGATTATAGCTGCTAAAGCAGCAAAGACGCTCAGGTCCTCACTCAGGAGAGAGGGGCACTCTGTCATATGTTCAAAAGCACTCATATGTATGATGGATAACTGTACATAGTTAATGGTTGCGCCTTAGTTATAGGTCTGGAAAGTATGGCAAATCCCAGCCAATACACTATGGTAATTTAAATTACTTTTAAAGGATCACTAAGTTTGATAACTTAATTGACCAAGATGTTTACCCTGCAGACTGAGCAGAGCCACAGCACCATTGATTTACACCAACACTCCAACTGCATCAATATTGTAGCATCAGTCAGAACTGACTCCTCATCCTATGCACTTTACTTTTTAATAAAGTCCCCACTGCAGTCAGTTACTGCATTTAAGACTGTGGTCTTGTACTTTGTGTGGCAGAAAAAAAAGCTTCCTGATTTAGTGGGAGATGTGTACAGGCAAGTGGTATTGTGGGAGCAATCCCATTTTATCACTAGCACTCTGGGCAGGTTGCATAGCAATTGGGACCAAGCTTTGAGTGATCTACAATGCTCAGCCAATAGAACCTAAAGGCTGTTTAGTAATCCCTACAGATCATTCATTCTATCCAGAAGTAGATATAATCAGCAAGACTGGCATAATTATATCAGCTAGCATCCTCTCTGTAAGCCCACCATGGCTACTCATCTGGCTGTTTTAGGAACCTGGAGAGCTCTTGAAGGATTTCTGGGTCTCACTTTTGTTTCTCTGAGTCATGTTCAGAGAAGACCTTGAAGTCAGACACAATCTCACTCCCATGAACTGTGGGCAGAGCTGGGCTGTCATGGCACCTTGCAAAGTAGATGCCAACATTCTTCAAGTGTGAGGATTTTTTCCCCTTAGCACTGCATTTCTTTTCTCAGTCACCTGGCTCCTCCAACCAAAGCCCACGTGATTTTCTAGCAGAAATGCACTTAATTTGAGCAGCTGTGGAGGTGACCTAGCCTAGGATCGCAAGAGAAGTCACTTGCTTTTTTAAAATTCATGTCATCCCTCCTGCTTCTTTTGCTGTCTGCCAGTTTTTGCCTGGGGTTTCCAAGATTCAATTGGCAAAGCCTAATCCTCCCCCCTCCAAAAGATCAGGACCCTGCAATCTCTCACAAAAACAGAAATCCTGGTGGTGACATTTCATAAGGTCGCACTACTCCTAAGCAGCAATTTATAAATGGAGTCTGCCTGTCCTAAGCTCTGCTTATAGAATATCAACTAATTACCTTTCATATGATTATGGCCTCAAAAATTCATCTAGTCTGTGACCTTGATGATGCTTTGCCTCCCTGGAAAAGTCTGTTCCATTTAAAAAAAAACCACACAAAATTGTCGTAAGAATAAAAACTCTTCTCCCTGAATAGAGCAAACAAGCAATCCCAAAGATACTGTGATAGGACAACAGCAACCCGGCCCCTCTCCCCAACATATGTTCCCTGCAAGCCACAAATCAAAGCCAGCAAAAAGCACAAACCAAGTAGCTCACCATAGCAAGAACTGCAAACATCAAGGAAATATCTTACCAAATATAGGATCAGTAACCACCAAAGCAGAAGTCAGAATGAAAGCACACATGCTACAAGAAGCACAGAAAAGAGCCACTGAATAGCCAGAAAGTCAGAAACAGTAACACAGCAGATATATGCTGCATCAAGGCCTCAAATAAGGAAGTGCATGAAAGACTTCCCCAAGTTGTCAGAAACGGAATGATTCATTTTTTTACAAAAGGGAGAAAAAATGTTTGAATCCAGTACTGTGTTATCAAGGAAAAGCATCCTTGAATTCATACCACTCTCCATCACCAACAGGTTTTGAAGCAATTGTTATGCTACCCTAGATGTCTTGTTCTTTGGAACCAGTCATTAACTTTGGCCAATGAAGAGTCATACAAATGGCTTTGCCAACACAAATATCTTCCTCAGTTTAACCCAACTGTGACCATCCTCTCCAGCATGCCTGTAAAGCTGTGAACAGCCATCACACTAAGAGAGCTTTGCTTATTTATGTTGGTCGCTGTGTTCCCCCCTCCTCTGCTCCAAGACTGGCTGCTTTTCCATGAATAATTTCCAGCAACGATACAAGGTATGAAATCAAACTCCTGGCCAGCAGGATCTCTCAGGTATTTCTTGCCAAGCTAGGCAATTCTAGTTTGCTTCCCTGTACCACTGTTTCCAGTATGTTTTTGAAATGAAATTACCACTCCACCCAAAGATGTTCTGCAACTGTCACTTTTCAACAGAGCAACAGTACCAGGTTATAGTAATGCTGAGTTCTCAAGTCATGGATATATTTCCATGAAATAATTCCCTTTTGCTTTCCCCCCTCTGAGCATGATCAGACAGGGCTCAGATTGGGAAGAAACAAATAGGACTAACCTTGGTTTTTAAGAGTATCTGTCCCATCACCTAATCCACCCATAGTCTGCACCCAGGTTCATCCCTTCCAGTAGCCCACACGCTGCCCTTTGCGAGCAAAGAAATCACCACAGCCCACACACATGATGAAGAATTAAAATACATATTTTATTAGGTATTCAAGGTGCCACCCAGGTGGCAAAGAATCAAAGACTCCCAGCCGGACAGCACGGTTCTGGGAAACACATTTAGAGCAAAACAGAAATAACAAGTCTTTGGTAGGGATGTTCTGGGGCCACATCCAGCCCAAGGGCTGTGAGCTACAACCAGATGCTGCATTGCGTGGCTGGGGAGTGAACTGCATGTTCATCTCATGGTGTAGGAGAAGTGGCGTTTGCTGGTGTGGAGAAGAGGCTGAAACCTGCAACACCTCTATTCTCCTTGGCATTTTACAGTTATGTTTTGCTTGGTCTGTTGCAACTCACAGCACAATGCTCTACACTGGAGATAGCCACATGCTTCCTGGAGGTGGAAAGACAGAAGTCTTGTTTGGGGGGTGGGGGAGCTTTTTTTGATTTTGACTTTGCTTTTCCCAATTTCACCAGAGCAACGTGTGTGGGAGTGGTCTTCCATCAGTGAATGTGGACGTATGTACTAATGGACTGGCATGATAGAGCCAGCCCGGACCACAGAAATGATTTACAATACTTTCTCAGAGAAGGAAGGGCAGACAGGAAGCAAAGTTGGTAGTTACATCACTAAGAAGGCAGGAAGTCATGAGAACGAGCCCTATCCAGGCTTTAGGAAAAGCTGTTGTGCAAAAACGGGGTGAGACAGCAAGTGTTCGCACAGATCTGAGATAGTAAATGGATTGCTAGGGAAGGCCCGGTGTCAACTTTGCAACCTTCAGCTAGGAAGTTAACATTTCTGGGGCTCTCCCTCTTTGGCTGCAGCTAGCACAAAAGTAACAAGAGGTATAGGCAAGTCCTTCTGACAAATAACACTATGGCTTCACAGCATGGGAAAGAGTAGCGATGATTCTGCCCCTATCGCTTAGCTCTTGTTCAGAATGGGATTCTCCTTAAAAATAGAACAAAGGTCTGAAGTTTAGACTCTAAATCCATGTAACTGAATCCTCCCAGAGTACTGAAGGGAACCCTGAGCGCTGCAGCCCCCCAAACAGGAATGATTGTCAAATGACGGGTCTAGGGACGGCCCAGCTTGCTCTCTCTGGCCAGGACAAAATGTGGGGGAAAGAGGAATGCAGGGCTAGGGCAAGCAGCAGCTTGGGCAGACAGGTCTCCTCTTTTCCACCAGCTTCCTCCTCACACATGAGAGAAAGCATGGCTCTTGCACAGGGGCTTGTCCTTTTTGGAATAGAACGTCTTTCCTTCCAAGTTGACCTGGCAGATCTGTGGAGAAAAGGAAGGAAGTACTTAGCGAGGTAAGCACCAGTTCCCCACCCAGTTCAGCTCATCCACAGGGATGAGAAAGAAGGGCAATGCCACGGGAGTGGCCCAGTGTCCTGCTGCAGTTTCACCCCGACATCCGTTGCCTGCCAGATCAAAGTGTCGCTAGTGCAGGAGGCACCGACATCGCTTGCCACAAGGCAACCAAGAAAGGCCTGCATAGGTCAAACCTAGCAGCTCCACCCCAAGGAAAAGAAACTATCCTCAGATAAGCTTTGCACTAGCAAATTGTTGCCCCTGCCCATGAGCGACATCTCTGGTTTATTTTATCATAAATTGTGCCTAAAGTGATAACAGACAACAAAGGACTCCTGGGTAGGGGGTTGGATTAGTCAGAACTTTGTGGAGTGGGTAGTCGAGGAAAGGTGGGCTCACCGCACACACGAAGCAAGTGTCATGCCAGCTGAAGCCCAGCGCCTCTAGGAATCGATCGCCAGCATCTATCTTGAAGTCACAGCCATGGCATTTGGTTCCAAACATCTTCTCATAATCTTGAGGCAGAGGGGGGAGGAGGAGGAGAAGCGATTATGCATGGACCAAGGCATTCAAAATTTTGAGGCCAAGGTAAGTAGAAGGGTACTGCCTGCACTGGCCATCCCCACAGCACAAATCCATCCCACCCCACCCCCATATTTGCTATGGGAGGCTGTTCGATTGCGGGTCCATGTTCAAAGAGAAGTGATGAACAAAAGAAGCTGCTTTAATACCAAGTCAGACCACTGGTCCATACAGCTCAGTACTGTGTATATCAACTGGCAAGGAGTCTTTCCCAGTCTTTCCTGGAGATGCCAGGAATTGAACCTGGGACCTATTGCATGCAAAACATGTACTATACCACTGGGCTACAGACTTCCCACTGTGATGGTAGCATCTGGTTTTCTGCCCATATCTCAACTGCCATTGCTTCACATATGACTGGTTCCATCCTGCTCAAATATATCAGCTGCACTAATGCCTTCCACTCTGATTTACAGTTGTCTGTTCCTGTTTTAAGTTCCCTTCCCTTTCTGTAGTTCTTTTATCCCACAATCCTGTTCTCTCCCCTCCCCCATCTCTTTGCTTTTTAAAAAAATAAGAACCCTTCCTGAGCTAAGCAACAGATGCTGCCTGGAAGACTAAAGACTCCGTGAAGAGATGGCACACAACCCTCACAGTCATGTCAAGCAAGGCTACACATGCTGTAAAGAACCCTGCACACCCTCTCCACCCCACCCAGCATATGATGAAAGGCAGCTGTTCATTCATCTGGGAGAACTCCAGATTCTTTCATAGCATCATATAATGTGGGGGTGGAGAGGGAGGCTACTTTGTTTGTGAAGTCTTTCTCCCCCTATAACCCTCCTCCCATTGGAATATTCCAGAAGAGGGCCATGTTTGTCAGAACTGAAAGGAAAGAACTACATTTCCCAGCATGCTCTACAGCATGCTTTTGTGATGCAGGTACTACTCTATCTGTCTCCATAGCAACCTGGCAGAACTGGTACTGCCCAGCAACCATCACGAAGGGGCAGCCACACCAGGGTCAGAGGAGGATGCCACTTACAAGTGTTTTGTTCCCTAAGTTCTTCCTGTCACTCAAGACAAGAAAGCCAGCACTAGGAACATTTTCTGTGGTGTATCCCCTACTCCCTTCCAGAGAAAGCTGTTTTGGTGCTGGCTACTCCTGCAAACTTCCAGTTTAACAGATCTGGAATAATAATGGAAGGCTACCTAGAAGACTTCCAAGAGAGACTCTATGGGAACCACAACCAAATTTCTCTCTACCTCTTTCACAGTAGGGCTGCCCCTCTTCCATGTAGAAGGCACGATTGCGGATGGGTGTTTTGCAGGCAGCACAGATAAAGCACTGAACATGCCAGGTCATCTTCAGAGCATGCATAATTTCCTAAACACAAGAACACGAGTCACTCCACTGCAGGGCTGCACTTTCCCAGGTCAACAATGCAGGATATTTAGAAAATACTGAGTTTTCCATACACCATTCATCCATTAACTCAATAATTCTAACAACCCTGTGGGGTAGGCCATAAGTAGCCCCACATTACAAATTTGGGGAAAGGAAGAAGGTTGAAATAAAGAGTGGATGGCTACACCACCACCTCTGAGTTCATGGCTAAAATGAGATTTGAAACAGAGCTCCAGCTCATGCTCTTCGTTACTCTGCTATATTAGCAATCTGGTGTGGACCAGAGTGAGATAGCCCTAGTTCAAGAGCTTTAGAGCAGAGGCGAGGAACCTTTTTGGCAGGGTGGGTGAGATCCTTTTCTCTCCTCAACCCTTTTAAAGTCCCTTCTACAGCATTTCCAAAGTGTTCAACAGGCAGCTGGCTGTTGGCCACTTGGGAATCGCAGTGCTTCCTAAGCATTGAGCATAGGTCTGGCAAAGCTGCTCTTTGCAGAGATTGGCTGCGTGATTGAGTTCTCAAGGGGAAGCTCAGTCATGCAGCTGTTCCAGCAATGCCTTTACCACCTCTACCCCTGACAACACATGCAATGTCAGATGTGAGGCAGCGAGGCATGGTTTGGGGGGAATGGCCTCGTGGACCAAGTTCAGCTCACAGGCTGGAGGTTCCCCACCCGTGCTTTAAAGCATCAGCTCTTGAGTTACCCTCACAAACTACAGATGACATCAGGATCTTTCTGGCTGCCCCAGAGTGGCAGGGAATAACAGCAATAACTGGCTCTTTCTATGCTGGAGAACACTTAGAACAGGGATGTGGAACCTGCAACTCTCTAGGTGTTATAGACTCCAGCTTCTACCCAGCATGGCCAACAGGGAAGGATGCTGGGAGTTGGAATCCAATGCCACCTGCAGGGCACAGATTCCCCATCCCTGACCGACAGCAGGCTCGAGTGCATGCCTGCTATCCTGAAGACTGTGCTCCATTCAAACTTACCCCTGTAATCTTCTTCTTGCACTTGGCACAGTTGGGAGCATAACGTATGTCATAGCACTTGGGGCAGAAGATTGAGCCCTTCTCCTCAAAAAAGCCACCCTCATCTAGCATCTTTCTGCACTGCAAGCAGGTGAACTCCTCAGGGTGGTAGTAGCGTCCCAAGGCCAGTAGGTAGCGCCCTCTAGTGAAAAACAAGAAGGAAAGGTTAGCTTTTGAGGTAGTGATTAGTCTGGCCTGAATCAGAACCCCTTTTCTCTATTTGGGAAAGTCAGGCTATTATGGCCTTTCCCCCTCATTGTCAGAGGAAAATTCCACCTGGCGTGATGAAGTAAGCTGATCGTGAGCCTACAGCATACAAAAAGGAACACTGTCGAGGCCTGGTTCACACATCGGGATTGCAGCATCAGGTAAAGACATACATGTGTGAGTGAGCCACCACAGGTATAGCCACCACAGGCAGAACTTTCGGATTACCTCAAAACACATCAATGAACTCAGTTCACACAGCCAGCAGTTGGTCCTCCAGGTTACGGTAGATCAAGCGAGAAGCATGTATGTGAGATGACCCTACCAAGTTGAAGCAACTCCAAGGATGGGTGAGGGAGAAAGAAAGTCCTCACAGCACAGCTATACCACCCACCTGATGATCTTGCTACAATGATAGCAGATGGGCGTTTTGTTGGCACTCTCAGGAGCTTGCTGTGCGGCCTGGACGATGGAGCTGCGGTTCTGCACAGGTGTTGGCGTGGCTGGCTGACTGTGCTTGCTCAGCACTGTGCTGGTTTTATCAGGGGCATATCGCTCGGCAAAAGAAGGATCTACAGCCCAGGGTGGGCGACTGGCAGGGCCCGAGATAGGCGCAGGCTTCGGAGCAGCAGAGCCTGGAACGGTTATACAAAGCATCTGTCTGGTACTCCACATTCACAGCAATACACTAGCCCTTCTGATTTGAACCTTGCATGGGATAGATTTTCGTCTCTTTATCTAGAGTCTGAGCTATCCACTGGGAATGATCTGTTTTTGGACTTGGCTGGACAGACCATCTCTCACAGAGGAAGGCAACTGGCCAGGGCTAATTTACATGCATGCATATGTAAATATAAAGCTTGCCAATTGCTTCATAATGAGGGGAAGTTAACACAGAAACAGTCTACTATAGACATGGAAGACACCAGGTACTAGCACCCTAAAGTTTTGCCCAGCAAGCACCCTGGCTCAGAGCTCATAATCGCAAGCTGCCTCTGCTGCAGTGTTCCCAGCTTACCATATCCAGGCTCCACTTTCAAGGTTGGCGCAGAAGACAGATCCGGTAGGGAGACCTGGCTACAGAATAACCAATTAGTTCCAGACAACCTGGGCCCTTTACCCACACCTTGCCCAGGCCATTAACAAGTCAGTGTATGGAGGAATGCCAGTCCTAAATACTTTCATTCCTCAAGGGGCTCAGACAGCAGGAATGAAGTTGAGGCAGGCAAAACAAGAGCATCATTGAAGCAGATGTGTGCAGCAAAAATATGCCCGTACCCACTATGTAGCAGTGACCCCTATTGGTTGGTTTGGTTGCCCAGAATGACCAGTGTTAAGAGGAAAGGGGTCCTTACAAGCTAAGAGGAAGTTACAAAGCCTGTTGCCAAAGATGTAAGGGCAAGCTAACACAAAAGATATTCTACCCATTTATGTGCAGAGGGAGCATTCATCTTCCCTTCTCCAAAGGAGAGTCCCAATTAAACAAGCCCTGAAGGAGGGAAGAACATGCATCATCCTCCCCTTTCAAACAATGAGCACAATGGCTGCAGCCATCACGTACACTAAAGATAAAGAACAAGGACTCCTGGACCTGGCTTGCTTTCCTAAAAAGGTAGGATACCATCACAAGTTCTGCACGGGATCACCACATCCATCAAAAGCATTACTGTTAACCACACAGCACAGCTTGGATCTGAGTCAGAGGCAGACAGAATATGTGAGCAGGTTCTGCTTAAGGAACAGTTCCTTTTCTTCTACCCAAGAAGTGGCTGCCTTCCTGGGACAGTTCCTAGGTCCCCAAAGTGGCCAATGGTGCAAGAACACAGTGACGACATCAATATGAAGGAACAGCATATCCTCCCAAGTCTCCCTGCTTCAGGCAGCAGGACAGGTCTGTGTAAAATTGTTAGTAGAACAGGAGGTGCCAAGACAGAAAGAAAGAAGAAACAGACAGACATGGTCGTTATCAAGTAAGAAAAGCACTTGAGGCCAGGTAGTCACAGTGTTTGGACACCCGTCTGTTTTGCGACCAGGCACAGTTTAGCACTAATAGCTGACAGCCACTTAAACCTGAGGAGCTGTGCGCTCATCACTTGCCATAGGTTCACTCAAGACAGCAAATTAAAAGCACACTGTTCTCAGACATACACACCAAATTCCACCACCCGCTCTGATGGGAGTGCAAGTGCACAGGGCTACATCCACCCCAGAGCCTTTGTGCCGTCAGAGGCCTGTCCCAACTTTGCTTTAAAACAATGAAAGGCTGAAACTTCACCATCAGCTCCCCAGCCATCTTGTACTGTTAAATAGACTACATTCTTAAAACTTTAGTGGAAGATTTTCCTCAAACCCCAATCCTACCTTCCCAAAATAAACATTTTACTTCTCATCCTCTCCTCTGAAGGCTAATATGGTCCTCTTCTATGCAACACCTTTTTAAATATTCTGAAGGTTTGGGGTGGGAGATGTTAGACAATGCCATATTAGCGATACGAAACATACCCAGGCAGGTTGCCTTGCACATCGGTCTCTGGCAAATGGCACCAAAACTAGGCCCTATGGAGCCTAATGTTCCAAAGCTCTCTGGCTTGTGCAACAAGGCTGTGCCACTTGCCCCACATCTTAAAGCCTTCCCTTCTGATGGAAAGATGGCCCCTTGGCCTGTCCATGGCTCATTAGATAGCAGACACACCATTCGGAAGGTGGGGTTCAGGGGTAACTCCCAAGGTCACAAGACACAGAAGCGAGGTCCACTGCAGGGGGAGAATGTGAAGGAAGGTAGGAGGGGGCAGCTTGTGATGTGACAGAAATAGTCGCCCAGTTGTGGAAGCAGCCATTTTCCAGTAGATGACCCAGGAAGAAGGGAACATGAGACTCAAAATACTTCTCCTAGCCAAGAGCAACAAACTATAGTCTGCTTGGGAGCACAAGTAACATATACCAAGTCAGTCCATTGGTCCATTTAGCTCCGTACTGTCTGCACTGACTAACAGTGGCTTTCCAGGATTTCAGGCATGATTCCCTCCTAGCCCTACTTAGAAAAGCCAGGAACTGAAGCTGAGGCCTTCTGCATGCAAGGCAGATGCTCTGCCACTGAGCTACGGACCTTCCCCAAGTAGGGAGGTGGAGAGTAGAATAAGAGTGGCCGTTCATTCGGCCAGATAGGCGGCCAAAAAATAAATTTTTATTATTATTATTATTTATTAAGAGAAGTATGGGGTTTGGAGAGCTGCATATAAGGAAGAGGGGTATCTTGAGCCGTTCCAAGAGCAAACCTGAAAACCAGGGAGAAAAAGGATGCATGTCCTTGTTGAAGCCCTTTCTTCCCCTTTCTGAGGCCCTTGGGTAATCAGTTGGGATGGGATGGAAGGAAGGAAGGACCCACCAGGGGGGCAAGGCACACACAGCCCCCAGTAGCCCAACACAAGAAGAAATGCAGTGTGTAGTTTTCCCTGAATGGTACCCTTCAGAATGCAGGTGAAGGGTTATATATGTTTGAACATGCCATCCAACTCACCCCCAAAACACACACATACACACACCCCTCTACCTTCCCTGTACATAGGAAACAGTTGTGTCGAGGAAAAAGTTAGGCTAGAATCTCTCTTCTCACCATACCCATTCTCCTTGCGCAGAGAGGTTTCGTTCATTTGTTTAACAGAGGGGTCGGTGTGTGGGAGACTATTCAAACATGAGATTCTCCACCTTCAGTGAGAAATGTTATAGATCAGTAAAAGCTGCACTATACAATTCTTCCAGGCAGCAGCAAAGGGATGCTATGCACGAGGGGGTAGGCTTGTTGGACGTAAAAGATATAAATCCCATCGTGTATGCTGCATCTCACCTAATCTATCCAAGGACTCTGCTTACAATGCCATCAAGACAACAGATAAAAAGAGTTTAGGAAACACTCCATGACTGGCTGCTTCAGTTCATCCCACAGGAACAGAAGGCAAAATCCTGACAAGCTCATGTACCACCGTTCTGTTCCTTGCCTGCTATCTCATGGTGTGGGCCTGCACTGAGAAGTTCACATTTATCCCTCAAAATTAAAATACTGAGAAAGGGAAGGGAGAATGTCAGCATTGGACTGCCAGTCGACACCTGCGTCCAAAAGGAAGTCAGGATACAACAGGACCTGAAAGACACCACTGGGCAAAAGACATTGGGTCTGCTCAGTTGAGTAACCTTTCAGAGGACAGATAGGCATATACTCAGCTACAGAACAATTCTGCTCCTCTCTCTCTGCCAGGCTGCCTCCAAAGGGACACAGCCTCCCCACTTCAGGTAGCCTATGCAACAATTAAAAAAAAGAAAGAGACAGGAGCCAGTTACAAGAATAGGAGCATTTATTTTACTACAAAATCAAAGGCAGTAAGCCAGTCTCCATCTAGACTGCAAACTCTTTTCTGGACATTGGCTCCAGGCAGCTCAGGGGGTAGGTGGATTACAGCACTGTACAGACAGAGCAGCTGAATTTGTGTTGTGCCTGTAGTCAAAACAATGATAATGCTCTTTCTAGAGAAAGGGGAGCACAGTATCTCCGCCACCAAGCAACAGAACATACCAGGCATGGAAGCAAGAAGCCCCATTTCCAAGGATCTGCTCCAAGCCCAATACAAGGATCCATATTAAGTCTCATCCATATCATCAGGCCTTTTGCAAAACTGAGGCATAGTGGGGTTACTCAAGGGCAATGAGAACAAGTCTAATATCCAGCAAGGAGTGGGGAAGAGAAAGCATTTCTCTATTATTTATAGCATTATGGGTAGGCAAGAGAGTTTTACAGCTCCTCATGACTTTTAGGACCTCGCCATTTCCTCGAAGTGGTAATTGCAACCAACCATTCATGCCCAGAGGAACAATGAGAGGAAAGGACAGATCATGGAGGGCAGAAGGAAAAACCAGGGCCAAGGCCATTTGTATTCACTATTCACTGGCACAAGAGAGGGAGAGGACTATTAGAAGAGGAACTTTTATATGCTTCAGCTCTTTCACCTGCTCTTGAGACACTGTACCAAACAGTGGGCAATTGTAAAAAATTAGCAGCCACTGCCAAGAACAGTGCAAAAAAATATTTTTTTTAAAAAAACCACACATGCTACCTGAGGAGGTTTTAAAAAAGGAGTCTTCCCAGATAAAACAAGTGACTGGAAAAGGCTCCCCTCTCTCTCTCTCAAGTGCTCAACCAGGAAGAAGAGCATTGGCCGCTCATTCAATGAGGCAGGTCCACCACGCCAAAGGAAAGGTAGCCGCCCTCTTTCCGGGCAAAGCCATCTTGCATTGGTAGAGTTCCCCCAGTTAAACATGAAGGTCAGAAGGAGCACACAAGGGTCTCCATGGCCAACTTCTCTTTAGTTGGGAAACAGTAAGAAACAGCTTCCTAGCCCCAGAGCATCTTGTTTAGAGTTGGGAGAACTCTTGCCTAACAGCATGAAACCTTCCCTCCTAGCCATGGTTGGAGATTTGATATAAGGCTCAAATAGAATAAGCCATTAGTGCAGGAGCCTCCTGCCCGTTTCCAGTTTTCCCCTCAAGTCACCCCTCAACATAATCACTACATTCCCAGGAGTTGCTGTGGATTTCTAGTTTGGCTTTTTTAAAAAAAGGTAGAAGGAGACAGACAGAAACAAGCCCTTCCCATTAACATCTGCATGCAATAGAGAGGGGCAGAGTCAGAAGAGAAGGACAGGGCCGTCCTACGCAGCCTAGGAGAGAACATTCAGAGAGGTAGCTGATCGGTGGTGGTGCCAGTCGCGCAGGCGAGTGTAACGGGGGCTCTGAAGCTCCGAGACAAATTTTTCCCTGGAAAAGAAAAAAGACACGAGGGGGAGGAGGAAGAGAGCAGAGACTGAGAAAGAGAAGCCAGAAGGCACATCATGCACTGTTCAAGCTACTCAAAAGCAGCACAACACCAAGGAAACCAGAATGAGGTGGGGAGAAAGTTTTCATCCTCTCTGCCCTGTACAGAAAGAAACTGTACAGTGGCCCCGGGCATCCACAAAAGCTTAGAAGTGGGCCTACAAATGGTGAAATCATTTTCAAGTCCCAGCCCTAGCACCTGTAGGGTGGAGCAGTCAGGCAGAAACCCACTGACTATCCTAGCCCTGTAAAAGGGCCCTTCTTACCTGGCTTTCCTAACATGCTCATCATCCGGGTCTTGCACTGGCAGCAGGAAAAGGAGAAAGAGAGAATATCATGGTCTGAGCCAACCAAGCTATTTTAGGTTTCTGAGCAGAGAAGTGGAAAGGGGGGGGGAAGAGAGAGACAGAAACTCTAGGCACAAAATAAGAACATTCCCTGGAGGATACAGAGCCTGGGCCTCAACAATGATGAGAGGGAAGTAGAATGAGGTGTCTGCAGAACTCTTTGCTGCACAGAGATAGACTGAATGAGGCCAACAGAGCATCACAAGGGGAGGGGGGAGACAGGGAGGGCGGGAGAGCATCCTCCTGGCCCCGGCTGCAGGACAATCTGACAGCAGAGCCTTCCCAAACTGGCCTGGGTTCAGAACGTTTGTAGAAAGCAGCCAAGGGTGGCCCCAAAAGCTCAGGTACCTCCGCAATATCTCCCTGGTAAAAACGGATGGCCCTGAATGCCTTGTGACTTCCTGCTGCTTCCCAGGCTGGAGCCAGCCACAGACAGGGACATCGGAGCAACACACCCAGCCAGAGTAGCCCCCATGGGAGGGAGGCACTTACTGAATTCTGTGCCTGTCAGATGGGCCAGGACACGAAAAGAACGGGACTGGGTAGTGCCAGTCCGCGGTCGCCAGTCCTCCGTGTCCTCAATAAGCCTCTTTTTGCTGGAGTCATTGGGGAGGAAGGCCGGCAGGCTCACCAGCCGCAGAGAGTGCCTACAAACAGACAAAGGCACTCAGCCAGGGCTGCACTGTGATGAGCAGCTGCCAGGCATGCATCATACACACACACCTACACGCACACACACACTGCATCAAACTAAAAAACAAAACACCTGAGACACAAATCAGGACATGGCCACAGTTTCATAATTCTGAAGATCAGAATTAACAACTGCAACCAAGTAACCTGCCCTTCAGATGTAGTGAACTGACCCTGAATTCACTCCTGATCACTCCCTTATCTAGGCCAATTAACTGTCTGTATAGCTAAACTCACCCCTGAGAAGGTAAGTAGCATGCAAGCGATAGACAATTTACCCCCTGAACTGCCTAGACCTTTAAAATCTCTCTACAATCTTTATCCCAGTTGGTACCTGTTTTGGATTTGGGTTGATTTCATGTATGTGCTGCTGTTGTTTTTAAACTGTTTTCATATTTATAATTATTTTTTTAAAAATTGTTTTATATCTCAAGTTGCTTTAACTGTTTTTATGTATGTAACTGTTTTACATATGTTATTATATTGTAAATTGCTTCAGGATGCCTCATGGGAAGTGATTCATAAATGAAATAAATGAATAAATAAAAGAACCCCACACATGCTTCCTTATATTGACAAGAGCATGTGGTTTTGGCATGTGGCAAGGGTCCCAGGTTCAATCCCTGGCAGCTCAAGTAGCTGTCTCAGGGAAGACCTCAGCCACACACCTGATGAGCCACTACCACTTAAGTAGGGGTGAGGAACCTGCGGCCCTCAGGAGGGAGGAATGGATGCAAGACAAGACATGATGCAATGGGAGATAGCTCCTGCAAGAGAACAATTCACACATCTGGTAAGAGTAATATATCCCTCCCCTAGCAGTCTGCTGTGTGGGGTGGAAGAGGAAGAAGTGACAGAGAGATAAAAAGAAAAGGGGATGGCCCACCCACGTTTAGGCCTGGCCTCACCCACCATTGGCATGTGACCGCCAACAAATTACCCCTAAGGAAATGCGGCCCTTTGGAAAGGTTCCCTACCTCTGCTAACTCAGAGTAAGTTTACAATGCTGTTCATACATGCAGATTTTTTGCAGTATCCACACGATGTTGTCCTCATCAAATTCCATCCCATTATTATTTTCCCATTTAGTTTGGATTTACAGTTTCCATGGAAAATCTGTGGAAAGGGTAAATCCTGACTAAATTGTGGGGAGGGAGGAGAGAATATAGGACAGGATTTTAATGAGGACATGTGGATGTTGTGAAAAACATACACTTATAAGCAGCACTGTGCCCACCATAAACTGCTGTGTGGAAGCACTCTCTGCTTCTGATAGTGGCCAAGCCAGATGTCTCCAGAAATTGAAAGAAGCGGGTAACACAACATCCGTTGCCCAACATCTGGTACCAATAGACCAATGAAACTGACTCTGTGAGTGGCAGATTTTTACTCACATAAAGTTTGAATCTTAGAGGGGGGGAACCCCAGTCATTGCTCTCTTAAGATTCCAGCACTGCCCAGTTTCACGGAAAGGGATATTCACACACTATAACGGCACAGCAACAGCAGCACACAACAAAGAACACAAAAAAACCACTCTGGATGTTGCTCCCCCCCCCAGGTCTTACTGGTCCTCCAGGTAGTAATCTCCATAATCAAGCGGGGGATTGTTCTGAGGTGGAGCCTTCACCTCAGGGGAGTGAGCGTTGACCCTGAGGCCAGCAACAGCAAAAGAATAAGAGAAAAGAGGCCAAATCAGGGAAGAAAAGCTGCCTCACCACAGGACGGCAGGAATGAAAGCTGGCATCTCTGCTCAGAGGAAACAGCCAATGCCACTGGAGGTACCAGCAGCCTGACCATGCAGCAGAAGAGAAAAAACACACTGCTCCCTGGCAATTTAGCACCTGACTGGGTCAAGCCAGTCATAGCTACAGGTGACAGTGCTCTCCAAAGAGCCACATCAGACCGTCCCATTCCTGTGGAAGTGCTAGGCAGCTTCTCAGAAGCCAAACTGCCAACAACACTTAAGCCTCAGGGCAGCAGCAAACATTCCCCAACTGGCTCCTTCCTGGGGAACAAGCCTCAGATTAACCCCACCCGCTGGAAAAATACAAAACACTGGCCTGTGTGCATGTCACACTAAGTCAAGCCATGGCTTAAGCGAACGTGCTGGCTCCCAAAGAGATCATGGAGTCTTTGTTCCTCCCTGGGAGTTTTGCTGCCATTCTCACTGTCCTAAGCTATAGTTTGGCTTAGAATGTCATCCAAACCTGGGCTCATGATTTAACTCTCTGCAGACTAATCACAAGCTGTAACCAAGGTTTGTCCTATGGTTTATCGCTTGTGGTTTGTCCGGTAGAAAGCTAAACTATGCGCCTGGGTTCAGAGGACACACTAAGCCAAGCTATGGCTTGGCTCAGCATTAAAATGACCAGGGGGGAGCATAGATGCTGTGATCTCCTCTCCCAGAGCCCACACTCCTGCGCATTCACATTAAGTGATGGTTTGGCTTAGCATGACATGAGAACCAGGCCATTGTGTCATTCAGGTGATGTATGAAATAGACCACATTCAGGCAGGCTCCAACACAACCCAAGAGGGCCCTGCTTACTGTGGTAAAGTGGACCACCATGTCCAAGCTCCACATTGTATGTCTTGAAGTTGTCTGGTCTCCCCTATCCCCACCTCCCAAACACATGCTCCCAAGCTACTTTGTTGGGGGGGGGGAGGATATCCCACCACCCATACAACCACACACTTCAGAAGGAAGGCAAAATCGGGAGTAAGAAGTCAGTGAAGATAAAAACTTGGCAGGAAATGAGGAAGGGTTTTAGATGTTAACAGGGAAGTATGTTTAGGTCATGCAAGTTAGCAATAAGGCATGTAGATTAAAGTTACAGAACAGGCAAAAAGCTTACTGACTTGTCAGAGTTCTGCACCTGCAAAAGAGAAAGAGAGAGAAGGAGAGACGGAAAGAGAAAAAGACAGTCAGGAAAGTCATGGACAAGTTAGAGCCATTGGCTAATAATAATAAAAATAGGTTTCCTATCCTGTCTAGCGGAAAGGAGAGATCCCCTGCACAGCTAACCTTCCCAATACACCAGAGATGGGGATCCTGTGGCCATCCCATCCTCCCATTAGCTGTGCTAGCTGGGACTGATAGGAGCTGGGAGTCAGATGTGTGAAGAGCCACAGGCTCCTCATCCCTGCACTGTACCATTACCAGGAACCTCATCTTAGGTAAATGTTTTTTAAATGCCTGTAAGTCCCAGCATCAAAAATGTCCAGCCATTCATAATAAAAGAGTGAGCCTCTGTAAATAAAAGGGGGGGATACCCAAAACGAGAGAATCTCAAGTTCCCATTTGTAAACTAGTTAAACACATAAGCACCCCAACATCAAGGGACTGGCGCAACTCTCCTAGAGGGAAAGGCTACAATAAGCAGGGCTTTTAGTTTAGAAAAAAGGCAAGTAAGAAGGAGGATATGATAGAGGTGCATAGAATTATGCATGGTGTGGACAAAGTAGACAGGGATACGTTTTTCTATCTCTGTCATAATACTAAAACTTGGGGCAATCCAGCGAAGCTGAATGTTGGAAGATTCAGGGCAAACAAAAGAAAGCACCCTTTCACACAGCACATAAACTATGGAATTAGCTCCCACAAGATGTAATGATGGCCATCAGCTTGCATGGCTTTCAAGATACATTTATGGAGGACAAGGTTATCAGTGTCTATCTTAAATCTCCTTTGTCAGAGGCATTATGCCTCTGAATGCCTGTTGCTGGGCATTGTGGGTGGGGGGAGTGGTGTTGTGTGCAGGTTCCTACGGGCATCTGGTTGGCCACTATAAGAACAGAAAGCTGGGCTAGATGGGCCTTTGGCCTGATCCAGCAGTGGTCTTATTTCCTGGTGAGAGAGAACTCAGGGAAGCCTTTTCCTGAAACCTCTGCAAAAGACACGTGGCATGTTCATGCTGGGTTTCACCACTCCTGCTTCAGTATATACTGTAGGACAGAAAGTTGTTTCTCTAGGACCTAGCAGTAGTGTAGTAGCAAATTAAGAAGCGCAGGGTCCCTTCATGATAGTCATGCCACACCCCCTCACAGCCACACCTCTATTTCCATTTTCCCTTGTCTCCCTTGTTCTCCCTGGCATCTCATGGGTCCACATTCCACTACAACAGACGTCCCTAGGAGCCAATCAGCATGAAAGGGAAGCTGTGGGTATTAGCTACTGAGAAGAGTCTTCTCAGTGGCTGACTCATCTCCTTTCACTCCGATTGACTCCAAGCAGCATGAAAGGACAAGGACTCTTCTCAGTGGCTAAAACACTCCCTTTTTATGCTGAATGGCTCATACCTAGGGCCCTGCAAACCCCCCACAACCCGGATGACTACACCCCTGGGCCCTTGGATCAGAAATGTAGTAGTCTGAGAGAAAAACGCACTATCATATTTTTTGCCAGCATGTTGACTATATCCCCCACAATGGTCCAACAACTGGTCCCATCTGAGGCATCAGACTGGGAAGGGACACACTGCAGGCCAATGAGAGGCTCAGTGGTATACTGTGGTGGTCAGAGATGTACAGGATCACATCTAGCACAGCTTCCCCCCCCAAAAAAAATATGCCACTTAAACACACCAAACTAAAAAGGAGTTATCCAAAGCAGCATAATTTTCAACAACATCCAAAGCCTAGAGCGAATGCCTGGCAACAATTTGCATGCAGTCAGACACAGTTAAAATCACTTAAGGATGTTTCATGGAAGGCAATTAACAAATGAAGTAAACAAAATAATTTAGGGCCGCCTTCTAGACACAAAAAGCCTATCTTGGCAGAAAAAGAGCAGGGTCGATAGTTTCTGTAGCTCACCAGCAAGAATGAACTAAAGCTAGAACAACCCTGCCTACCCACAATTTACCCCCACTTCCCTAAGGCAAAGGGGATGCTCTGGCCACCAACAAGACATGCAGAGTTGCCCTCCTGCATGACCCAGTGTCTGGTGATCAACAATAGAGCTAGCATTGGTTAACTGGTTGTTAGCCGCCTCCTATACTCTTGTGGGCCCATTCTATTGGAATTTTGCAGAGATAATATTTGAGGAAAGAGTATCTGCAGGCTTACCGTTGCCTGGCTGCGACAATGGACTGGATGAGAACTAACAAACTGAGACTCAATCCTGACAAGACTGAGATGCTGTTGGTGGATGGTTTCTCTGATCGGATGGTGGATATATACCCTGTCCTGGATGGGGTTACACTCCCCCTAAAGGAACAGGCGCGTAGTCTGGGAGTCATCTTAGACTCTTCCCTCACACTTGAGGCTCATGTAGCCTCGGTGGCCCGGAATGCGTTCTACCAACTTCGGTTGGTAGCCCAGCTATGTCCCTATCTGAGTAAGGAGGACCTCTCATCAGTGGTACATGCTATGGTAACCTCGCGTCTGGACTACTGCAATGCGCTTTACGTAGGGCTACCTTTGAAGACGATTCGGAAGCTACAGCTAGTGCAAAATGCGGCGGCCAGACTGCTAACAAGAACTAAGCGGTCTGAGCATATAACACCTGTGCTAGCCCGTTTGCACTGGCTTCCAATATGCTTCCGGGCCAGATTCAAAGTGTTGGTACTTACCTATAAAGCCTTATATGGCGCGGGACCACGATATCTGTCGGAACGCCTCTCCCGATATGAACCGGCCCGTACACTACGGTCTACTACGAAGGCCCTCCCCCGGGTTCCGACTCATAGGGAAGCCCGGAGAGTGGTGACAAGATCTAGGGCCTTCTCAGTGGTGGCCCCCGAACTATGGAATGGTCTCCCTGAGGAGGTGCGCCTGGCGCCGACACTATCATCTTTTCGGCGCCAGGTTAAAACCTTTCTCTTCTCTGAGGCATTTTAATTCCTGTTAATTCTAAATTATTATATTTTGATTTTAGACTGTACAGTTTTGTGTACAGTTTTGTGTTATTTTTATTGTATTTTTAATGTTCACCGCCCAGAGAGCTGTTGCTAGTCGGGCGGTATATAAGCTTAATTAAATAAATAAATAAAATAAAATTATCATCCCAGTTGCCCAAAGACTTTGTCAGATAAATTTCTCCATATCCACACCAACAGGTAGCAGAAAATCAAAGAGAACAGCCTTGGATGGGGTTACCCCCCCCCAGCACCACTACAAAGTTTTTGGGGGGGGCAGTAATGGTGAGAAGATATCAGTTTAGGGTTTGGAGAACAGGAGATGGCCATGCCTCAAGTAAAGGTTAATCTTGCATGTATCTTCATAGCCAATATACATTTTCATCCTAACCCTTTTCTCAATAAACTGGAAACCCAGGGTTATCATAGCCCTGTGTTGCTGATCTCCAAAGAATGCCGACCTGAAAAGAGCGATGGGCTACCTTAGTATGAGAATTTTGTTCTGGGCTGAACAGCACTGGAACTTGACCAAAATGGTGTGGGGTCTAAGATCAGTTACTCAGTGTCTTATCTGGGGTCGACAGCTTTGTGCCTAATTTGTTTTATTTGTTTTTATAATTGTAATTTTGTATGTTATATTGTTGTAATCAGCCCTGGGAACTTATGGTGATGGGCAGGTAAGAAATCTCATACATAAAATGAAAATGAAATGAAATGGACTGCCTTCAAGTCGATTCTGACTTATGGCGACCCTATGAATAGGGTTTTCATGGTAAACAGTATTCAGAGAGGGTTTACCATTGCCTCCCTCTGAGGCTGAGAGGCAGTGACTGGCCCAAGGCCACCCAGTGAGGGGATTCAGATCCTGGTCTCCCAGGTCGTAGTCTAACACCTTAACCGCTACACCACACTGGCTCTCCATACATAAAATATTGGTGCTGTATCAGGGACCTAATACATGATCAGTAGCTTCTGTATATCAGTTTTGAGGCTAGCTGTAGCTTATATTTCTAGGGAGGGGCAAGCATGGATAGTTACATTGGGATCCATAAGCAACATTCATTCCTGCCATAGTGAGTCAGCCACAAAAGGCCCAAAAGCAGGGAGCCGCATATCAATGGGTGTAGATCACTTGCCACAACACACTGCCATTCAGACCAAAGAATCTAGTGATTTCTTTGTGTTGGTGGGCAAAGAGAGCTATAGGCTGGGGTTCCTGGGATGTAGTACCATGTTCCTAACTGCAACCTATGATTTTTGCCCAGGATATTGGGAGGGGGGCTCTCAAAAGAAATAAAACATGATCAAAGACTCTGGGCTGCTGCTAATAATAAACAATTTTGCTTTCAATCAGATTCCGGACTGAATAATTTACAAGATGACTGCTGGATTTAGGCATTGCAATATTAGCTACAGCCACCAGGGGTCACTGCAACATCAGATGTTTTAAGCTCTACTGCAGATTCTGATACACGGGAATGTGCCACCCGCCCGCACCCTCTGGCCACCCGTATAAAAGCCACGCATGCAGAGCCTGACATGCACAGTGTGGGCACTCTACTCCACCATCTACCCCCATTCCCTAAAGCGATTACCCAGGGTGGCTACATACACAGCAACATACCCATTGTGCTGTGTGGTGCAGATGGATGCGGAGGGAGTGTATGGTACAGGTTTCGTCACCAGCCCGGGCTGAGAGTGTGGAGCAGAGGTGACTCCAAAGGGCCGGGCCGTTTTGTTGAGGGCAGAGCTGGGAGCGAAGTTATATTTCGGGGGCTCAGAGGAAAGGAGTGTGTCCTGAGCAGAAGACAAAAAACACAAACACCCAAGCTGACATAGCAGGCAACGTGCAAGTGCATCCTATTACCAGGCAATGTCAGAGGCCATTGTGCCCTAGATGGAAGCCAGGCTGCATTTTGACTGCATGTTGACTGTTTTTCAAGTAACAGGGCAATAACCACAGCCATCAGCTGTCCTGGCTGGTGATAGCCAAGACGTAAGCCAGCAACATGTATGTGCCTGTTGCCTACTCCCAAGGAAGGGACTGACATTCCCCTCACATTCAGCTCCACACATGGACAAATGTGCCCCTAGGATGCACACGCATGTGTGTGTGTGTGCTGTTATGGCAGGGAAGGGACACTTCTGCCTTGACTACTTCCCAGCCTCAGAAGGACAGCAGGCAAGGCAGTTCATAAGGGCACATGCTGCAGCATTAAATAGCAAAACCAAACCATGCATATCCAGTTTCTCCACCCTCCATCCTATGCCCAGCTGGCTTCCCTCCTCCCCCAACTGTACTGAAAACTGAGCAGGGCTACTCCCAGCAGAGAGCGAAACTAGAAGGCAGCCCCTGCCCTGCCCTAATCTCCCCTCCACAGCCTGGCTATCTGGAGGCTTCCCCTTCACTTCCTTTGTGAGGCAAAGCCTCAGATTCCACGATAAACATTTACAGAGAGCAGACAATACAGAGAAAGTGGAATCAGGATAACAAAGAAGTCTCCTTGCTGCTCCAACCCAGTTAAGGCGGGCAGCTGCAGGATCACCCACCACCTTGCCTCTGATGATCAACCGAGACACAACTTCATTACTGTGATGCCCAGTGCCTGGAAGTTCAGGGGCACAATCAAGAGGACAGGTTTAAACAGCAAGAAAATAAACCACCAGAAATGGAGGAGGGCTGAGGAAAGGACCAAGCTCCTTTAGTTCCAGAGAAACAGCACATCTAGACCTAGGCTGTTAGCTTGAAGAAAGAGCTACTGGTAGTTATGGCAGTGAGAGAACAGACCCGCAGAAGAAGCAGCCGAACACGTACCTTCTGAGGTTTCCCTAGGAGGATCTGGACTCTGTAAAAGAAAAGCTGCTGTTAACAACAACAACAACAGGCAGCACTGCCTGGCAGGGACTGTTCTGGTAGAGTATTACAGGCAGAGATTGTAGCAGATGTTTTGCCTTGCAGCAACCGATCTGCACTTGGGAAGAGATCATCCTCAGATAACAGGGCTACAGCAATGCAAAGTAAGCAGCCCAGGCCCTTTCATAAGAGGAAGGCAGCAGAGGATGCTGTTGGGAAGACAGTTCAGCCATGGAGGTTCAAGTGACTGGATTAGTCGTGCCCAGGTTCCTTGGGAGAAAACTGCTCCAGTGCAAGGTTCAAAGCTATCTGGGCTACAAGCTTCACGAGTCAATCTTTGCTCTCCTCCCTGCACCATCCTTCCAAGCTAGGGTACTATCAGCCACTTCAGACCAGTCTCTGGCAGCTTGATAACCCCAAAGGCTTCTTCACATTTCCCTCCCAAAAGCCTAGCCAGCAACAAAGATTCTGTAGCCACTCTGAAACTCAGACTAGAAAACGAAACCAAAATGCATCAGACCCACAAGTCTCCCTGGTCTCTCAGATTAAGGCTGGGACAACCAGGCAAAGGGATCTTTTGGTTTATGTCAGATTGTCCTTCCTGTTTCCCAGGAGGACCTTGTGAGCAGCCCTTCCTTTCTTCACAATGACAAAAAAATATTGATGGCTCTTCCCACAGACCAGGTGTGGGGAATCTTTGGCTCTCCAGATGCTGCTGAACCATGACTCCTATCAGCCCAAGCAGGCATGGCCAATGACCAGGAGTCTGGTCTATGAAATCTTTCCCCCCCCCCAATAAGTATGGTAATCTTTAAGGTGCCATAAAAGCCTCTGTTTTTAAACGCTTGTGGCACAAGTACTACATTCAACATATTTCATTCGCTTTCAATGTATGCCCTGCATGACTATAAAAGTAATAAATGTGAAGTAGCAAACAAAATCCCACCACCAGTCAACAAAAGCAGCAGTGAACATACAACACAATTAAAAACAGCAGAAAAAAATTACAACACTAAAAACCTTCCTGAATAAAAGTGACTTTAGCCCTCATCTGAAGGCAGAAAGAGGTAGCCTGTCAGATGACACATGGGAGAGAATTCCACAGCTACGATGCGCCCAGTGAGAATGCCCTGTCTCTGGCACCCAGTACTTGTATTCCCAGTGGTGATGGGCCACAGAGCATAGGCTCCAGTGTAGATAACAGAGCTTTGGCAGGTTCATATGGGCAAAAGCAGTCCCCTTATGGCAGAGATGGGGAGGGACCCTGTGGTCCTCCAGATGTGGTTAGACTCCAGCTCCCACCAGCCCCAGTCACCATGCCCAGTGGTTAGGGATGAGGAGAACTGAAGACCAGCATCTTCTGCAAGGCCGCAAGTTCTCCAGCCCTGCCTTAAGGTAACTTGGTGCCAGACTGCTAGGGGCTTTAAAGGACAACACCAGCACTTGCAGTTGGGCCCAGAACCAGACAGACAATGAGCTCAGCTGGCGGGGAAATTGATGCGGTGTGCTCAGACTGCTGCACACCAACTGGCATCCGAGCAGCTGCATTTTGTGCTAGCTGCAGTTTCCAAGCCACCTGTAAAGGCAGTCCACTGGAGAACATTACAGTAGAACAGAATGTTTTTTATTTGTAGCGCTTTGAGCAACCCAGCTTCATTGTAGTTGTGATGTTTCCACACTGTCTGCCACATTCCTGGGGGAGGTGAAGAGGTGGGGAAAGGCCAGCCGAAACAATCTTGCTTGCTATGTGTTCAGTATTTTGATTCCACATCTGTTTTCTCCCAGGAATTCCTTGAACACTGTTTGGCCTCAAATCCCCATAAGACTGTAGATTTACAGAGTCCTTTTCTACAGGAGAACGTGCACCACTTACCTGGGCCACTTTGGTGACACAATAAGGCCAACTTTGGTTTTCCAGGCTCCACAGTAAGGACTGAACTAGGGGAGGGCAATGTTTTGGCCCCAAGGGCCACTTACAACAGCGGGTAGGTGGGTGATCACATGCCAGTGAGCAGTGCTAGGGCCAGCATACCCTTGGCCCCTCTCATTATTAATACACATACATTCACACACACACTCGTCCTTAAGGCTTCCTCCCCCCTCCCCCAGCCACACTGGGATCCTTGAGGAGTAGAGGCTTTCTTCCACTTTGCAGCAGTTCAGATGCAGCCAAGATCAACTGGATGTAAAATATACCATGAAGTAGTGTCAGCTCTCTTTCAGCTAAGTGCTACACACTAAAAGAGCTAGTTATACTGCTATGCTCATGTGCTAAATCATCCCAAGGACTGGGTCTGAGCCACAAGGAGTGTGTTGGCTCAAACCACTGGTTCTGTAATGCACATTACGCTCCTAGAATCAGAACTCATAGCATCAGTACCAAGAGCCTCTTACCTGCTCAAACTGAGTGAGAGCTTTTCCCCGCAAGCACGGATCTTGTTCTGTGCTTCAATGTGAGTCATGGTGCTGGTGTTCTCTCCGTCGATGCTTAGCACCCAGTCACCTACTCCCACACCTGCCTGGGCTGCCTTGCCCCCAGGAGTGAGCTGCAAGGAGAGAAAGAAGAGTCCGTTATATAGAATCGTAAACAATGTGAAGAGGCAAAAACAGGCAGCCAGGAATGCTCTTCTCAGCATGATTCCATGCCGAGCGGAGCATGATCTAGAGTAGTGGGATCAGATCCAGTCCTGCCTCCCTCTGTTTTCTCTGCAGTTTCTGCTAAATAAAGCGTATAAAAAGCTGTAAGCTCCAGAGGTGGTAGCACTATAGAGAACAATGCTCAAACCAGTGCAGCATAGAGGCTGGAAATGATGTATCATTAGGTCTGGATGTTCAAACCCAGCTCAACCCTGAAGGCTGGGAGCTACCCAAGGCCACCCAGCTATCTCTCAGACTAACCCACCTCATAGATATGATGCAAAACTCATTTTTTATTTACTTGTTTTACATTTATATCCCACCTTTCCTCAAAGGATCTCAAGGTGGTGTACATGGTCCTCCTCTCTCTCCCTTCTATCCACACAACAACTCTGCGAGGTAGGTTAGGGCGATAGATTGTGACTGGCCAAGGTCATACAGCGAGCTTCAAGGCTGAGCGGGGATTTGAACCCTGGTCTCCCTGAACCCAGTCCAGCACTCTAACCACCACACTGTCTCACGTGGTCAGGCACTCATACAGAAGAAGAGGATACAGATTTATGAATGAGACATACTTCACTGCATGAGACTGCTTTCCCCATTCTCCTGCCGCCATTAATGGAGACTACCCTGCACCACCATCACACCTGCTGGGCCCAACCGAGGCTCCTCACACCTAACTCAGAGTCTTTGCCCTTGATTACCATATCGTTTTCTGGTAGCCTGAATGCAAAGACACCCCTGCCATGCACCTCACCTGCTTCTCCACACAATACTCGCATGAATGAGCATTTTGGACTGATGTTGTCCTATAGCATCCCCCTGTCCCCCAAAAGAAAAAAAATGACAAGCAAGCATAGCCATCCTTAAGAAAGCTGGAGTAGCCTGCAATTTGTCATGTAACCCCAAAGACCTTTCCAAACCCCAGATGTCATTCCTAATGGTACACTAGTGTCATCACCAATTGAGTTCCAGTGGCACAATACCTCCATCTTATGTATTACATTACCTGTATCTGCACTAGGGCGTGAATGCATATGTGGGTTGATTTTTCCAGGGGCGTGCTTGTGTGCCATCACCCACACAAGAGTATTTTCAATTTTATGTCTCTGAAACCTTTCTCAGCGTTTCCTGTCCATACTAGCAGGTGGTGCTTGATGGGATCTGTTTGTGCTGTGTGTTGGTTCCCCCTCCCCTCAATTATTACTCCCCCACCCCTTGTGAGTTCTGGAAACCCAAGGTCTGTTGTGGGCATGCACACAGGTATTTGTTTACCTGTGCACATACACCTTTTAAAAAACCCAATTTTTGCTTGTGTAATTGTGCAACAAGAAGTTTCTACCAAAGCCAGCATTTCAAGCCTGTCTTGCAATGGACAAAACTGCCAGTTTTTACTTTTGAAATGCTTTTTGATCTACCAGATTTGTGCAGAAGAGCAAGTTAAAATACAAGTGTGTGTGCGTGAGACAGCATGTCATGCCCAGCCACACCAGCAGCCCATTGAGGAGTGCCTCACAAGAGTAAAGAGTGGCCAGGCAGGCAGGGGCATGGACACATCCAATCTGCTTCCAGAGGAAGAGAGAGAGGGGGGGGGCTGCTTTGTCTCAGGATCTTGCAGATCAAGTAACTGGAAATTGGTCACATCTCTGTAAGCTGTATAATCATTGCCAAGAAGGTGGCTTATTCCCCACCCACCCCATTCCAGTCCTGTGCTGCTCTCCCTCATTGGCAGGCACAAAGCTATTTTTTATTTTTAATACAGCTAGACCAGTTCTGGAAGAAAGAGCTGTTTTTCTAAATAATAAAAAAAAAGCACACACACAAATTACCGCAAATGCTACATCCCTTTCTTCGGGCAGACAGAAGCAAAATAGGAGTAGGGGATGCGGCAATACACAGCACCCAGCAAGATGTCACCACACACACACAAATACCCACCCACACAATATACTTCAGTATGTCCACCTTCAGATATTGGATTTACTTTCCTTATTGGATTATCCCCAGATCAGGATGTGTCATGCCAACGGCAAACAAACCAGAGGCACAAGGAGCTTCAAATCCACATTAAACTCCTGTACGGATGAGCCTCATTGATTGTGCACACATGTCTGGGCAAAAGGAAACCTAGCTGGCAGAAGAAGGTGTGCTCCCATTTTTGTCCCACCTTTAAAAAAATTAATTCCCAGGGTAGTTTTATAAATACAATATACAATCAGATGGACATCAGCAATATAAAAGCCAACTCAAACGCATCATAAAACAAATTCTGCCAAGGATTAAGAATGAACGTACATGCCACATGGTCAAGGGCAAGTGTGACACCAAATGACCAGGCTCCTGTACCTTTAAGACTTGTACAGAAGTGGGAATTTCAGGAGGTGCAGCTTTTCTCATCCAGGCATGACAAGCTGCATCTTGCAGAAATTCCTTCCGCTCTGCTTAGCGATACAGGAGCCCTGTCCTCCGTTGTATCCGGTCACCCTATTTGAATCCACTGCCAAGAAGTTGAGCAACAACAGCACATTGATTGTGCAATAAAAGCAAATTCTCTGGAAGAGCCCAGGGCCTACGGGAGAGTTTAGACTTGCTGATGAATGCAGCAGACCAGACAGAACAGCCTAAACATAACTTTGTAGTTACCTGGCTGCTGACCCCAGTGCCCTCCTTTGAATTGGAACGTGGCCATTCCCACCACATTGCTGCAGTGGCCAGAGAAGCTGCACCTGCTGGTTTTCTTGCTGTTTAGCTTTTAAAAGCAAGTGGTGAAAAATCCTACCTTGCAGTACACATCCCCCCCCCCGGTGCTTTGGCTTTGCAAGTCTCCTGTTGCTTGTATTTGCATCCCTCTCATGCTTAGCATGTGTGGTGAACACACAGACTCCTTGGACAGGTGAGATTAGACATCTGATTAAGTTCTGTCCAGGTTTTCACAATGAATAAACTAACTTCTCCAAAGGGCAATGAACGATCCCTACTATCTCCTTATTGTATCTCCCATAACATACAAACCAAACATGATGAGTGGTCTCAAGGACTCCAACATGTTTAAGCACAGGGGGTTGAAACCTACCTAATATTGGCAGGAGGAGGGGAGGGCTGAAACCCACCCTGAGATGACAAAAAATATACATACTGCTGGTGTAGTCAAGACTAATGGATAAAGATGAGAGAGTTGTAGTCTGTTTCCTAGAACTTAGAAACAGATTGCTCATCTTACTTGCTGTAAGGAGTACATTTTTATTTATCTGAGTTATACCCAGCCCTTCTAGAGGTTCCCAGGGCTGATATGCAGAGCAGAGCATTTATGTGTGGAGAGAGAATAATAGAATAGTGAAGTTGGAAGGGGCCTATAAGATAATCAAGTTCAACCCCCTGCTTAATGTAGGAATCCAAGTTAAAGCATACCCAGCAGAGAGGGATGTGCGTGCGCGCGCACACACAGATTTGCAATCAGGAACATAAGAAGCTGCCTTGCACCAAGTGAAATCTATTGGTCCATCTAGTTCAGTATCGTCTACCCTGACTGGCGCAGTTTCAGATTGTAGACAATTCCCAGAACCTGGACCTTCTGCACACAAGGCAGATGTTCTACAACCGAGCTATGGCTGAGCTGCAGCCCTTTACACAGTTGAAAGTGAAAAGGGCGAGCCCTGAACAGTGAGTTTCTAGAACTCCTTTTGCATATTACCCACTTGAAGGGGCTATCATACAACTACCAGGGAGCAGTTGCCTGGCTCATGAGCTCCCTTTTCAGGCATCAATTGTGTGAAGGGGACATCAATACGATCAGTGGGGACTGAGGTCATACTCTGGGTCTTGCCTCTAAAACTGGGCATGCTGCCTGTCCCCAGCTACAGGTCAGTGTGGTCATCTGCAGGGAAGTAGCGTATGCAGGCGTGAGAAGGCTGCTTAATGCATGGGCACTTGTAGACATGCTGCCTGGCCCTGTCTACAGATGCCCATGCACCAACGTGCACGAAGTATTAGGGCATGAAGGGAGCCAATTTCTTCTATAATACCCCTTGGCTGTGTAGTACAAGTTGAGATGCCTTTTTAGTCTAGTGTTGGACCACCTTGAACACCTCCCGCCATTTCTCCAGGAATGGCTTCTCTGTTGCACAAGCCCACTTCCATCTCTGCCCTATTTGGCTATGTTTAACATTAGTTAGGATCATCTTAGAAACTCTCAAGACTGCAGACAGTAATAATCTCCATAAAGCAACAGCATGCACCCACAAAGCCACACAACTTTAAAACTATTTGGGAGTAACTCAGAAAAAAAGGAAACTTGTAAACAACGCTTTGAAGAGCAATTTTGCTTGCAGCAATGGCAGGCAGTCATAAACACTGAAACCTTGACAGAGAGAATAAAGGCCCTCCCTATCCCCAGGCTGGGAACCCTCTATGAAAAACTAGAAGTACCAGAGAGGGCCATATTAATTAATTCAGAAGTAGAGACTTACCAGTGGACGTCCCGTTCTGCCCCCCCCCCGACTGTGCCTTTAAACAAGCAAGCAGAAACATGGCAGATCAACCTGTCATCTGCAGCAGGAAGTTCATCTCCTGAATTTCTGTTTGTTGTGCTGTTAAAAAAAGCACAGGAAAACCCTGCCAGGAAAAAAAAATGGCAACCCTAATTCAAAGCAAACTTATAAAGTCTACAGTACCAACAGGCAATCACAGGGAAATATCCACTCACACCACCACTGTATGTAGTCCATATGTAACGAACAAGCCAACTTGGAAAGGGAACACCTATTCTCCCTCTACTTCAATCATCAAAGAGCAAAGCATGTCTGGTACACATGCTCAGTTTAGAGGTAAATGCTGCCAAGGGTTCAGAACTTAGGAAGCCGCCTTATACAGAGTTAGACCATGGTCCATCTAGCTCAGTATTACTTACATCAGGGTAGTCAACGCTGTGCCCTCCAGATGTTGTTGGGACCCTGGCTTACACTGCCTGTCAGTGGCTCTCCAGTATTTTAGGCAGAGGTCTCTCCCTGTCCTACCTAGAGAAGCTGGGGATTGAACCTGGGATATAATGGCCTAGAAGTGGGTCATGGGATCAGGATAGTTGAATTTAGGATCTTGGGAGCGAAGAATAAGTTTAGGATTATCCAAGTTAGTTTTAAAATAGGGACAGCAATAGGCAGACATAACAACCCCAAGAGAAGGAAGATGCAAGGAAGAACTGACCAACCAGAAGTGCCCAAAGAAGAAACACATGATACTTATGATCCAGCAGCTTAACCATAATCCCTTAACCCCGTGCAGTAAGTCTGCACTGGGCCATCATTTTTGTGAATTTGATGAAGCAAGCTCCAACTTACTAACGATCATGCTGCTATAAGTTAGTATTTCAGATGCCACAGGGCAATTTGTCTTCTTAATGATACAGCCTGCACAATGTAATAGAAAAAGTTGCTATTCTTTATTTAGAAAGGAGAAGGAGAGGGAAAACGAAAAATATGAAAGTACCTATAATGAAAGCAGCTAGGATTGAGAGAGAGTCACTCCATATTTGAGTAACCTCCACACTGCATTAATGCAAACGTTGTTTGGATAGTCAAACATGATGACTGGTACTGTCAGGAACCTTCAGAAAAAGATATCCATCAATAGTCAAATATTTGGAGCCTTAAACACAAGAGTCTGCAGTCTTTGGGGCCTATTTTCTATAGCAGAGAAGAGTGAGACTGGCAGGGAAATCCAATTATTCATAAACTTATCAGCAGGGCACTCTCAGCAGAAATAGTCATCATACGGAGATTTCCAGAATTCAACCCAAGGGGCACACAAGACAGCAGCTTTATACAATGTTAGGAGATTTTCTGCAGATGAATCTTCTGGTGTGATGTGCAAAAAACTAAGAAGCAAGGTTTATGGCTTCTAGGTTTTCTTATTGCAAATTAGTCATGGTTAATAGCCAATCTACATGTTATGCTCAATGCATAACACTTCTGGGTTTTTTAAAAATACAAATACCCCCACCCACCCCCAAAAATGAATAGCGGTTCAGCTATCCTCCTCTTAAGGGCCCTTTAAGGTATTAAGGGTATATAATATTAACAATAAGGTATTATTGTTACATTTTTATTATTATATTACAAAGTAAAGTAAAATGGATCTTGCATGAAGTCAAAAGGAAGATGGCGGCTGCATGAACGTAGTTGGGAACAGGTTCCTGCGATGTTGCAAGGAGACAGCGGAGAGGGAGCAACAGGCAAGCTGCTGGTGCTTTATTTTGAACACCCTCGTCACTTGGGACCTGTGCAGGGCAGAGGTACCGGCAGAGGTACTGTTGTGCCACCTTTATTTTTGAAAAGCTCCGGAGCTGTCAAACACACCCGCTTGTCTCCGCCGCCACCGCACCTTCCTTGCCGCTGCCCTCCCTGCTGGGCTTTTTGCTGTCCTGTTTGGTGGAGGGGTTTGGCCAAATGGCGGGACAGAAGTAAACAACAACAACATATATTGCTCATTCACGATTATCTGTGCTAGGGATGGAAAGATCTGTCAATTTCAGTTCTCTCAGTTTCTCATTTTTCCAGTCTTAAATTCAGTTCTCCACCTTTCTGCAGCAATTTGTGATTTTAAAAAAATCCTCATGAAAATTCTCCAGCACTTCAGTGCAAATTTCTTCTAACATACGTATTTTTGTAGGCAGTTTTGATTCATGTACATGTTTTTGCAAGCAATTTCTCTTCATATGATGCATTTTTGTATGTTATTTTCAGTAATATATTTATTTTTATGCACACTTTCCCTTAACATACGCATTTTTGTAAACATTGGTTGGCTGGATAACCTGCATCGCAAAATTCAAATAAGTGCAAACTTGGAAGGCTGGCTATGTTTCAGTCCTCATATTGTTTCAGAAACTGCAAATGCGATAGATTTGGCTTTACACGCAAACTGAATCGAATTTCTCCCCCATCCCTAATCTGTGCTCATGATGCTATCGGAGCAGTTTCATGTGATCCCACTTTCAGTACTATCTTTATGTGCAAAGGTTTGGGGAGGTCAGACTGCTTCATTTCCAATCAGTGCCTATCTTGTAATTTCCTGTTGAAATCCCGTAACTTTTTATGCCACAAATGCTCAGGGGCGGGCAGGTCTTGTGCCACTTTTGTGGTGCCCAAGTCTATCCTGGCAGCAATAATATGGTAGTACGGGGGAAGCATCGCAGAACAGCTAATAAAGCTATATATATATATATATATATATATTTAAATTCACCACTAATGCACTATTTTTGTGTCAATAACATGTTGCAAAATATACCTGCAATAAGACACCAGGCTGGAAGGGCCCTAGGTTCCATTTTAGGTTGACTGGTTATTGCATGATCACCTCAGAGTGATTATTTGTGAGTTTGAGCACACATTCACTGGTCCTTTGGATAAGTCCCAGATGAAAGGCAATTGCATATTGCCTTCCTGCCTGCCACTCATGGTGACAGTATCTCCCCATGACGAACTCTGATTTCTCAGGCTCCCTTTTTCAAGTGGTAGTCAGAGCACAGTCCAAAAAGGAAGATTCCAGGTACCACAACGGGAGAGGGATCCACACCCTCCAACCTTCATAAGCAGCTTTTACAACATGAGTTTCCTACACATCCTGGATCATCTGATCCCCATTTTATCAAGTTTGTGCTGGAGTTAACTGCAGAATAATTGCCCATACACATCCACCATCCAGTCATCTTGCTGCTTTTTGTTAAAAAAAACCAAAAAACACGTGGCACCAAAGTGGCACAGGAGCAGCCTGCTCCCAGTATTACAGATATAGTTTCTAGCCTCCCATTCCTTTTCCCTAGTCATATGCCAACGGAGACACACAGCAAGAAGATGGAGAGCTGCTATGTGCCACCATGTGCCCTGTCCCTTTATTTGGCACCAGCAGCTACCAAGCCACAAAAGGCAGGGAAAACCTCTCAAGCTTCTGATGAAAGATCCGAGTATAGAGCTTTGCAGAAGAGAAGCAGGCAGCTTTGAGGAATCTACCAAGCCTGTGTTCTTTCTACCTCATTCACCCCAATCCCCTCTCTAGAAGGGAGGGAGAGAGAGAGTGGGTGACTGGCTCCAGCATCCTCAAGAGTTTCTCCAGACTTTATTAGAGAGCAGAGCTCTAAAGCAGGGAGCCTGGAGTGAATCAACGCCTTTCCCATAACGTAATCCATGTGTCACACTCATGCCTGTCGGAGCTACAAAGCCACAGAAATTCCTAAAGCCTTTATGTCTGCTTGGAGAGGGGAGGGGGGGCAACAGACAGCCCACCTCTCCACAGGCTTACCTCTCCCAGCCATCTCATCCATCTCCCTCTGTCAGTAGACAGAGACATTAGCTCATCAGCAGCAATGCAATACCCACCCTGGGAGCATTGGGACATTAATTAACCCAAAATCTTCCTGGTCCATGGGCCCCAAGCAGCAGAGGTAGAGGAAAAAGTGGAGTGTTATTGCACCATTTGGCCAGCACCAAGCTGTGTCCAAAGCTGGCCAGGGCTGGAAACTCAGACCACAATCATGGGTGCACACAGGAGGGGTCAGTGGAAGGCTACACTAGTGGCAATCCACATTGGCAAACAGAAGATTAACAAGCGGCTTCTTTAGGGCAATTTTGTTGTTTTTAACCAGAAAAACTACTTGTGCCAACCTACAGCAAGTAGGCTTCATTTGGGAGCAACTGATTTTCTAGAACCAAGCCTGGTGTCAGCACAGTCAGGCACCTGCTCAAGCCTATGGACTGGCAGGGGGCAAACCACCAGAGATGCCAAGTCAGTCCCAGCTGCCATTCAAAAGACATTCGTGCCATTCTCTCCCCCACTGCCACGGGAAACCCTCCCATTGGGAAACAGAAGATTATCACAGTGGCCCCTGCAGCCGTGTAAGCGCCGTGGGGGGAATTTTTGAGTGGGAGAGGGATCCAGAGGAAGCAGATCAGGACTCGCCTGTTCTTTCTGGCCCCACCACCACTCCAAAGGTGGTCACTGCTAGGCAGGTTCAAGCAGGGCTGGGCAGCCTTTCTGCCCTGAGGACTGCATGTCATGTTGAGGTGTGGGGGTGGGTGGAGGGTTGGTGAAGCGATGGACAGGACTGGGTTTTGGCTCCTCCCTTTTCATACACCCCCCACCTTCCACTGCCTCTGATCCCCCCCCCCAACTATTGCAGCCATAGGAACATAGAGTCCCCTGGAAAAAGGGATTGATTGACTGTGGGAATCATAATAATCATAAATCATAATCATCATGCAGACTTATACTGAGTCAGAGCCACTGGTCCATGTAGCTCAGAAATGCCTACATTGGCTGGCAGTGGCTCTCCAGGGTTTCAGGCAGGGATCTCTCCCAGCCCTGCATGGAGATGCTGGGGACTGAACTGGAGATCTTCCACAGAGCAGATGCTTCCTCACTGAGCCATGGGCCTATCACCACATCAGGCTGTCTGATGGTCCCAGCTAGTGATTATAAGGACTGCAACTTTGAGAACTGGTTCTGGAGCTTTCTTCCACCGTCTGCTACCCCAACCTTCTCTCTCCATACCTTTTCCCTTCTGTGCCAGTGTTTTTCAGGTTGTAAGCCTGACGGCAGGCTTTGTAAGCCGCTCTGCTGATCCTTTTTGGTTGAAGAACAGGGTAAAATGCTTTTAACTGAACAACTTAACAATGTGGGAGGAGACAGAGATTATGACCAACTGTGTAGGTAGGAAGAGAATGCACCAAGGGATCTCCCGCCAGCCTAACCCCCCAAAATGCTGGAACTGGCTTGGTCCAGAGCCAAAGAAGAAATTGCTTCGATCAAAAGTGCTGAATGTTCTCCGCTCTGCTCTCTTGCTTAGGGGCCACTCTCTCTGGGGTTAACAGGCAGGATTAGTTACTCCTGAGGAGACTGCTACCACTCCTCTGGATATGCCCTAAAATAACCATCTTCCTCCTGACTTGAATATGGAGACAAATAAGCAACTGAGTGTTTCGGATAAGTAAGTCATTGCACTATAAGGACCAGACACTTATCCACACCGCTAAAATGTCTCAAGCATGATTCCAACCACCCTCTCATTTTTCTTGCCATCTCAGCTAACACAACCTCTTAGATGTCTGGAAAGGCAGAAAAATGCTACATCTGAGGGTAAGAGTCCAGCAGCGATACAACTTGCAACCATTCCTGCTCATTTGGGATGAATGTCTCCTGGCACTTGGAGAAAGCCCAAGTATTCCTCCAAGTCCAGCTCAACATGAACATAAAAGGAGTGAGCGCCTGCTGTCAGATCTCCAGGAAGCTCAGGATGCTGGCAAATCCTTCTGCAAAGTCCAGCAGCAAGCTCTTGCCTTCTTGACACAAATTCAGGATGGAAAATCCAGGCTTTGTATCAAACTTAACACCATGACAACACACCACAAGAGGCCCGTATGAAAATACCAAGGACAGGATACTCTAGCAGAGCTGGAAAAGAACAAACAACCATTCTAATTGGAAGGAACTAGAGAGGAATTATGCCAAGCTGTCTCCCTTCATGCAGCAGGAGTAGCAACCCTTCAGGGCTAACCATTTCCTCCAGCTATACAGATTCACTGTTAGCATCCAAACTTACTGAGAAAACCACATGCTACTATATATGCACCCATAATACTGTAGAAGGGATGATGATATAGGAATCTTGCCAGGGCCTAAAGTTTTGTTGCTAGAGCTATTACTCCAGGCAGCAGCTGCTGTTTTTGTGTGGAAACAATCCCAGAAACATCCACACACAGAAAACAAAGAGAAGAATATGCAAAACTTTAGGTGGAATGTATGGGTTCAATGGCTACTAACCGTGACAGATATACTCTACTGACACTGGAGGGGAGAGTGCTACTGCACACAGGTCCTGCTTAGGATCTTCCCACGGACATCTGGTTGGCTGCTGTGAGGACAGGATGCTGGACTAGATGGGCCACTGGCCTGCTCCAACAGGGCTCTTCTAAGGTTCTTATATTTTGTCCTTATGGATAGGGCAGTCAAATCAGATGTTCCTTTGACTGTTCAAATGTGAAAAATAAGTGCAGGAGTTGATGGGCAGCAGTTATAGACTCCCCAGCCAGTTCAGGCCACCCCACCAGTCAATCCTGGCAGGCCGTGCCCACTGGGCACAATGGGGCCAACTTTATACATAGTGCCAGCTTTGGGAAGAGTTGTGGCTCAGAGGTAGAGCATGCAGAAGGTCCCAGGTTCAATCCACAGCATCTCCAGGAAGGGCTGGGAGAGACCCCTGCTCAGACCCCTGGAGAGCCAGCACCAGTCAGTGTAGATCACTGTTCCTCAATCTCGGGTCCCCAGGTGCAAAACTGCAAGCTTAGCCACTGGTCAGGGGATCATGGGAGTTCTAATCCAACATCATCTGGGGACCCAAAGTTGAAGAACACTGGTGTAGACCATCTTGAGCTTGATAGACCAATGGTCTGACTCAGTATAAGGCAGCTTCCTATCCCTTTGCTGGGGTGTTTAAGGAAAGTGTTTCCCAGTCACAAGGTAATGGAAAGTGTAGAAAGTAGATCATTCTATTGTTCAGGGTGAAGAGAGGAGATGTCCGTCCCAGCATGCAAATGGCTCCCCTAAGGAGGAGGACAAGCCACTACCCCAGACCACCCCAACCTTGTGCCTTTCATGTGTTTCGGATTACACCTTCCATCACCACCAACCATTAGCCATACTGACCGGAGCTAGTGGGAGTGCAACAACATCTGAAGTGCACCAAGCTGGGGAAGGCAGAGCTATTCCACCTGGAATAGTAAAGGAATCCCCTCATTTCCACACTTACATTGAAATCGTTTGTGAAAAAATCTGGTTAACCACCATATCACTTCATTTTTAACATAATTCTATATCTTTAATCTGTTTTTTAAAGATAATAATAATAATAACCCATGCCTCATATGTTATGACACAGATGGCACATCTGGAGATTAGAACAATTTTTAACAATTCCCACAGCTGAACGGCAGGGAAAGAGACACAGCTCCTTGGAAGTTATATGGTCAGAAAGAGTGCAACACATCACGCTCGGTAGCACTGCTAATCTAGAAATGCACTCAATTCCCATTTTCTGGCACAGTTAGGTCCACTCCCTCCTCCCCACTTCCTTCCTTCTCATTACACACGAGCAAACCTAAAAACCACCACCCCTTTCGGGTTGTGCATTAAATGAGGCTGGGCAGGAAGTTCAGGGCTCCAGTTCCCTGCCCCAGAGGCCAGCCAGTCTATTCCCAGCCACACAGCTTTGCTGAGGCCCCGGTACAGAAAAAGCGGGAGGGTCAGTGTGGGAACAAGCACTTTCCCACTTCCTGCCTTTGGCAGGGCTTCAATCCTGAAGCCAACTTGCATCAAACAGGCCCTGGTTTTTA